>NC_138727.1:44939561-45259561 GCF_965113295.1 Leuciscus leuciscus | reverse complement strand
AAAAAAAAAAAAAAAAAAAAAAAAAAAGTCTAAGAATTTGTTCAAAAAGCCTGAAATAGTCTTAGTTTCTTCAAGAAGCCCAGTCTTGGGAGCAGAGTTTCTTCAGAAAGTCCAAAAAAAAAAAAAGAACGCCCGATCTCGTCTGATCTTGGAAGCTAAGCAGTGTCGGGCCTTGTTGGATGGGAGACCGCCTGGGAATACCAGGTGCTGGAAGCATTTTTGGTAAAAAAAAAAAAAAAAAAAAAAGAGTCTAAGAATGTGTTCAAAAAGCCTGAAATACTCTTAGTTTCTTCAGAAAGTCAAAAAAAATAAAAAATAAAAAAAAAGTCTAAGAATTTGTTCAAAAAGCCTGAAATAGTCTTAGTTTCTTCAAGAAGCCCAGTCTTGGGAGCAGAGTTTCTTCAGAAAGAAAATAAACAACAACAAAAAAAGAACGCCCGATCTCGTCTGATCTCGGAAGCTAAGCAGTGTCGGGCCTGGTTGGATGGGAGACCGCCTGGGAATACCAGGTTCTGGAAACATTTAAAAAAAAAAAAAAAAATTAAAAAAAAAAAGTCTAAGAATTTGTTCAAAAAGCCTGAAATAGTCTTAGTTTCTTCAAAAAGCCCAGTCTTGGGAGCAGAGTTTCTTCAGAAAGTCAAAAAAAAAAAAAAAGAACGCCCGATCTCGTCTGATCTTGGAAGCTAAGCAGTGTCGGGCCTGGTTGGATGGGAGACCGCTTGGGAATACCAGGTGCTGGAAGCATTTTTGGTAAAAAAAAAAAAAAAAAAAAAAAATAAAGTCTAAGAATTTGTTCAAAAAGCCTGAAATACTCTTAGTTTCTTCAAGAAGCCCAGTCTTGGGAGCAGAGTTTATTCAGAAAGTCAAAAAAAAAAAAAAAAAAAAAAAAAAGTCTAAGAATTTGTTCAAAAAGCCTGAAATACTCTTAGTTTCTTCAAAAAGCCCAGTCTTGGGAGCAGAGTTTCTTCAGAAAGTCAAAAAAAAAAAAAAACCGCCCGATCTCGTCTGATCTCGCAAGCATGGTCGGGCCTTGTTGGATGGGAGACCGCCTGGGAATACCAGGTGCTGGAAGCATTTTTGGTAAAAAAAAAAAAAAAAAAAAAAAAAGAGTCTAAGAATGTGTTCAAAAAGCCTGAAATACTCTTAGTTTCTTCAGAAAGTCAAAAAAAAAAAAAAAAAAAAAAAGTCTAAGAATTTGTTCAAAAAGCCTGAAATAGTCTTAGTTTCTTCAAGAAGCCCAGTCTTGGGAGCAGAGTTTATTCAGAAAGTCAAAAAAAAAAAAAAAAAGTCTAAGAATTTGTTCAAAAAGCCTGAAATACTCTTAGTTTCTTCAAAAAGCCCAGTCTTGGGAGCAGTTTCTTCAGAAAGTCAAAAAAAAAAAAAAGAACGCCCGATCTCGTCTGATCTTGGAAGCTAAGCAGTGTCGGGCCTGGTTGGATGGGAGACTGCTTGGGAATACCAGGTGCTGGAAGCATTTTTGGTAAAAAAAAAAAAAAGTCTAAGAATTTGTTCAAAAAGCCTGAAATAGTCTTAGTTTCTTCAAGAAGCCCAGTCTTGGGAGCAGAGTTTCTTCAGAAAGTCAAAAAAAAAAAAAAGAAAAAAAAAAAAGAAAGATCTTGTCTGATCTCGGTAGCTAAGCAGTGTCGGGCCTGGTTGGATGGGAGACCGCCTGGGAATACCAGGTTCTGGAAGCATTAAAAAAAAAAAAAAAAAAAAAAAAAAAAAAAGTCTAAGAATTTGTTCAAAAAGCCTGAAATAGTCTTAGTTTCTTCAAGAAGCCCAGTCTTGGGAGCAGAGTTTCTTCAGAAAGTCAAAAAAAAAAAAAAAAACGCCCGATCTCGTCTGATCTCGGAAGCATGGTCGGGCCTTGTTGGATGGGAGACCGCCTGGGAATACCAGGTGCTGGAAGCATTTTTGGTAAAAAAAATAAAATAAAAAAAAAGAGTCTAAGAATGTGTTCAAAAAGCCTGAAATAGTCTTAGTTTCTTCAAGAAGCCCAGTCTTGGGAGAAGAGTTTCTTCAGAAAGTAAAAAAAAAAAAAAGTCTACGAATTTGTTCAAAAAGCCTGAAATAGTCTTAGTTTCTTCAAGAAGCCCAGTCTTGGGAGCAGAGTTTCTTCAGAAAGTCAAAAAAAAAAAGAAAGATCTTGTCTGATCTCGGTAGCTAAGCAGTGTCGGGCCTGGTTGGATGGGAGACCGCCTGGGAATACCAGGTTCTGGAAGCATAAAAAAAAAAATAAAAAAAAAATAAAAAAAAAAGTCTAAGAATTTGTTCAAAAAGCCTGAAATAGTCTTAGTTTCTTCAAGAAGCCCAGTCTTGGGAGCAGAGTTTCTTCAGAAAGTCAAAAAAAAAAAAAAAAAAAAAAAAAAGAAAGATCTTGTCTGATCTCGGTAGCTAAGCAGTGTCGGGCCTGGTTGGATGGGAGACCGCCTGGGAATACCAGGTTCTGGAAGCATTAAAAAAAAAAAAAAAAAAAAAAAAAAAAAAAGTCTAAGAATTTGTTCAAAAAGCCTGAAATAGTCTTAGTTTCTTCAAGAAGCCCAGTCTTGGGAGCAGAGTTTCTTCAGAAAGTCAAAAAAAAATAAAAAACGCCCGATCTCGTCTGATCTCGGAAGCATGGTCGGGCCTTGTTGGATGGGAGACCGCCTGGGAATACCAGGTGCTGGAAGCATTTTTGGTAAAAAAAAAAAAAAAAAAAAAAAAGAGTCTAAGAATGTGTTCAAAAAGCCTGAAATACTCTTAGTTTCTTCAGAAAGTCAAAAAAAATAAATAAATAAAAAAAGTCTAAGAATTTGTTCAAAAAGCCTGAAATAGTCTTAGTTTCTTCAAGAAGCCCAGTCTTGGGAGCAGAGTTTATTCAGAAAGTCAAAAAAAAAAAAAAAAGTCTAAGAATTTGTTCAAAAAGCCTGAAATACTCTTAGTTTCTTCAAAAAGCCCAGTCTTGGGAGCAGAGTTTCTTCAGAAAGTCAAAAAAAAAAAAAAGAACGCCCGATCTCGTCTGATCTTGGAAGCTAAGCAGTGTCGGGCCTGGTTGGATGGGAGACTGCTTGGGAATACCAGGTGCTGGAAGCATTTTTGGTAAAAAAAAAAAAAAGTCTAAGAATTTGTTCAAAAAGCCTGAAATAGTCTTAGTTTCTTCAAGAAGCCCAGTCTTGGGAGCAGAGTTTCTTCAGAAAGTCAAAAAAAAAAAAAAAACGCCCGATCTCGTCTGATCTCGGAAGCATGGTCGGGCCTTGTTGGATGGGAGACCGCCTGGGAATACCAGGTGCTGGAAGCATTTTTGGTAAAAAAAATTAAATAAAAAAAAAGAGTCTAAGAATGTGTTCAAAAAGCCTGAAATAGTCTTAGTTTCTTCAAGAAGCCCAGTCTTGGGAGCAGAGTTTCTTCAGAATGTAAAAAAAAAAAAAAAAAAAAAAAAAAAAGTCTAAGAATTTGTTCAAAAAGCCTGAAATAGTCTTAGTTTCTTCAAGAAGCCCAGTCTTGGGAGCAGAGTTTCTTCAGAAAGTCAAAAAAAAAAAAAAGAAAAAAAAAAAAGAAAGATCTTGTCTGATCTCGGTAGCTAAGCAGTGTCGGGCCTGGTTGGATGGGAGACCGCCTGGGAATACCAGGTTCTGGAAGCATTAAAAAAAAAAAAAAAAAAAAAAAAAAAAAAAAGTCTAAGAATTTGTTCAAAAAGCCTGAAATAGTCTTAGTTTCTTCAAGAAGCCCAGTCTTGGGAGCAGAGTTTCTTCAGAAAGTCAAAAAAAAATAAAAAACGCCCGATCTCGTCTGATCTCGGAAGCATGGTCGGGCCTTGTTGGATGGGAGACCGCCTGGGAATACCAGGTGCTGGAAGCATTTTTTGTAAAAAAAAAAAAAAAGTCTAAGAATGTGTTCAAAAAGCCTGAAATACTCTTAGTTTCTTCAGAAAGTCAAAAAAAAAAAAAAAAAAAAAGTCTAAGAATTTGTTCAAAAAGCCTGAAATAGTCTTAGTTTCTTCAAAAAGCCCAGTCTTGGGAGCAGAGTTTCTTCAGAAAGTCAAAAAAAAAAAAAAAAAAAAAAAAAAAAGTCTAAGAATTTGTTCAAAAAGCCTGAAATAGTCTTAGTTTCTTCAAGAAGCCCAGTCTTGGGAGCAGAGTTTCTTCAGAAAGTCCAAAAAAAAAAAAAGAACGCCCGATCTCGTCTGATCTTGGAAGCTAAGCAGTGTCGGGCCTTGTTGGATGGGAGACCGCCTGGGAATACCAGGTGCTGGAAGCATTTTTGGTAAAAAAAAAAAAAAAAAAAAAAGAGTCTAAGAATGTGTTCAAAAAGCCTGAAATACTCTTAGTTTCTTCAGAAAGTCAAAAAAAATAAAAAATAAAAAAAAAGTCTAAGAATTTGTTCAAAAAGCCTGAAATAGTCTTAGTTTCTTCAAGAAGCCCAGTCTTGGGAGCAGAGTTTCTTCAGAAAGAAAAAAAACAACAACAAAAAAAGAACGCCCGATCTCGTCTGATCTCGGAAGCTAAGCAGTGTCGGGCCTGGTTGGATGGGAGACCGCCTGGGAATACCAGGTTCTGGAAACATTTAAAAAAAAAAAAAAAAATTTAAAAAAAAAAGTCTAAGAATTTGTTCAAAAAGCCTGAAATAGTCTTAGTTTCTTCAAAAAGCCCAGTCTTGGGAGCAGAGTTTCTTCAGAAAGTCAAAAAAAAAAAAAAAGAACGCCCGATCTCGTCTGATCTTGGAAGCTAAGCAGTGTCGGGCCTGGTTGGATGGGAGACCGCTTGGGAATACCAGGTGCTGGAAGCATTTTTGGTAAAAAAAAAAAAAAAAAAAAAAAAAAAGTCTAAGAATTTGTTCAAAAAGCCTGAAATACTCTTAGTTTCTTCAAGAAGCCCAGTCTTGGGAGCAGAGTTTATTCAGAAAGTCAAAAAAAAAAAAAAAAAAAAAAAAAAAAAAAGTCTAAGAATTTGTTCAAAAAGCCTGAAATACTCTTAGTTTCTTCAAAAAGCCCAGTCTTGGGAGCAGAGTTTCTTCAGAAAGTCAAAAAAAAAAAAAATACGCCCGATCTCGTCTGATCTCGCAAGCATGGTCGGGCCTTGTTGGATGGGAGACCGCCTGGGAATACCAGGTGCTGGAAGCATTTTTGGTAAAAAAAAAAAAAAAAAAAAAAAAGAGTCTAAGAATGTGTTCAAAAAGCCTGAAATTCTCTTAGTTTCTTCAGAAAGTCAAAAAAAAAAAAAAAAAAAAAAAAAAGTCTAAGAATTTGTTCAAAAAGCCTGAAATAGTCTTAGTTTCTTCAAGAAGCCCAGTCTTGGGAGCAGAGTTTATTCAGAAAGTCAAAAAAAAAAAAAAAAAGTCTAAGAATTTGTTCAAAAAGCCTGAAATACTCTTAGTTTCTTCAAAAAGCCCAGTCTTGGGAGCAGAGTTTCTTCAGAAAGTCCAAAAAAAAAAAAAGAACGCCCGATCTCGTCTGATCTTGGAAGCTAAGCAGTGTCGGGCCTGGTTGGATGGGAGACTGCTTGGGAATACCAGGTGCTGGAAGCATTTTTGGTAAAAAAAAAAAAAAGTCTAAGAATTTGTTCAAAAAGCCTGAAATAGTCTTAGTTTCTTCAAGAAGCCCAGTCTTGGGAGCAGAGTTTCTTCAGAAAGTCAAAAAAAAAAAAAAGAAAAAAAAAAAAGAAAGATCTTGTCTGATCTCGGTAGCTAAGCAGTGTCGGGCCTGGTTGGATGGGAGACCGCCTGGGAATACCAGGTTCTGGAAGCATTAAAAAAAAAAAAAAAAAATAAAAAAAAAAAAGTCTAAGAATTTGTTCAAAAAGCCTGAAATAGTCTTAGTTTCTTCAAGAAGCCCAGTCTTGGGAGCAGAGTTTCTTCAGAAAGTCAAAAAAAAAAAAAAAACGCCCGATCTCGTCTGATCTCGGAAGCATGGTCGGGCCTTGTTGGATGGGAGACCGCCTGGGAATACCAGGTGCTGGAAGCATTTTTGGTAAAAAAAATAAAATAAAAAAAAAGAGTCTAAGAATGTGTTCAAAAAGCCTGAAATAGTCTTAGTTTCTTCAAGAAGCCCAGTCTTGGGAGAAGAGTTTCTTCAGAAAGTAAAAAAAAAAAAAAGTCTAAGAATTTGTTCAAAAAGCCTGAAATAGTCTTAGTTTCTTCAAGAAGCCCAGTCTTGGGAGCAGAGTTTCTTCAGAAAGTCAAAAAACAAAAGAAAGATCTTGTCTGATCTCGGTAGCTAAGCAGTGTCGGGCCTGGTTGGATGGGAGACCGCCTGGGAATACCAGGTTCTGGAAGCATAAAAAAAAAAAAAAAAAAAAAAAAAAAAAAAAAGTCTAAGAATTTGTTCAAAAAGCCTGAAATAGTCTTAGTTTCTTCAAGAAGCCCAGTCTTGGGAGCAGAGTTTCTTCAGAAAGTCAAAAAAAAAAAAAAAAAAAAAAAAAGTCTAAGAATTTGTTCAAAAAGCCTGAAATACTCTTAGTTTCTTCAAAAAGCCCAGTCTTGGGAGCAGAGTTTCTTCAGAAAGTCAAAAAAAAAACAAAAAACGCCCGATCTCGTCTGATCACGCAAGCATGGTCGGGCCTTGTTGGATGGGAGACCGCCTGGGAATACCAGGTGCTGGAAGCATTTTTGGTAAAAAAATAAAATAAAAAAAAAAGAGTCTAAGAATGTGTTCAAAAAGCCTGAAATACTCTTAGTTTCTTCAGAAAGTCAAAAAAATAAATAAATAAAAAAAGTCTAAGAATTTGTTCAAAAAGCCTGAAATAGTCTTAGTTTCTTCAAGAAGCCCAGTCTTGGGAGCAGAGTTTATTCAGAAAGTCAAAAAAAAAAAAAAAAAAAAAAAAAAAGTCTAAGAATTTGTTCAAAAAGCCTGAAATACTCTTAGTTTCTTCAAAAAGCCCAGTCTTGGGAGCAGAGTTTCTTCAGAAAGTCAAAAAAAAAAAAAAAAAAACGCCCGATCTCGTCTGATCTTGGAAGCTAAGCAGTGTCGGTCCTGGTTGGATGGGAGACCGCCTGGGAATACCAGGTGCTGGAAGCATTTTTGGTAAAAAAAAAAAAAAAAAAAAAAAAAAGTCTAAGAATTTGTTCAAAAAGCCTGAAATAGTCTTAGTTTCTTCAAGAAGCCCAGTCTTGGGAGCAGAGTTTATTCAGAAAGTCAAAAAAAAAAAAAAAGTCTAAGAATTTGTTCAAAAAGCCTGAAATACTCTTAGTTTCTTCAAAAAGCCCAGTCTTGGGAGCAGAGTTTCTTCAGAAAGTCAAAAAAAAAAAAAAGAACGCCCGATCTCGTCTGATCTTGGAAGCTAAGCAGTGTCGGGCCTGGTTGGATGGGAGACCGCTTGGGAATACCAGGTGCTGGAAGCATTTTTGGTAAAAAAAAAAAAAAAAAAAAAAAAAAAGTCTAAGAATTTGTTCAAAAAGCCTGAAATACTCTTAGTTTCTTCAAGAAGCCCAGTCTTGGGAGCAGAGTTTATTCAGAAAGTCAAAAAAAAAAAAAAAAAAAAAAAAAAAGTCTAAGAATTTGTTCAAAAAGCCTGAAATACTCTTAGTTTCTTCAAGAAGCCCAGTCTTGGGAGCAGAGTTTCTTCAGAAAGTCAAAAAAAAAAAAAAAAGTCTAAGAATTTGTTCAAAAAGCCTGAAATACTCTTAGTTTCTTCAAGAAGCCCAGTCTTGGGAGCAGAGTTTATTCAGAAAGTCAAAAAAAAAAAAAAAAAAAGTCTAAGAATTTGTTCAAAAAGCCTGAAATACTCTTAGTTTCTTCAAGAAGCCCAGTCTTGGGAGCAGAGTTTATTCAGAAAGTCAAAAAAAAAACAAAAGTCTAAGAATTTGTTCAAAAAGCCTGAAATACTCTTAGTTTCTTCAAAAAGCCCAGTCTTGGGAGCAGAGTTTCTTCAGAAAGTCAAAAAAAAAAAAAAGAACGCCCGATCTCGTCTGATCTTGGAAGCTAAGCAGTGTCGGGCCTGGTTGGATGGGAGACCGCTTGGGAATACCAGGTGCTGGAAGCATTTTTGGTAAAAAAAAAAAAAAAAAAAAAAAAAAAGTCTAAGAATTTGTTCAAAAAGCCTGAAATACTCTTAGTTTCTTCAAGAAGCCCAGTCTTGGGAGCAGAGTTTATTCAGAAAGTCAAAAAAAAAAAAAAATAAAAATAAAAAGTCTAAGAATTTGTTCAAAAAGCCTGAAATACTCTTAGTTTCTTCAAGAAGCCCAGTCTTGGGAGCAGAGTTTCTTCAGAAAGTCAAAAAAAAAAAAAAAACGCCCGTTCTCGTCTGATCTCGCAAGCATGGTCGGGCCTTGTTGGATGGGAGACCGCCTGGGAATACCAGGTGCTGGAAGCATTTTTGGTAAAAAAAATAAAAAACAATAAAAAGAGTCTAAGAATGTGTTCAAAAAGCCTGAAATACTCTTAGTTTCTTCAGAAAGTCAAAAAAAATAAATAAATAAAAAAAGTCTAAGAATTTGTTCAAAAAGCCTGAAATAGTCTTAGTTTCTTCAAGAAGCCCAGTCTTGGGAGCAGAGTTTATTCAGAAAGTCAAAAAAAAAAAAAAAAAGTCTAAGAATTTGTTCAAAAAGCCTGAAATACTCTTAGTTTCTTCAAAAAGCCCAGTCTTGGGAGCAGAGTTTCTCCAGAAAGTCAAAAAAAAAAAAAAGAACGCCCGATCTCGTCTGATCTTGGAAGCTAAGCAGTGTCGGGCCTGGTTGGATGGGAGACTGCTTGGGAATACCAGGTGCTGGAAGCATTTTTGGTAAAAAAAAAAAAAAGTCTAAGAATTTGTTCAAAAAGCCTGAAATAGTCTTAGTTTCTTCAAGAAGCCCAGTCTTGGGAGCAGAGTTTCTTCAGAAAGTCAAAAAAAAAAAAAAAACGCCCGATCTCGTCTGATCTCGGAAGCATGGTCGGGCCTTGTTGGATGGGAGACCGCCTGGGAATACCAGGTGCTGGAAGCATTTTTGGTAAAAAAAATAAAATAAAAAAAAAGAGTCTAAGAATGTGTTCAAAAAGCCTGAAATAGTCTTAGTTTCTTCAAGAAGCCCAGTCTTGGGAGAAGAGTTTCTTCAGAAAGTAAAAAAAAAAAAAAGTCTAAGAATTTGTTCAAAAAGCCTGAAATAGTCTTAGTTTCTTCAAGAAGCCCAGTCTTGGGAGCAGAGTTTCTTCAGAAAGTCAAAAAAAAAAAGAAAGATCTTGTCTGATCTCGGTAGCTAAGCAGTGTCGGGCCTGGTTGGATGGGAGACCGCCTGGGAATACCAGGTTCTGGAAGCATTAAAAAAAAAAAAAAAAAAAAAAAAAAAAAAAGTCTAAGAATTTGTTCAAAAAGCCTGAAATAGTCTTAGTTTCTTCAAGAAGCCCAGTCTTGGGAGCAGAGTTTCTTCAGAAAGTCAAAAAAAAATAAAAAACGCCCGATCTCGTCTGATCTCGGAAGCATGGTCGGGCCTTGTTGGATGGGAGACCGCCTGGGAATACCAGGTGCTGGAAGCATTTTTGGTAAAAAAAAAAAAAAAAGTCTAAGAATGTGTTCAAAAAGCCTGAAATACTCTTAGTTTCTTCAGAAAGTCAAAAAAAAAAAAAAAAAAAAAAGTCTAAGAATTTGTTCAAAAAGCCTGAAATAGTCTTAGTTTCTTCAAAAAGCCCAGTCTTGGGAGCAGAGTTTCTTCAGAAAGTCAAAAAAAAAAAAAAAAAAAAAAAAAAAAGTCTAAGAATTTGTTCAAAAAGCCTGAAATAGTCTTAGTTTCTTCAAGAAGCCCAGTCTTGGGAGCAGAGTTTCTTCAGAAAGTCCAAAAAAAAGAAAAGAACGCCCGATCTCGTCTGATCTTGGAAGCTAAGCAGTGTCGGGCCTTGTTGGATGGGAGACCGCCTGGGAATACCAGGTGCTGGAAGCATTTTTGGTAAAAAAAAAAAAAAAAAAAAAAGAGTCTAAGAATGTGTTCAAAAAGCCTGAAATACTCTTAGTTTCTTCAGAAAGTCAAAAAAAAAAAAAAATTTAAAAAAAGTCTAAGAATTTGTTCAAAAAGCCTGAAATAGTCTTAGTTTCTTCAAGAAGCCCAGTCTTGGGAGCAGAGTTTCTTCAGAAAGTCAAAAAAAAAAAAAAAAAAAAAAAAAAAGTCTAAGAATTTGTTCAAAAAGCCTGAAATAGTCTTAGTTTCTTCAAGAAGCCCAGTCTTGGGAGCAGAGTTTCTTCAGAAATTCAAAAAAAAAAAAAAAAAAAAAAAAAACGCCCGATCTCGTCTGATCTTGGAAGCTAAGCAGTGTCGGGCCTTGTTGGATGGGAGACCGCCTGGGAATACCAGGTGCTGGAAGCATTTTTGGTAAAAAAAAAAAAAAAAAAAAAAGAGTCTAAGAATGTGTTCAAAAAGCCTGAAATACTCTTAGTTTCTTCAGAAAGTCAAAAAAAAAAAAAAAAAAAAAAAAAGTCTAAGAATTTGTTCAAAAAGCCTGAAATAGTCTTAGTTTCTTCAAGAAGCCCAGTCTTGGGAGCAGAGTTTATTCAGAAAGTCAAAAAAAAAAAAAAAGAACGCCCGATCTCGTCTGATCTTGGAAGCTAAGCAGTGTCGGGCCTTGTTGGATGGGAGACCGCCTGGGAATACCAGGTGCTGGGAGCATTTTTGGTAAAAAAAAATAAAAAAATAAATGAGTCTAAGAATGTGTTCAAAAAGCCTGAAATAGTCTTAGTTTCTTCAGAAAGTCAAAAAAAAAGTCTAAGAATTTGTTCAAAAAGCCTTAAATACTCTTAGTTTCTTCAGAAAGTCAAAAAAAATAAAATAAAAAAAAAAAGTCTAAGAATTTGTTCAAAAAGCCTGAAATAGTCTTAGTTTCTTCAAGAAGCCCAGTCTTGGGAGCAGAGTTTCTTCAGAAAGTCAAAAAAATAAAAAAAAATAAAACGCCCGATCTCGTCTGATCTCGGAAGTTAAGCATGGTCGGGCCTGGTTGGATGGGAGACCGCCTGGGAATACCAGGTTCTGGAAGCATTTTTGGTAAAAAAAAAAATAAAAAAATAAAAAATTCTAAGAATTTGTTCAAAAAGCCTGAAATAGTCTTAGTTTCTTCAAGAAGCCCAGTCTTGGGAGCAGAGTTTCTTCAGAAAGTCAAAAAAAAAAAAAAAAAAAAAAAAAGTCTAAGAATTTGTTCAAAAAGCCTGAAATAGTCTTAGTTTCTTCAAGAAGCCCAGTCTTGGGAGCAGAGTTTCTTCAGAAATTCAAAAAAAAAAAAAAAACACAAAAAAAACCGCCCGATCTCGTCTGATCTTGGAAGCTAAGCAGTGTCGGGCCTTGTTGGATGGGAGACCGCCTGGGAATACCAGGTGCTGGAAGCATTTTTGGTAAAAAAAAAAAAAAAAAAAAAAGAGTCTAAGAATTTGTTCAAAAAGCCTGAAATAGTCTTAGTTTCTTCAAGAAGCCCAGTCTTGGGAGCAGAGTTTATTCAGAAAGTCAAAAAAAAAAAAAAAAAAAAAACGCCCGATCTCGTCTGATCTCGGAAGTTAAGCATGGTCGGGCCTGGTTGGATGGGAGACCGCCTGGGAATACCAGGTTCTGGAAGCATTTTTGGTAAAAAAAAAAAATTAAAAATAAAAAAAATTCTAAGAATTTGTTCAAAAAGCCTGAAATAGTCTTAGTTTCTTTAAGAAGCCCAGTCTTGGGAGCAGAGTTTCTTCAGAAAGTAAAAAAAAAAAAAAAAAAAGAACGCCCGATCTCGTCTGATCTCGGAAGCTAAGCAGTGTCGGGCCTGGTTGGATGGGAGACCGCCTGGGAATACCAGGTGCTGGACGCATTTTTGGTAAAAAAAAAAAAAAAAAAAAGAGTCTAAGAATGTGTTCAAAAAGCCTGAAATACTCTTAGTTTCTTCAGAAAGTCAAAAAATAAAAAATAAAAATAAAAAGTCTAAGAATTTGTTCAAAAAGCCTGAAATAGTCTTAGTTTCTTCAAGAAGCCCAGTCTTGGGAGCAGAGTTTCTTCAGAAAGTCAAAAAAAAAAAAAAAAAAAAACGCCCGATCTCGTCTGATCTCGGAAATTAAGCATGGTCGGGCCTGGTTGGATGGGAGACCGCCTGGGAATACCAGGTTCTGGAAGCATTTTTGGTAAAAAAAAAAACTAAAAAAAAAAGAGTCTAAGAATGTGTTCAAAAAGCCTGAAATACTCTTAGTTTCTTCATAAAGTCAAAAAAAAAAAAAAAAAAAAAAAAAAGTCTAAGATTTTGTTCAAAAAGCCTGAAATAGTCTTAGTTTCTTCAAGAAGCCCAGTCTTGGGAGCAGAGTTTCTTCAGAAAGTCAAAAAAAAAATAAAAAATAAAAAAAGAAAGCCCGATCTTGTCTGATCTCGGTAGCTAAGCAGTGTCGGGCCTGGTTGGATGGGAGACCGCCTGGGAATACCAGGTTCTGGAAGCATTTAAAAAAAAATTTTTTTTTTTTTTTAAAAAAAGTCTAAGAATTTGTTCAAAAAGCCTGAAATAGTCTTAGTTTCTTCAAGAAGCCCAGTCTTGGGAGCAGAGTTTCTTCAGAAAGTCAAAAAAAAAAAAAAAACGCCCGATCTCGTCTGATCTCGGAAGCATGGTCGGGCCTTGTTGGATGGGAGACCGCCTGGGAATACCAGGTGCTGGAAGCATTTTTGGTAAAAAAATAAATAAAAAATAAAAAGAGTCTAAGAATGTGTTCAAAAAGCCTGAAATACTCTTAGTTTCTTCAGAAAGTCAAAAAAAAAAAAAAAAAAAGTCTAAGAATTTGTTCAAAAAGCCTAAAATAGTCTTAGTTTCTTCAAGAAGCCCAGTCTTGGGAGCAGAGTTTCTTCAGAAAGTCAAAAAAAAAAAAAAAAAAAAAAAGAAAGCCCGATCTTGTCTGATCTCGGTAGCTAAGCAGTGTCGGGCCTGGTTGGATGGGAGACCGCCTGGGAATACCAGGTTCTGGAAGCATTAAAAAAAATAAATAAAATAAAATAAAAAAAAAGTCTAAGAATTTGTTCAAAAAGCCTGAAATAGTCTTAGTTTCTTCAAGAAGCCCAGTCTTGGGAGCAGAGTTTCTTCAGAAAGAAAAAAAACAACAACAAAAAAAGAACGCCCGATCTCGTCTGATCTCGGAAGCTAAGCAGTGTCGGGCCTGGTTGGATGGGAGACCGCCTGGGAATACCAGGTTCTGGAAACATTTAAAAAAAAAAAAAAAAATTTAAAGAAAAAAGTCTAAGAATTTGTTCAAAAAGCCTGAAATAGTCTTAGTTTCTTCAAAAAGCCCAGTCTTGGGAGCAGAGTTTCTTCAGAAAGTCAAAAAAAAACTAAAAAAAACAAAAAAAAAGTATAAGAATTTGTTCAAAAAGCCTGAAATACTCTTAGTTTCTTCAAAAAGCCCAGTCTTGGGAGCAGAGTTTCTTCAGAAAGTCAAAAAAAAACAAAAAACGCCCGATCTCGTCTGATCTCGGAAGCATGGTCGGGCCTTGTTGGATGGGAGACCGCCTGGGAATACCAGGTGCTGGAAGCATTTTTGGTAAAAAAAAAAAAAAAAAAAAAAAGAGTCTAAGAATGTGTTCAAAAAGCCTGAAATACTCTTAGTTTCTTCAGAAAGTCAAAAAAAAAAAAAAAAAAAAAAAAAGTCTAAGAATTTGTTCAAAAAACCTGAAATAGTCTTAGTTTCTTCAAGAAGCCCAGTCTTGGGAGCAGAGTTTCTTCAGAAAGTCAAAAAAAAAAAAAAAAAAAAAAAAAGTCTAAGAATTTGTTCAAAAAGCCTGAAATACTCTTAGTTTCTTCAAAAAGCCCAGTCTTGGGAGCAGAGTTTCTTCAGAAAGTCAAAAAAAAAAAAAAAAACGCCCGATCTCGTCTGATCACGCAAGTATGGTCGGGCCTTGTTGGATGGGAGACCGCCTGGGAATACCAGGTGCTGGAAGCATTTTTGGTAAAAAAAATAAAATAAAAAAAAAAGAGTCTAAGAATGTGTTCAAAAAGCCTGAAATACTCTTAGTTTCTTCAGAAAGTCAAAAAAATAAATAAATAAAAAAAGTCTAAGAATTTGTTCAAAAAGCCTGAAATAGTCTTAGTTTCTTCAAGAAGCCCAGTCTTGGGAGCAGAGTTTATTCAGAAAGTCAAAAAAAAAAAAAAAGTCTAAGAATTTGTTCAAAAAGCCTGAAATACTCTTAGTTTCTTCAAAAAGCCCAGTCTTGGGAGCAGAGTTTCTTCAGAAAGTCAAAAAAAAAAAAAAGAACGCCCGATCTCGTCTGATCTTGGAAGCTAAGCAGTGTCGGGCCTGGTTGGATGGGAGACCGCTTGGGAATACCAGGTGCTGGAAGCATTTTTGGTAAAAAAAAAACAAAACAAAAAAAAAAGTCTAAGAATTTGTTCAAAAAGCCTGAAATAGTCTTAGTTTCTTCAAGAAGCCCAGTCTTGGGAGCAGAGTTTCTTCAGAAAGTCAAAAAAAAAAAAAAAAAAAAAACGCCCGATCTCGTCTGATCTCGGAAGCTAAGCAGTGTCGGGCCTGGTTGGATGGGAGACCGCCTGGGAATACCAGGTTCTGGAAACATTTAAAAAAAAAAAAAAAAATTAAAAAAAAAAGTCTAAGAATTTGTTCAAAAAGCCTGAAATAGTCTTAGTTTCTTCAAAAAGCCCAGTCTTGGGAGCAGAGTTTCTTCAGAAAGTCAAAAAAAAACTAAAAAAAACTAAAAAAAAGTATAAGAATTTGTTCAAAAAGCCTGAAATACTCTTAGTTTCTTCAAAAAGCCCAGTCTTGGGAGCAGAGTTTCTTCAGAAAGTCAAAAAAAAAAAAAAAACGCCCGATCTCGTCTGATCTCGGAAGCATGGTCGGGCCTTGTTGGATGGGAGACCGCCTGGGAATACCAGGTGCTGGAAGCATTTTTGGTAAAAAAAAAAAAAAAAAAAAAAGAGTCTAAGAATGTGTTCAAAAAGCCTGAAATACTCTTAGTTTCTTCAGAAAGTCAAAAAAAAAAAAAAAAAAAAAAAAGTCTAAGAATTTGTTCAAAAAGCCTGAAATAGTCTTAGTTTCTTCAAGAAGCCCAGTCTTGGGAGCAGAGTTTCTTCAGAAAGTCAAAAAAAAAAAAAAAAAAAAAAAAAGTCTAAGAATTTGTTCAAAAAGCCTGAAATACTCTTAGTTTCTTCAAAAAGCCCAGTCTTGGGAGCAGAGTTTCTTCAGAAAGTCAAAAAAAAAAAAAAAAACGCCCGATCTCGTCTGATCACGCAAGCATGGTCGGGCCTTGTTGGATGGGAGACCGCCTGGGAATACCAGGTGCTGGAAGCATTTTTGGTAAAAAAAAAAAATAAAAAAAAAAGAGTCTAAGAATGTGTTCAAAAAGCCTGAAATACTCTTAGTTTCTTCAGAAAGTCAAAAAAATAAAAAAAATAAAAAAAAAAGTCTAAGAATTTGTTCAAAAAGCCTGAAATACTCTTAGTTTCTTCAAAAAGCCCAGTCTTGGGAGCAGAGTTTATTCAGAAAGTCAAAAAAAAAAAAAAAATTTAAAAAAAAAAGTCTAAGAATTTGTTCAAAAAGCCTGAAATAGTCTTAGTTTCTTCAAGAAGCCCAGTCTTGGGAGCAGAGTTTCTTCAGAAAGTCAAAAAAAAATAAAAAACGCCCGATCTCGTCTGATCTCGGAAGCATGGTCGGGCCTTGTTGGATGGGAGACCGCCTGGGAATACCAGGTGCTGGAAGCATTTTTGGTAAAAAAAAAAAAAAAAAAAAAAAAAAGAGTCTAAGAATGTGTTCAAAAAGCCTGAAATACTCTTAGTTTCTTCAGAAAGTCAAAAAAAAAAAACAAAAAAAAAAAGTCTAAGAATTTGTTCAAAAAGCCTAAAATAGTCTTAGTTTCTTCAAGAAGCCCAGTCTTGGGAGCAGAGTTTCTTCAGAAAGTCAAAAAAAAAAAAAAAACGCCCGATCTCGTCTGATCTCGGAAGCTAAGCAGTGTCGGGCCTGGTTGGATGGGAGACCGCCTGGGAATACCAGGTGCTGGAAGCATTTTTGGTAAAAAAAAAAAAAAAAAAAAAAAGAGTCTAAGAATGTGTTCAAAAAGCCTGAAATACTCTTAGTTTCTTCAGAAAGTCAAAAAAAAAAAAAAAAAAAGAAAGTCTAAGAATTGGTTCAAAAAGCCTAAAATAGTCTTAGTTTCTTCAAGAAGCCCAGTCTTGGGAGCAGAGTTTTTTCAGAAAGTCAAAAAAAAAAAAAAAAAATTTAAAAAAGTCTAAGAATTTGTTCAAAAAGCCTGAAATAGTCTTAGTTTCTTCAAGAAGCCCAGTCTTGGGAGCAGAGTTTCTTCAGAAAGTCAAAAAAAAAAAAAAACGCCCGATCTCGTCTGATCTCGGAAGCTAAGCAGTTCGGGCCTGGTTGGATGGGAGACCGCCTGGGAATACCAGGTGCTGGAAGCATTTTTGGTAAAAAAAAAAAAAAAAAAAAAAAGAGTCTAAGAATGTGTTCAAAAAGCCTGGAATACTCTTAGTTTCTTCAGAAAGTCAAAAAAAATAAAAAATAAAAAAAAAGTCTAAGAATTTGTTCAAAAAGCCTGAAATAGTCTTAGTTTCTTCAAGAAGCCCAGTCTTGGGAGCAGAGTTTCTTCAGAAAGTCAAAAAAAAAAAAAAAAAAAAAAAAAAGTCTAAGAATTTGTTCAAAAAGCCTGAAATAGTCTTAGTTTCTTCAAGAAGCCCAGTCTTGGGAGCAGAGTTTCTTCAGAAAGTCAAAAAAAAATAAAAAACGCCCGATCTCGTCTGATCTCGGAAGCATGGTCGGGCCTTGTTGGATGGGAGACCGCCTGGGAATACCAGGTGCTGGAAGCATTTTTGGTAAAAAAAAAAAAAAAAAAAAAAAAAGAGTCTAAGAATGTGTTCAAAAAGCCTGAAATACTCTTAGTTTCTTCAGAAAGTCAAAAAAAAAAAAAAAAAACGCCCGATCTCGTCTGATCTTGGAAGCTAAGCAGTGTCGGTCCTGGTTGGATGGGAGACCGCCTGGGAATACCAGGTGCTGGAAGCATTTTTGGTAAAAAAAAAAAAAAAAAAAAAAAAAAGTCTAACAATTTGTTCTAAAAGCCTGAAATAGTCTTAGTTTCTTCAAGAAGCCCAGTCTTGGGAGCAGAGTTTATTCAGAAAGTCAAAAAAAAAAAAAAAGTCTAAGAATTTGTTCAAAAAGCCTGAAATACTCTTAGTTTCTTCAAAAAGCCCAGTCTTGGGAGCAGAGTTTCTTCAGAAAGTCAAAAAAAAAAAAAAAGAACGCCCGATCTCGTCTGATCTTGGAAGCTAAGCAGTGTCGGGCCTGGTTGGATGGGAGACCGCTTGGGAATACCAGGTGCTGGAAGCATTTTTGGTAAAAAAAAAACAAAACAAAAAAAAAAGTCTAAGAATTTGTTCAAAAAGCCTGAAATACTCTTAGTTTCTTCAAGAAGCCCAGTCTTGGGAGCAGAGTTTATTCAGAAAGTCAAAAAAAAAAAAAAAAAAAAAAAAAAAGTCTAAGAATTTGTTCAAAAAGCCTGAAATAGTCTTAGTTTCTTCAGAAAGTCAAAAAAAAAAAAAAAAAAAAAAAGTCTAAGAATTTGTTCAAAAAGCCTTAAATACTCTTAGTTTCTTCAGAAAGTCAAAAAAATAAAAATAAAAAAAAAAGTCTAAGAATTTGTTCAAAAAGCCTGAAATAGTCTTAGTTTCTTCAAGAAGCCCAGTCTTGGGAGCAGAGTTTCTTCAGAAAGTCAAAAAAAAAAAAAAAAAAAAAAACGCCCGATCTCGTCTGATCTCGGAAGCTAAGCAGTGTCGGGCCTGGTTGGATGGGAGACCGCCTGGGAATACCAGGTGCTGGAAGCATTTTTGGTATAAAAAAATAAAAAAAAAGTCTAAGAATTTGTTCAAAAAGCCTGAAATAGTCTTAGTTTCTTCAAGAAGCCCAGTCTTGGGAGCAGAGTTTCTTCAGAAAGAAAAAAAACAACAACAAAAAAAGAACGCCCGATCTCGTCTGATCTCGGAAGCTAAGCAGTGTCGGGCCTGGTTGGATGGGAGACCGCCTGGGAATACCAGGTTCTGGAAACATTAAAAAAAAAAAAAAAAAAATTTAAAAAAAAAGTCTAAGAATTTGTTCAAAAAGCCTGAAATAGTCTTAGTTTCTTCAAGAAGCCCAGTCTTGGGAGCAGAGTTTCTTCAGAAAGTCAAAAAAAAAAAAAAACGCCCGATCTCGTCTGATCTCGGAAGCTAAGCAGTTCGGGCCTGGTTGGATGGGAGACCGCCTGGGAATACCAGGTGCTGGAAGCATTTTTGGTAAAAAAAAAAAAAAAAAAAAAAGAGTCTAAGAATGTGTTCAAAAAGCCTGGAATACTCTTAGTTTCTTCAGAAAGTCAAAAAAAATAAAAAATAAAAAAAAAAGTCTAAGAATTTGTTCAAAAAGCCTGAAATAGTCTTAGTTTCTTCAAGAAGCCCAGTCTTGGGAGCAGAGTTTCTTCAGAAAGTCAAAAAAAAAAAAAAAAAAAAAAAAAAGTCTAAGAATTTGTTCAAAAAGCCTGAAATAGTCTTAGTTTCTTCAAGAAGCCCAGTCTTGGGAGCAGAGTTTCTTCAGAAAGTCAAAAAAAAATAAAAAACGCCCGATCTCGTCTGATCTCGGAAGCATGGTCGGGCCTTGTTGGATGGGAGACCGCCTGGGAATACCAGGTGCTGGAAGCATTTTTGGTAAAAAAAAAAAAAAAAAAAAAAAAAGAGTCTAAGAATGTGTTCAAAAAGCCTGAAATACTCTTAGTTTCTTCAGAAAGTCAAAAAAAATAAATAAATAAAAAAAGTCTAAGAATTTGTTCAAAAAGCCTGAAATAGTCTTAGTTTCTTCAAGAAGCCCAGTCTTGGGAGCAGAGTTTCTTCAGAAATTCAAAAAAAAAAAAAACACAAAAAAAACCGCCCGATCTCGTCTGATCTTGGAAGCTAAGCAGTGTCGGGCCTTGTTGGATGGGAGACCGCCTGGGAATACCAGGTGCTGGAAGCATTTTTGGTAAAAAAAAAAAAATGTTTTTCAAACATGACAGAAACTCTTTTTTTGTCTTTTTTGATACCTGACAGCAACTTTTTTGGGTATTTTTTCAAACTTCACAGCAACTTTTATTTTTTGTCGTTTTTCAAACATGACAGAAACTCTTTTTTTGTCATTTTTGATACCTGAGAGCAACTTTTTTTGGTATTTTTTCAAACTTCACAGCAACTTTTTTTTTTTTTTCGTTTTTCAAACCTGACAGAAACTCTTTTTTTGTCTTTTTTGATACCTGACAGCAACTTTTTTGGGTATTTTTTCAAACTTCACAGCAACTTTTATTTTTTGTCGTTTTTCAAACATGACAGAAACTCTTTTTTTGTCTTTTTTGATACCTGACAGCAACTTTTTTTGGTATTTTTTCAAACTTCACAGCAACTTTTCTTTTTTGTCGTTTTACAAACATGACAGAAACTCTTTTTTTGTCTTTTTTGATACCTGACAGCAACTTTTTTTGGTATTTTTTCAGTTCACAGCATCTTTTTTTTTTGTCGTTTTTCAAACATGACAGAAACTCTTTTTTTGTCTTTTTTGATACCTGACAGCAACTTTTTTTGGTATTTTTTCAAACTTCACAGCAACTTTTATTTTTTGTCGTTTTTCAAACATGACAGAAACTCTTTTTTTGTCTTTTTTGATACCTGATACCTTTGATACCTTTTTTTGGTATTTTTTCAAACTTCACAGCAACTTTTTTTTTTTTGTCGTTTTTCAAACCTGACAGAAACTCTTTTTTTGTCTTTTTTGATACCTGACAGCAACTTTTTTGGGTATTTTTTCAAACTTCACAGCAACTTTTATTTTTTGTCGTTTTTCAAACATGACAGAAACTCTTTTTTTGTCTTTTTTGATACCTGACAGCAACTTTTTTTGGTATTTTTTTCAAACTTCACAGCATCTTTTATTTTTTGTCATTTTTCAAACATGACAGAAACTCTTTTTTTGTCTTTTTTGATACCTGATACCTTTGATACCTTTTTTTGGTATTTTTTCAAACTTCACAGCAACTTTTTTTTTTTTGTCGTTTTTCAAACCTGACAGAAACTCTTTTTTTGTCTTTTTTGATACCTGACAGCAACTTTTTTGGGTATTTTTTCAAACTTCACAGCAACTTTTATTTTTTGTCGTTTTTCAAACATGACAGAAACTCTTTTTTTGTCTTTTTTGATACCTGACAGCAACTTTTTTTGGTATTTTTTCAAACTTCACAGCAACTTTTATTTTTTGTCGTTTTTCAAACATGACAGAAACTCTTTTTTTGTCTTTTTTGATACCTGACAGCAACTTTTTTTGGTATTTTTTCAAACTTCACAGCAACTTTTCTTTTTTGTCGTTTTTCAAACATGACAGAAACTCTTTTTTTGTCATTTTTGATACCTGAGAGCAACTTTTTTTGGTATTTTTTCAAACTTCACAGCAACTTTTATTTTTTGTCGTTTTTCAAACATGACAGAATCTCTTTTTTTGTCTTTTTTGATACCTGACAGCAACTTTTTTTGGTATTTTTTCAAACTTCACAGCAACTTTTATTTTTTGTCGTTTTTCAAACATGACAGAAACTCTTTTTTTGTCTTTTTTGATACCTGACAGCAACTTTTTTTGGTATTTTTTTATACCTGACAGCAACTTTTTTGGGTATTTTTTTCAAACTTCACAGCAACTTTTATTTTTTGTCGTTTTTCAAACATGACAGAAACTTTTTTTTTGTCTTTTTTGATACCTGACAGCAACTTTTTTGGGTATTTTTTTCAAACTTCACAGCAACTTTTATTTTTTATCGTTTTTCAAACCTGACAGAAACTCTTTTTTTGTCTTTTTTGATACCTGACAGCAACTTTTTTTGGTATTTTTTCAAACTTCACAGCAACTTTTATTTTTTGTCGTTTTTCAAACATGACAGAAACTCTTTTTTTGTCTTTTTTGATACCTGACAGCAACTTTTTTTGGTATTTTTTCAAACTTCACAGCAACTTTTTTTTTTTGTCGTTTTTCAAACATGACAGAAACTCTTTTTTTGTCTTTTTTGATACAACTTTTTTTTTTGCCATTTTTCAAACATGACAGAAACTCTTTTTTTGTCTTTTTTGATACCTGACAGCAACTTTTTTTTGGTATTTTTTCAAACTTCACAGCAACTTTTTTTTTGTCGTTTTTCAAACATGACAGAAACTCTTTTTTTGTCTTTTTTGATACCTGACAGCAACTTTTTTTGGTATTTTTTCAAAGTTCACAGCATCTTTTTTTTTTTGTCGTTTTTCAAACCTGACAGAAACTCTTTTTTTGTCATTTTTGATACCTGACAGCAACTTTTTTGGGTATTTTTCAAACTTCACAGCAACTTTTATTTTTTGTCGTTTTTCAAACATGACAGAAACTCTTTTTTTGTCTTTTTTGATACCTGACAGCAACTTTTTTTGGTATTTTTTCAAACTTCACAGCAACTTTTATTTTTTGTCGTTTTTCAAACATGACAGAAACTCTTTTTTTGTCTTTTTTGATACCTGACAGCAACTTTTTTTGGTATTTTTTCAGTTCACAGCATCTTTTTTTTTTTGTCGTTTTTCAAACATGACAGAAACTCTTTTTTTGTCTTTTTTGATACCTGACAGCAACTTTTTTTGGTATTTTTTCAAACTTCACAGCAACTTTTATTTTTTGTCGTTTTTCAAACATGACAGAAACTCTTTTTTTGTCTTTTTTGATACCTGACAGCAACTTTTTTTGGTATTTTTTTCAAACTTCACAGCAACTTTTATTTTTTGTCGTTTTTCAAACATGACAGAAACTCTTTTTTTGTCTTTTTTGATACCTGATACCTTTGATACCTTTTTTTGGTATTTTTTCAAACTTCACAGCAACTTTTATTTTTTGTCGTTTTTCAAACATGACAGAAACTCTTTTTTTGTCTTTTTTGATACCTGACAGCAACTTTTTTTGGTATTTTTTCAGTTCACAGCATCTTTTTTTTTTGTCGTTTTTCAAACATGACAGAAACTCTTTTTTTGTCTTTTTTGATACCTGACAGCAACTTTTTTTGGTATTTTTTTCAAAAATTCACAGCATCTTTTATTTTTTGTCATTTTTCAAACATGACAGAAACTCTTTTTTTGTCTTTTTTGATACCTGATACCTTTGATACCTTTTTTTGGTATTTTTTCAAACTTCACAGCAACTTTTTTTTTTGTCGTTTTTCAAACCTGACAGAAACTCTTTTTTTGTCTTTTTTGATACCTGACAGCAACTTTTTTGGGTATTTTTTCAAACTTCACAGCAACTTTTATTTTTTGTCGTTTTTCAAACATGACAGAAACTCTTTTTTTGTCATTTTTGATACCTGAGAGCAACTTTTTTTGGTATTTTTTCAAACTTCACAGCAACTTTTTTTTTTGTCGTTTTTCAAACCTGACAGAAACTCTTTTTTTGTCTTTTTTGATACCTGACAGCAACTTTTTTGGGTATTTTTTCAAACTTCACAGCAACTTTTTTTTTTTTGTCGTTTTTCAAACCTGACAGAAACTCTTTTTTTGTCTTTTTTGATACCTGACAGCAACTTTTTTTGGTATTTTTTCAAACTTCACAGCAACTTTTATTTTTTGTCGTTTTTCAAACATGACAGAAACTCTTTTTTTGTCTTTTTTGATACCTGACAGCAACTTTTTTTGGTATTTTTTCAAACTTCACAGCAACTTTTATTTTTTGTCGTTTTTCAAACATGACAGAATCTCTTTTTTTGTCTTTTTTGATACCTGACAGCAACTTTTTTTGGTATTTTTTCAAACTTCACAGCAACTTTTATTTTTTGTCGTTTTTCAAACATGACAGAAACTCTTTTTTTGTCTTTTTTGATACCTGACAGCAACTTTTTTTGGTATTTTTTTATACCTGACAGCAACTTTTTTTTTTTGTCGTTTTTCAAACATGACAGAATCACAGCATCTTTTTTGACAGAAACTCTTTTTTTGTCTTTTTTGATACCTGATACCTTTGATACCTTTTTTTGGTATTTTTTCAAACTTCACAGCAACTTTTATTTTTTGTCGTTTTTCAAACATGACAGAAACTCTTTTTTTGTCTTTTTTGATACCTGACAGCAACTTTTTTTGGTATTTTTTTCAAACTTCACAGCATCTTTTATTTTTTGTCATTTTTCAAACATGACAGAAACTCTTTTTTTGTCTTTTTTGATACCTGATACCTTTGATACCTTTTTTTGGTATTTTTTCAAACTTCACAGCAACTTTTTTTTTTGTCGTTTTTCAAACCTGACAGAAACTCTTTTTTTGTCTTTTTTGATACCTGACAGCAACTTTTTTGGGTATTTTTTCAAACTTCACAGCAACTTTTATTTTTTGTCGTTTTTCAAACATGACAGAAACTCTTTTTTTGTCATTTTTGATACCTGAGAGCAACTTTTTTTGGTATTTTTTCAAACTTCACAGCAACTTTTTTTTTTTGTCGTTTTTCAAACCTGACAGAAACTCTTTTTTTGTCTTTTTTGATACCTGACAGCAACTTTTTTGGGTATTTTTTCAAACTTCACAGCAACTTTTATTTTTTGTCGTTTTTCAAACATGACAGAAACTCTTTTTTTGTCTTTTTTGATACCTGACAGCAACTTTTTTTGGTATTTTTTCAAACTTCACAGCAACTTTTATTTTTTGTCGTTTTTCAAACATGACAGAAACTCTTTTTTTGTCTTTTTTGATACCTGACAGCAACTTTTTTTGGTATTTTTTCAAAATTCACAGCAACTTTTCTTTTTTGTCGTTTTTCAAACATGACAGAAACTCTTTTTTTGTCATTTTTGATACCTGAGAGCAACTTTTTTTGGTATTTTTTCAAACTTCACAGCAACTTTTATTTTTTGTCGTTTTTCAAACATGACAGAATCTCTTTTTTTGTCTTTTTTGATACCTGACAGCAACTTTTTTTGGTATTTTTTCAAACTTCACAGCAACTTTTATTTTTTGTCGTTTTTCAAACATGACAGAAACTCTTTTTTTGTCTTTTTTGATACCTGACAGCAACTTTTTTTGGTATTTTTTTATACATGACAGCAACTTTTTTGGGTATTTTTTCAAACTTCACAGCAACTTTTATTTTTTGTCGTTTTTCAAACATGACAGAAACTTTTTTTTTGTCTTTTTTGATACCTGACAGCAACTTTTTTGGGTATTTTTTTCAAACTTCACAGCAACTTTTATTTTTTGTCGTTTTTCAAACATGACAGAAACTCTTTTTTTGTCTTTTTTGATACCTGACAGCAACTTTTTTTGGTATTTTTTCAAACTTCACAGCAACTTTTATTTTTTGTCATTTTTCAAACATGACAGAAACTCTTTTTTTGTCTTTTTTGATACCTGACAGCAACTTTTTTTGGTATTTTTTTCAAACTTCACAGCAACTTTTATTTTTTGTCGTTTTTCAAACATGACAGAAACTCTTTTTTTGTCTTTTTTGATACCTGACAGCAACTTTTTTTGGTATTTTTTCAAACTTCACAGCAACTTTTCTTTTTTGTCGTTTTTCAAACATGACAGAAACTCTTTTTTTGTCATTTTTGATACCTGAGAGCAACTTTTTTTGGTATTTTTTCAAACTTCACAGCAACTTTTATTTTTTGTCGTTTTTCAAACATGACAGAATCACAGCATCTTTTTTGACAGAAACTCTTTTTTTGTCTTTTTTGATACCTGAAACCTTTGATACCTTTTTTTGGTATTTTTTCAAACTTCACAGCAACTTTTATTTTTTGTCGTTTTTCAAACATGACAGAAACTCTTTTTTTGTCTTTTTTGATACCTGACAGCAACTTTTTTTGGTATTTTTTTCAAACTTCACAGCATCTTTTATTTTTTGTCATTTTTCAAACATGACAGAAACTCTTTTTTTGTCTTTTTTGATACCTGATACCTTTGATACCTTTTTTTGGTATTTTTTCAAACTTCACAGCAACTTTTTTTTTTGTCGTTTTTCAAACCTGACAGAAACTCTTTTTTTGTCTTTTTTGATACCTGACAGCAACTTTTTTGGGTATTTTTTCAAACTTCACAGCAACTTTTATTTTTTGTCGTTTTTCAAACATGACAGAAACTCTTTTTTTGTCATTTTTGATACCTGAGAGCAACTTTTTTTGGTATTTTTTCAAACTTCACAGCAACTTTTTTTTTTTGTCGTTTTTCAAACCTGACAGAAACTCTTTTTTTGTCTTTTTTGATACCTGACAGCAACTTTTTTGGGTATTTTTTCAAACTTCACAGCAACTTTTATTTTTTGTCGTTTTTCAAACATGACAGAAACTCTTTTTTTGTCTTTTTTGATACCTGACAGCAACTTTTTTTGGTATTTTTTCAAACTTCACAGCAACTTTTTTTTTTTTTGTCGTTTTTCAAACCTGACAGAAACTCTTTTTTTGTCTTTTTTGATACCTGACAGCAACTTTTTTTGGTATTTTTTCAAACTTCACAGCAACTTTTATTTTTTGTCGTTTTTCAAACATGACAGAAACTCTTTTTTTGTCTTTTTTGATACCTGACAGCAACCTTTTTTGGTATTTTTTTCAAACTTCACAGCAACTTTTATTTTTTGTCGTTTTTCAAACATGACAGAAACTCTTTTTTTGTCTTTTTTGATACCTGACAGCAACTTTTTTTGGTATTTTTTCAAACTTCACAGCAACTTTTCTTTTTTGTCGTTTTTCAAACATGACAGAAACTCTTTTTTTGTCATTTTTGATACCTGAGAGCAACTTTTTTTGGTATTTTTTCAAACTTCACAGCAACTTTTATTTTTTGTCGTTTTTCAAACATGACAGAATCACAGCATCTTTTTTGACAGAAACTCTTTTTTTGTCTTTTTTGATACCTGAAACCTTTGATACCTTTTTTTGGTATTTTTTCAAACTTCACAGCAACTTTTATTTTTTGTCGTTTTTCAAACATGACAGAAACTCTTTTTTTGTCTTTTTTGATACCTGACAGCAACTTTTTTTGGTATTTTTTTCAAACTTCACAGCATCTTTTATTTTTTGTCATTTTTCAAACATGACAGAAACTCTTTTTTTGTCTTTTTTGATACCTGATACCTTTGATACCTTTTTTTGGTATTTTTTCAAACTTCACAGCAACTTTTTTTTTTGTCGTTTTTCAAACCTGACAGAAACTCTTTTTTTGTCTTTTTTGATACCTGACAGCAACTTTTTTGGGTATTTTTTCAAACTTCACAGCAACTTTTATTTTTTGTCGTTTTTCAAACATGACAGAAACTCTTTTTTTGTCATTTTTGATACCTGAGAGCAACTTTTTTTGGTATTTTTTCAAACTTCACAGCAACTTTTTTTTTTTGTCGTTTTTCAAACCTGACAGAAACTCTTTTTTTGTCTTTTTTGATACCTGACAGCAACTTTTTTGGGTATTTTTTCAAACTTCACAGCAACTTTTATTTTTTGTCGTTTTTCAAACATGACAGAAACTCTTTTTTTGTCTTTTTTGATACCTGACAGCAACTTTTTTTGGTATTTTTTCAAACTTCACAGCAACTTTTTTTTTTTTTGTCGTTTTTCAAACCTGACAGAAACTCTTTTTTTGTCTTTTTTGATACCTGACAGCAACTTTTTTTGGTATTTTTTCAAACTTCACAGCAACTTTTATTTTTTGTCGTTTTTCAAACATGACAGAAACTCTTTTTTTGTCTTTTTTGATACCTGACAGCAACCTTTTTTGGTATTTTTTTCAAACTTCACAGCAACTTTTATTTTTTGTCGTTTTTCAAACATGACAGAAACTCTTTTTTTGTCTTTTTTGATACCTGACAGCAACTTTTTTTGGTATTTTTTCAAACTTCACAGCAACTTTTCTTTTTTGTCGTTTTTCAAACATGACAGAAACTCTTTTTTTGTCATTTTTGATACCTGAGAGCAACTTTTTTTGGTATTTTTTCAAACTTCACAGCAACTTTTATTTTTTGTCGTTTTTCAAACATGACAGAATCACAGCATCTTTTTTGACAGAAACTCTTTTTTTGTCTTTTTTGATACCTGAAACCTTTGATACCTTTTTTTGGTATTTTTTCAAACTTCACAGCAACTTTTATTTTTTGTCGTTTTTCAAACATGACAGAAACTCTTTTTTTGTCTTTTTTGATACCTGACAGCAACTTTTTTTGGTATTTTTTTCAAACTTCACAGCATCTTTTATTTTTTGTCATTTTTCAAACATGACAGAAACTCTTTTTTTGTCTTTTTTGATACCTGATACCTTTGATACCTTTTTTTGGTATTTTTTCAAACTTCACAGCAACTTTTTTTTTTTGTCGTTTTTCAAACCTGACAGAAACTCTTTTTTTGTCTTTTTTGATACCTGACAGCAACTTTTTTGGGTATTTTTTCAAACTTCACAGCAACTTTTATTTTTTGTCGTTTTTCAAACATGACAGAAACTCTTTTTTTGTCTTTTTTGATACCTGACAGCAACTTTTTTTGGTATTTTTTCAAACTTCACAGCAACTTTTATTTTTTGTCGTTTTTCAAACATGACAGAAACTCTTTTTTTGTCTTTTTTGATACCTGACAGCAACTTTTTTTGGTATTTTTTCAAAATTCACAGCAACTTTTCTTTTTTGTCGTTTTTCAAACATGACAGAAACTCTTTTTTTGTCATTTTTGATACCTGAGAGCAACTTTTTTTGGTATTTTTTCAAACTTCACAGCAACTTTTATTTTTTGTCGTTTTTCAAACATGACAGAATCTCTTTTTTTGTCTTTTTTGATACCTGACAGCAACTTTTTTTGGTATTTTTTCAAACTTCACAGCAACTTTTATTTTTTGTCGTTTTTCAAACATGACAGAAACTCTTTTTTTGTCTTTTTTGATACCTGACAGCAACTTTTTTTGGTATTTTTTTATACATGACAGCAACTTTTTTGGGTATTTTTTCAAACTTCACAGCAACTTTTATTTTTTGTCGTTTTTCAAACATGACAGAAACTTTTTTTTTGTCTTTTTTGATACCTGACAGCAACTTTTTTGGGTATTTTTTTCAAACTTCACAGCAACTTTTATTTTTTGTCGTTTTTCAAACATGACAGAAACTCTTTTTTTGTCTTTTTTGATACCTGACAGCAACTTTTTTTGGTATTTTTTCAAACTTCACAGCAACTTTTATTTTTTGTCATTTTTCAAACATGACAGAAACTCTTTTTTTGTCTTTTTTGATACCTGACAGCAACTTTTTTTGGTATTTTTTTCAAACTTCACAGCAACTTTTATTTTTTGTCGTTTTTCAAACATGACAGAAACTCTTTTTTTGTCTTTTTTGATACCTGACAGCAACTTTTTTTGGTATTTTTTCAAACTTCACAGCAACTTTTCTTTTTTGTCGTTTTTCAAACATGACAGAAACTCTTTTTTTGTCATTTTTGATACCTGAGAGCAACTTTTTTTGGTATTTTTTCAAACTTCACAGCAACTTTTATTTTTTGTCGTTTTTCAAACATGACAGAATCACAGCATCTTTTTTGACAGAAACTCTTTTTTTGTCTTTTTTGATACCTGAAACCTTTGATACCTTTTTTTGGTATTTTTTCAAACTTCACAGCAACTTTTATTTTTTGTCGTTTTTCAAACATGACAGAAACTCTTTTTTTGTCTTTTTTGATACCTGACAGCAACTTTTTTTGGTATTTTTTTCAAACTTCACAGCATCTTTTATTTTTTGTCATTTTTCAAACATGACAGAAACTCTTTTTTTGTCTTTTTTGATACCTGATACCTTTGATACCTTTTTTTGGTATTTTTTCAAACTTCACAGCAACTTTTTTTTTTGTCGTTTTTCAAACCTGACAGAAACTCTTTTTTTGTCTTTTTTGATACCTGACAGCAACTTTTTTGGGTATTTTTTCAAACTTCACAGCAACATTTATTTTTTGTCGTTTTTCAAACATGACAGAAACTCTTTTTTTGTCATTTTTGATACCTGAGAGCAACTTTTTTTGGTATTTTTTCAAACTTCACAGCAACTTTTTTTTTTTGTCGTTTTTCAAACCTGACAGAAACTCTTTTTTTGTCTTTTTTGATACCTGACAGCAACTTTTTTGGGTATTTTTTCAAACTTCACAGCAACTTTTATTTTTTGTCGTTTTTCAAACATGACAGAAACTCTTTTTTTGTCTTTTTTGATACCTGACAGCAACTTTTTTTGGTATTTTTTCAAACTTCACAGCAACTTTTTTTTTTTTGTCGTTTTTCAAACCTGACAGAAACTCTTTTTTTGTCTTTTTTGATACCTGACAGCAACTTTTTTTGGTATTTTTTCAAACTTCACAGCAACTTTTATTTTTTGTCGTTTTTCAAACATGACAGAAACTCTTTTTTTGTCTTTTTTGATACCTGACAGCAACTTTTTTTGGTATTTTTTTCAAACTTCACAGCAACTTTTATTTTTTGTCGTTTTTCAAACATGACAGAAACTCTTTTTTTGTCTTTTTTGATACCTGACAGCAACTTTTTTTGGTATTTTTTCAAACTTCACAGCAACTTTTCTTTTTTGTCGTTTTTCAAACATGACAGAAACTCTTTTTTTGTCATTTTTGATACCTGAGAGCAACTTTTTTTGGTATTTTTTCAAACTTCACAGCAACTTTTATTTTTTGTCGTTTTTCAAACATGACAGAATCACAGCATCTTTTTTGACAGAAACTCTTTTTTTGTCTTTTTTGATACCTGAAACCTTTGATACCTTTTTTTGGTATTTTTTCAAACTTCACAGCAACTTTTATTTTTTGTCGTTTTTCAAACATGACAGAAACTCTTTTTTTGTCTTTTTTGATACCTGACAGCAACTTTTTTTGGTATTTTTTTCAAACTTCACAGCATCTTTTATTTTTTGTCATTTTTCAAACATGACAGAAACTCTTTTTTTGTCTTTTTTGATACCTGATACCTTTGATACCTTTTTTTGGTATTTTTTCAAACTTCACAGCAACTTTTTTTTTTGTCGTTTTTCAAACCTGACAGAAACTCTTTTTTTGTCTTTTTTGATACCTGACAGCAACTTTTTTGGGTATTTTTTCAAACTTCACAGCAACTTTTATTTTTTGTCGTTTTTCAAACATGACAGAAACTCTTTTTTTGTCATTTTTGATACCTGAGAGCAACTTTTTTTGGTATTTTTTCAAACTTCACAGCAACTTTTTTTTTTTGTCGTTTTTCAAACCTGACAGAAACTCTTTTTTTGTCTTTTTTGATACCTGACAGCAACTTTTTTGGGTATTTTTTCAAACTTCACAGCAACTTTTATTTTTTGTCGTTTTTCAAACATGACAGAAACTCTTTTTTTGTCTTTTTTGATACCTGACAGCAACTTTTTTTGGTATTTTTTCAAACTTCACAGCAACTTTTATTTTTTGTCGTTTTTCAAACATGACAGAAACTCTTTTTTTGTCTTTTTTGATACCTGACAGCAACTTTTTTTGGTATTTTTTCAAACTTCACAGCAACTTTTATTTTTTGTCGTTTTTCAAACATGACAGAATCTCTTTTTTTGTCTTTTTTGATACCTGACAGCAACTTTTTTTGGTATTTTTTCAAACTTCACAGCAACTTTTATTTTTTGTCGTTTTTCAAACATGACAGAAACTCTTTTTTTGTCTTTTTTGATACCTGACAGCAACTTTTTTGGGTATTTTTTTATACCTGACAGCAACTTTTTTGGGTATTTTTTTCAAACTTCACAGCAACTTTTATTTTTTGTCGTTTTTCAAACATGACAGAAACTTTTTTTTTGTCTTTTTTGATACCTGACAGCAACTTTTTTGGGTATTTTTTTCAAACTTCACAGCAACTTTTATTTTTTATCGTTTTTCAAACCTGACAGAAACTCTTTTTTTGTCTTTTTTGATACCTGACAGCAACTTTTTTTGGTATTTTTTCAAACTTCACAGCAACTTTTATTTTTTGTCGTTTTTCAAACATGACAGAAACTCTTTTTTTGTCTTTTTTGATACCTGACAGCAACTTTTTTTGGTATTTTTTCAAACTTCACAGCAACTTTTTTTTTTTGTCGTTTTTCAAACATGACAGAAACTCTTTTTTTGTCTTTTTTGATACAACTTTTTTTTTTTGCCATTTTTCAAACATGACAGAAACTCTTTTTTTGTCTTTTTTGATACCTGACAGCAACTTTTTTTTGGTATTTTTTCAAACTTCACAGCAACTTTTTTTTTTGTCGTTTTTCAAACATGACAGAAACTCTTTTTTTGTCTTTTTTGATACCTGACAGCAACTTTTTTTGGTATTTTTTCAAAGTTCACAGCATCTTTTTTTTTTTGTCGTTTTTCAAACCTGACAGAAACTCTTTTTTTGTCATTTTTGATACCTGACAGCAACTTTTTTGGGTATTTTTCAAACTTCACAGCAACTTTTATTTTTTGTCGTTTTTCAAACATGACAGAAACTCTTTTTTTGTCTTTTTTGATACCTGACAGCAACTTTTTTTGGTATTTTTTCAAACTTCACAGCAACTTTTATTTTTTGTCGTTTTTCAAACATGACAGAAACTCTTTTTTTGTCTTTTTTGATACCTGACAGCAACTTTTTTTGGTATTTTTTTCAAACTTCACAGCAACTTTTATTTTTTGTCGTTTTTCAAACATGACAGAAACTCTTTTTTTGTCTTTTTTGATACCTGATACCTTTGATACCTTTTTTTGGTATTTTTTCAAACTTCACAGCAACTTTTATTTTTTGTCGTTTTTCAAACATGACAGAAACTCTTTTTTTGTCTTTTTTGATACCTGATACCTTTGATACCTTTTTTTGGTATTTTTTCAAACTTCACAGCGACTTTTATTTTTTGTCGTTTTTCAAACATGACAGAAACTCTTTTTTTGTCTTTTTTGATACCTGACAGCAACTTTTTTTGGTATTTTTTCAGTTCACAGCATCTTTTTTTTTTTGTCGTTTTTCAAACATGACAGAAACTCTTTTTTTGTCTTTTTTGATACCTGACAGCAACTTTTTTTGGTATTTTTTCAAACTTCACAGCAACTTTTATTTTTTGTCGTTTTTCAAACATGACAGAAACTCTTTTTTTGTCTTTTTTGATACCTGACAGCAACTTTTTTTGGTATTTTTTTCAAACTTCACAGCATCTTTTATTTTTTGTCATTTTTCAAACATGACAGAAACTCTTTTTTTGTCTTTTTTGATACCTGATACCTTTGATACCTTTTTTTGGTATTTTTTCAAACTTCACAGCAACTTTTTTTTTTGTCGTTTTTCAAACCTGACAGAAACTCTTTTTTTGTCTTTTTTGATACCTGACAGCAACTTTTTTGGGTATTTTTTCAAACTTCACAGCAACTTTTATTTTTTGTCGTTTTTCAAACATGACAGAAACTCTTTTTTTGTCTTTTTTGATACCTGACAGCAACTTTTTTTGGTATTTTTTCAAACTTCACAGCAACTTTTATTTTTTGTCGTTTTTCAAACATGACAGAAACTCTTTTTTTTGTCTTTTTTGATACCTGAGAGCAACTTTTTTTGGTATTTTTTCAAACTTCACAGCAACTTTTATTTTTTGTCGTTTTTCAAACATGACAGAATCACAGCATCTTTTTTGAGAGAAACTCTTTTTTTGTCTTTTTTGATACCTGAGAGCAACTTTTTTTGGTATTTTTTCAAACTTCACAGCAACTTTTATTTTTTGTCGTTTTTCAAACATGACAGAATCACAGCATCTTTTTTGAGAGAAACTCTTTTTTTGTCATTTTTGATACCTTTGATACCTTTTTTTGGTATTTTTTCAAACTTCACAGCAACTTTTTTTTTTGTCGTTTTTCAAACCTGACAGAAACTCTTTTTTTGTCTTTTTTGATACCTGACAGCAACTTTTTTGGGTATTTTTTCAAACTTCACAGCAACTTTTATTTTTTGTCGTTTTTCAAACATGACAGAAACTCTTTTTTTGTCATTTTTGATACCTGAGAGCAACTTTTTTTGGTATTTTTTCAAACTTCACAGCAACTTTTATTTTTTGTCGTTTTTCAAACATGACAGAATCACAGCATCTTTTTTGACAGAAACTCTTTTTTTGTCTTTTTTGATACCTGAAACCTTTGATACCTTTTTTTGGTATTTTTTCAAACTTCACAGCAACTTTTATTTTTTGTCGTTTTTCAAACATGACAGAAACTCTTTTTTTGTCTTTTTTGATACCTGACAGCAACTTTTTTTGGTATTTTTTTCAAACTTCACAGCATCTTTTATTTTTTGTCATTTTTCAAACATGACAGAAACTCTTTTTTTGTCTTTTTTGATACCTGATACCTTTGATACCTTTTTTTGGTATTTTTTCAAACTTCACAGCAACTTTTTTTTTTGTCGTTTTTCAAACCTGACAGAAACTCTTTTTTTGTCTTTTTTGATACCTGACAGCAACTTTTTTGGGTATTTTTTCAAACTTCACAGCAACTTTTATTTTTTGTCGTTTTTTAAACATGACAGAAACTCTTTTTTTGTCTTTTTTGATACCTGACAGCAACTTTTTTGGGTATTTTTTCAAACTTCACAGCAACTTTTATTTTGTGTCGTTTTTTAAACATGACAGAAACTCTTTTTTTGTCTTTTTTGATACCTGACAGCAACTTTTTTTGGTATTTTTTCAAACTTCACAGCAACTTTTATTTTTTGTCGTTTTTCAAACATGACAGAAACTCTTTTTTTGTCTTTTTTGATACCTGACAGCAACTTTTTTGGGTATTTTTTCAAACTTCACAGCAACTTTTATTTTTTGTCGTTTTTTAAACATGACAGAAACTCTTTTTTTGTCTTTTTTGATACCTGACAGCAACTTTTTTTGGTATTTTTTTCAAACTTCACAGCAACTTTTATTTTTTGTCGTTTTTCAAACATGACAGAAACTCTTTTTTTGTCTTTTTTGATACCTGATACCTTTGATACCTTTTTTTGGTATTTTTTCAAACTTCACAGCAACTTTTATTTTTTGTCGTTTTTCAAACATGACAGAAACTCTTTTTTTGTCTTTTTTGATACCTGACAGCAACTTTTTTTGGTATTTTTTCAAACTTCACAGCAACTTTTATTTTTTGTCGTTTTTCAAACATGACAGAATCACAGCATCTTTTTTGAGAGAAACTCTTTTTTTGTCATTTTTGATACCTTTGATACCTTTTTTTGGTATTTTTTCAAACTTCACAGCAACTTTTTTTTTTGTCGTTTTTCAAACCTGACAGAAACTCTTTTTTTGTCTTTTTTGATACCTGACAGCAACTTTTTTGGGTATTTTTTCAAACTTCACAGCAACTTTTATTTTTTGTCGTTTTTCAAACATGACAGAAACTCTTTTTTTGTCATTTTTGATACCTGAGAGCAACTTTTTTTGGTATTTTTTCAAACTTCACAGCAACTTTTTTTTTTTTGTCGTTTTTCAAACCTGACAGAAACTCTTTTTTTGTCTTTTTTGATACCTGACAGCAACTTTTTTGGGTATTTTTTCAAACTTCACAGCAACTTTTATTTTTTGTCGTTTTTCAAACATGACAGAAACTCTTTTTTTGTCTTTTTTGATACCTGACAGCAACTTTTTTTGGTATTTTTTCAAACTTCACAGCAACTTTTATTTTTTGTCGTTTTTCAAACATGACAGAAACTCTTTTTTGGTCTTTTTTGATACCTGACAGCAACTTTTTTTGGTATTTTTTCAAAATTCACAGCAACTTTTCTTTTTTGTCGTTTTTCAAACATGACAGAAACTCTTTTTTTGTCATTTTTGATACCTGAGAGCAACTTTTTTTGGTATTTTTTCAAACTTCACAGCAACTTTTATTTTTTGTCGTTTTTCAAACATGACAGAATCTCTTTTTTTGTCTTTTTTGATACCTGACAGCAACTTTTTTTGGTATTTTTTCAAACTTCACAGCAACTTTTATTTTTTGTCGTTTTTCAAACATGACAGAAACTCTTTTTTTGTCTTTTTTGATACCTGACAGCAACTTTTTTTGGTATTTTTTTATACCTGACAGCAACTTTTTTGGGTATTTTTTCAAACTTCACAGCAACTTTTATTTTTTGTCGTTTTTTAAACATGACAGAAACTCTTTTTTTGTCTTTTTTGATACCTGACAGCAACTTTTTTGGGTATTTTTTCAAACTTCACAGCAACTTTTATTTTGTGTCGTTTTTTAAACATGACAGAAACTCTTTTTTTGTCTTTTTTGATACCTGACAGCAACTTTTTTTGGTATTTTTTCAAACTTCACAGCAACTTTTATTTTTTGTCGTTTTTCAAACATGACAGAAACTCTTTTTTTGTCTTTTTTGATACCTGACAGCAACTTTTTTGGGTATTTTTTCAAACTTCACAGCAACTTTTATTTTTTGTCGTTTTTTAAACATGACAGAAACTCTTTTTTTGTCTTTTTTGATACCTGACAGCAACTTTTTTTGGTATTTTTTTCAAACTTCACAGCAACTTTTATTTTTTGTCGTTTTTCAAACATGACAGAAACTCTTTTTTTGTCTTTTTTGATACCTGATACCTTTGATACCTTTTTTTGGTATTTTTTCAAACTTCACAGCAACTTTTATTTTTTGTCGTTTTTCAAACATGACAGAAACTCTTTTTTTGTCTTTTTTGATACCTGACAGCAACTTTTTTTGGTATTTTTTCAAACTTCACAGCAACTTTTATTTTTTGTCGTTTTTCAAACATGACAGAAACTCTTTTTTTTGTCTTTTTTGATACCTGAGAGCAACTTTTTTTGGTATTTTTTCAAACTTCACAGCAACTTTTATTTTTTGTCGTTTTTCAAACATGACAGAATCACAGCATCTTTTTTGAGAGAAACTCTTTTTTTGTCTTTTTTGATACCTGAGAGCAACTTTTTTTGGTATTTTTTCAAACTTCACAGCAACTTTTATTTTTTGTCGTTTTTCAAACATGACAGAATCACAGCATCTTTTTTGAGAGAAACTCTTTTTTTGTCATTTTTGATACCTTTGATACCTTTTTTTGGTATTTTTTCAAACTTCACAGCAACTTTTTTTTTTGTCGTTTTTCAAACCTGACAGAAACTCTTTTTTTGTCTTTTTTGATACCTGACAGCAACTTTTTTGGGTATTTTTTCAAACTTCACAGCAACTTTTATTTTTTGTCGTTTTTCAAACATGACAGAAACTCTTTTTTTGTCATTTTTGATACCTGAGAGCAACTTTTTTTGGTATTTTTTCAAACTTCACAGCAACTTTTTTTTTTTTGTCGTTTTTCAAACCTGACAGAAACTCTTTTTTTGTCTTTTTTGATACCTGACAGCAACTTTTTTGGGTATTTTTTCAAACTTCACAGCAACTTTTATTTTTTGTCGTTTTTCAAACATGACAGAAACTCTTTTTTTGTCTTTTTTGATACCTGACAGCAACTTTTTTTGGTATTTTTTCAAACTTCACAGCAACTTTTATTTTTTGTCGTTTTTCAAACATGACAGAAACTCTTTTTTGGTCTTTTTTGATACCTGACAGCAACTTTTTTTGGTATTTTTTCAAAATTCACAGCAACTTTTCTTTTTTGTCGTTTTTCAAACATGACAGAAACTCTTTTTTTGTCATTTTTGATACCTGAGAGCAACTTTTTTTGGTATTTTTTCAAACTTCACAGCAACTTTTATTTTTTGTCGTTTTTCAAACATGACAGAATCTCTTTTTTTGTCTTTTTTGATACCTGACAGCAACTTTTTTTGGTATTTTTTCAAACTTCACAGCAACTTTTATTTTTTGTCGTTTTTCAAACATGACAGAAACTCTTTTTTTGTCTTTTTTGATACCTGACAGCAACTTTTTTTGGTATTTTTTTATACCTGACAGCAACTTTTTTGGGTATTTTTTCAAACTTCACAGCAACTTTTATTTTTTGTCGTTTTTTAAACATGACAGAAACTCTTTTTTTGTCTTTTTTGATACCTGACAGCAACTTTTTTGGGTATTTTTTCAAACTTCACAGCAACTTTTATTTTGTGTCGTTTTTTAAACATGACAGAAACTCTTTTTTTGTCTTTTTTGATACCTGACAGCAACTTTTTTTGGTATTTTTTCAAACTTCACAGCAACTTTTATTTTTTGTCGTTTTTCAAACATGACAGAAACTCTTTTTTTGTCTTTTTTGATACCTGACAGCAACTTTTTTGGGTATTTTTTCAAACTTCACAGCAACTTTTATTTTTTGTCGTTTTTTAAACATGACAGAAACTCTTTTTTTGTCTTTTTTGATACCTGACAGCAACTTTTTTGGGTATTTTTTCAAACTTCACAGCAACTTTTATTTTTTGTCGTTTTTTAAACATGACAGAAACTCTTTTTTTGTCTTTTTTGATACCTGACAGCAACTTTTTTGGGTATTTTTTCAAACTTCACAGCAACTTTTATTTTTTGTCGTTTTTTAAACATGACAGAAACTCTTTTTTTGTCTTTTTTGATACCTGACAGCAACTTTTTTGGGTATTTTTTCAAACTTCACAGCAACTTTTATTTTTTGTCGTTTTTTAAACATGACAGAAACTCTTTTTTTGTCTTTTTTGATACCTGACAGCAACTTTTTTTGGTATTTTTTCAAACTTCACAGCAACTTTTATTTTTTGTCGTTTTTCAAACATGACAGAAACTCTTTTTTTGTCTTTTTTGATACCTGACAGCAACTTTTTTTGGTATTTTTTTCAAACTTCACAGCAACTTTTTTTTTGTCGTTTTTCAAACATGACAGAAACTCTTTTTTTGTCTTTTTTGAAACCTGACAGCAACTTTTTTTGGTATTTTTTCAAACTTCACAGCAACTTAAATTTTTTGTCGTTTTTCAAACATGACAGAAACTCTTTTTTTGTCTTTTTTGATACCTGACAGCAACTTTTTGGGGTATTTTTTCAAACTTCACAGCAACTTTTATTTTTTGTCGTTTTTCAAACATGACAGAAACTCTTTTTTTGTCTTTTTTGATACAACTTGTTTTTTTTTGTCGTTTTTCAAACATGACAGAAACTCTTTTTTTGTCTTTTTTGATACCTGACAGCAACTTTTCTTTGGTATTTTTTCAAACTTCACAGCAACTTTTTTTTTGTCGTTTTTCAAACATGACAGAAACTCTTTTTTTGTCTTTTTTGATACCTGACAGCAACTTTTTTTGGTATTTTTTCAAACTTCACAGCAACTTTTTTTTTTTTCGTTTTTCAAACATGACAGAAACTCTTTTTTTGTCTTTTTTGATACCTGACAGCAACTTTTTTTGGTATTTTTTTCAAACTTCACAGCAACTTTTATTTTTTGTCGTTTTTCAAACATGACAGAAACTCTTTTTTTGTCTTTTTTGATACCTGACAGCAACTTTTTTTGGTATTTTTTCAAACTTCACAGCAACTTTTATTTTTTGTCGTTTTTCAAACATGACAGAAACACTTTTTTTTTGTCTTTTTTGATACCTGACAGCAACTTTTTTGGGTATTTTTTCAAACTTCACAGCAACTTTTATTTTTTGTCGTTTTTTAAACATGACAGAAACTCTTTTTTTGTCTTTTTTGATACCTGACAGCAACTTTTTTGGGTATTTTTTCAAACTTCACAGCAACTTTTATTTTTTGTCGTTTTTTAAACATGACAGAAACTCTTTTTTTGTCTTTTTTGATACCTGACAGCAACTTTTTTGGGTATTTTTTCAAACTTCACAGCAACTTTTATTTTTTGTCGTTTTTTAAACATGACAGAAACTCTTTTTTTGTCTTTTTTGATACCTGACAGCAACTTTTTTGGGTATTTTTTCAAACTTCACAGCAACTTTTATTTTTTGTCGTGTTTTAAACATGACAGAAACTCTTTTTTTGTCTTTTTTGATACCTGACAGCAACTTTTTTTGGTATTTTTTTCAAACTTCACAGCAACTTTTTTTTTGTCGTTTTTCAAACATGACAGAAACTCTTTTTTTGTCTTTTTTGAAACCTGACAGCAACTTTTTTTGGTATTTTTTCAAACTTCACAGCAACTTTTATTTTTTTCAAACATGACAGAAACTCTTTTTTTGTCTTTTTTGATACAACTTTTTTTTTTTTGTCATTTTTCAAACATGACAAAAACTCCTGATAAAAAAAGTTGCTGTGAAGTTTGAAAAAATACCAAAAAAAGTTGCTGTCAGGTATCAAAAAAGACAAAAAAAGAGTTTCTGTCATGTTTGAAAAACGACAAAAAATAAAAGTTGCTGTGAAGTTTGAAAAAATACCAAAAAAAGTTGCTGTCAGGTATCAAAAAAGACAAAAAAAGAGTTTCTGTCAGGTTTGAAAAACGACAAAAAATAAAAGTTGCTGTGAAGTTTGAAAAAATACCAAAAAAAGGTATCAAAGGTATCAGGTATCAAAAAAGACAAAAAAAGAGTTTCTGTCATGTTTGAAAAACGACAAAAAAAAAAGTTGCTGTCAAAGTTTGAAAAAATACCAAAAAAAGTTGCTGTCAGGTATCAAAAAAGACAAAAAAAGTTTCTGTCATGTTTGAAAAACGACAAAAAATAAAAGTTGCTGTGAAGTTTGAAAAAATACCAAAAAAAGTTGCTGTCAGGTATCAAAAAAGACAAAAAAAGAGTTTCTGTCAGGTTTGAAAAACGACAAAAAATAAAAGTTGCTGTGAAGTTTGAAAAAATACCAAAAAAAGTTGCTGTCAGGTATCAAAAAAGACAAAAAAAGAGTTTCTGTCATGTTTGAAAAACGACAAAAAATAAAAGTTGCTGTGAAGTTTGAAAAAATACCAAAAAAAGGTATCAAAGGTATCAGGAGTTCTCTTACGAGAGGTCTCTCGTACTTGCGTAAGAATATCTTACGCTAGGGGAAAACCTCTTTTCCTCGAGATATTGAAGCCAAAAATTATCCTTAATTTTGCAATAATGTAAAACGCATTGCAGCAGCATGCAGACATGGGCGAGACAGCTCGCGCGCCCATTGGCTGCTCTGCGGCAACTGCACCAGCCTATCGATAGAGGCTCCTCATGACGTCAGAACCAATGAGGGCGCTTCGCGCCCATTACGTCATGTCCCGCCGAAATCGGGTGGGGCCAGGGCTATAAATACGGCCCAGAGAGGCTGGTTTGGTCAGTTTTTCATCTCTTCAGCGGACTTCGCATCGCTGGATCCCGAGAGGAAGCCACGCCGTCTGAGCCAAGCACCCAGCGGGATTAGTGCATCTGAAGCAGCTGGTCGACATCTCGCCACCTTCAGTCGCCGTTTCTGCTGACGCTTTCCGGCGTACATATCCTTTTCTCTGTTACTGTGTTTTGTGTATGTGTGTGTGTTCGCCCCGCGACACACACTCTCATTGCACTAAAAGAGCTGGGCGTCTTTTTCAAGACGCCCCTTTCCCCCCCCAACCCGCAAAGCTCGCCGGTGCGCCCGCTTGCCTTGCCGGCTTGGAGGATGATACCTGCTCTCCCTCTGTTCGAGCCGCGCAAACCGCGCCGTTCACAGGGGATGTCAGGAGCGGACGGTCACGGGGCTAGCTTTCTCTCTCCCTCTGTTCGAGCCGCGCAAAATGCGCCGTTCACAGGGGAGGCTGGAAGCGGACGGTCGGGGTTAGTTTTTCTTTACGTACAAGAAAGCTACCCTGCCTCTGCGCCCCATTCACGCGTCAATCACCAGCGAAAGGAGAAAATAGCGTTTTAGTCCCGCCGAGGCTGGAATGACCTGAATTTTCTCACACATTTCTCAGTTCCCTGATCAGGCGACTGGAAATATAAATATTGCAGCGCCGGCAAGCAAACGCCGAAGAAAACATGTTGACGCTCTTATATGCTCGTGCATCTGAAAGCCTTTGTGTTCCCCCCTGTGGCTCAGTGGCGGAATCTTTGGTTTATCACACGAGAGACCGGGGTTCGAATCTCGGTCTAACGGCAGATTAATTATGCCTCCAATGCTTCGCTCTGTCAGTTCCCTGAAAGGCGACTGCAGATGTGCATTTTGCAGCCAACGAGCGCGTTGTACAACCCGCTCGCCTGCACCCAAACACCGTTTCTATGGTTCCCGCGCGTCACTGGCGAAAGGAGAAAAGAGTGATAATGTCCCGCTGCGGCCGGGCCGAATTCTATTTCTCACACATTTCTCATTCCCCTCTGAAGTTCAGACGACTGGAAATGTCATGCTGCAGTGAGCGAGTCTGTTGTAATGCACGCACGCCTGCAAACAAACGCCAGCATGTTGACGCTCTCTGTTTCTATGGCAACTTCTCGCTCGTTCAGTTCCAGTAAATGCGACTGTTCCAGTGTATTCTGCAGTAAACAAGTCGGCCACACAGCCCGCTTGCCTGCACACAAACGCCGCTTACGGCTACCCAGACAAATCCCATAGAGTGTATTTTCTGGTGTTCCGGCCACGGCCGATGGTGTTATGAGTGTAAACAAAAAATGCCCACTGCCCAGTGCTCATTCCTACACAGAAACACAGGTTTCTCTGATAATACTCGCGCTATATAAATGCCTTTGTGTCTTCCCCTGTGGCCCAGTGGCAGATTCTCAGGTTTTCACGCGATAGACCCGTGTTCGATCCCAGATCTACTGGCAAAAAAAAAAAAAAAAAAAATTTTGCCGTCAATGCTCGCCCTGTCAGTTCCCTGAAAAGGCGACTGCAGATGTGTATTTTTGCAGCCAACGAGCGCGTTGTACAACCCGCTCGCCTGCACCCAAGCACCGTTTCTATGGTTTCCGTGCGTCACTACCTCCATTCTCACACATTTCTCTGGAAATGTCAATATTGCAGTGCACGAGCCTATTGTAATACACGCACACCTGCAAACAAACGCCAGCATGTTGACGTTCTCTGTTTCTATGGCAACTTCTCGCTCGTTCAGTTCCAGTAAATGCGACTGTTCCAGTGTATTCTGCAGTAAACAAGTCGGCGACACTGCCCGCTTGCCTGCACACAAACGCCCAGTGCTCATTCCTACACACAGCCCGTCGCACAGGGCTCGCGCACATGAAATCGACCCAGATCGATTGCGCATTAAATGTGGTAAATGTGCCCACTGCCCAGTGTCCACAAACACTACGTTCTGCATGTCTCAAGGTTTCTGTAAAACGAAACCAACATGCATTCGCTCTGCTCAGGCAGACAATGCTCTCAATGTTGTAAATGTGCCCGCTATCCCACGCCCACATTCACACATAGACATGACAGGTCTTACGGGACTCGCCCAGCCCTCCCCCTCTCGGTTGACCACCGCAGAGGAGTCGAGCGCGGGCAATCTGCCCGCTGTTATCAGCGCGCCCCCTGCCTCAAATGTCATAAGCGCGACGCTTATGTTGCAGCACACTGAAGCCCCTCTGTCGCTGAGCGACCAGAGCGCGCTTCGCATTCAACCCCTAGCCATTCGTGCAAACGCATGGGCAAGGCTACCCGGGGTTTCGAAGTGGGTGCTAGACATTATAGAAAGAGGCTATTCGCTACAGTTCGGTCGACGCCCGCAACGCAAAGCGGCGCAAATCGATACTACGGTGAAAAAGGAAGTAGCACAACTACTTCGGGCCGAAATAGCGAAGTTACTGAGCAAAGGGGCTATAGAACCCCTATCACAAGCTCAGAGCGAAGGGGGCATGTACAGCAGATATTTTCTGGTACCCAAAAAAGACGGAGGTCTCAGACCCATTTTAGATCTAAGACGACTAAACAAAGCACTTCTGAAACGACGGTTCAGAATGCTCACGACCAAGAAAATCCTCTCACAAATTTGCCAAGGGGACTGGTTCATGTCGATAGATCTGAAAGACGCTTATTTTCAAATACAAATAGCGTCACGTCACAGGCGATTTTTGAGATTTGCCTTCGAGGGCCAGGCATATCAGTACACAGTCCTGCCATTTGGCCTATCCCTGGCACCTCGCGTATTCACGATGTGCATGGATGCAGCGCTCGCACCCCTCAGGCTCCGAGGCATACGAGTGCTGAATTATTTGGACGATTGGCTGGTTCTAGCTCGATCACAGTCGGAGCTCATAGAACACAGGACCATATTACTCGATCACCTCGAGAATTTAGGTCTCACAGTCAATTGGGCAAAGAGTTCACTGTCTCCCAGTCAGAAAATATCTTTTCTGGGCACAGATCTGGACTCGCTGTCTATGACAGCACAGCTGTCGCCGCAGCGCAGACTAAGTATTCAGCGCATGACAGAGATTTTTCGCCACGGCGCTTTAGTCCCGCTCAAAAAGTTTCAAAGGATGCTGGGTCTCATGGCTTCAGCATCCTCAGTGCTTCAGCTGGGTCTGCTTCGCATGCGCCCGCTGCAGTATTGGTTGAAAGCGCGCGCCGCGCAGAGCTTGGACCTCCGGTCTCGCGCGCCTCAAGGTCGATCAGAAATGCGTCGCAGCTCTGAAACCTTGGACAGTGACCGACTGGTACCGGTCAGGTGTAAGCCTGGGGACTTCCTCGAGTGTGAAGGTGGTGTCTACGGACGCCTCAACCTCGGGATAGGGAGCGCTGCTCAAGGGCAGACCGTTATTCGGCCAGTGGTCGGAACGGGAAAAGCTTCTGCATATAAACTGCCTGGAAATGATGGCAGTCGACAACGCGCTTGTCCCCAGATAAAAAGACACCACGTCTTGGTCCGTTCGGACAACATGTCAGTGGTGGCTTATATAAATCACCAAGGAGGTATTAGATCCAGAATCCTTCACAGGCTGACGGAACGCCTCCTGGTCTGGGCTCAGCACAATCTGCGCTCGCTCAGGGCAGCGCATGTGCCCGGCCATCTGAATGTGGGACCAGACAGACTGTCCAGAAACAATCTGCCGACAGGAGAATGGTCTTTACATCCACAGACAGTCAAAATGCTATGGAGGACATTTGGCAGAGCGGAAATAGACCTATTTGCGTCTCAAGAGAACGCTCATTGTCAGGAATTCTTCTCCAAAAGCAGGGATGCGCTGGCTCACGTCTGGCCCCGCTGCCCGCTCTATGCGTTTCCCCCTGTCACGCTCCTACCCCAGGTGTTAGAGCGAATCAGGGAGAGCGGATGCCCAGTGCTACTCATCACCCCATTTTGGACAAACCAAGTCTGGTTTCCAGTCCTGATGCAGCTGACGAGTACCGCCCCGTGGCCGATACCGGTGAGGAGGGATCTCCTCTCGCAGGCGAACGGCTCGATCTGGCATCCTCGCCCGGAGCTTTGGTCCCTACATGTGTGGGCCATCAACGGGTACCCGTTAACCTCCCAGCGGGAGTGTTAAACACGATCACGCAGGCTAGAGCTCCATCTACGAGGCGGCTCTATTCCTCAAAATGGTCTGTGTTCACTAGCTGGTGTACAGCGAGTGGCACTTCACCCTCACGCTGTGGGGTGCCGGAGGTTCTCTCCTTTTTACAAGAGCTTTTGGATAAGGGCAGAACCCCATCCACGCTCAAAGTCTATGTGGCGGCCATAGCAGCGTTCGCTAAACCACCGCTTGGCCAGTCATTAGGAAGGAACGATCTGGTCATTCGCTTCCTTAGAGGAGCTAAGAGGCTGAACCCTCCCAGACCACCCTCAGTTCCCGTTTGGGACCTTTCCACGGTTCTGGAAGCCATGAAAGGTGCCCCATTCGAGCCAATACAGTCAATAGACCTGAAACCCTTGTCTTTCAAAACAGTGTTTCTTCTGGCTCTCGCTTCAGTGAAGCGCATAGGGGATTTGCAAGCGCTCTCAGTGAGCACGACGTGTATGGAGTTTGGGCCGAATGACTCGAGAGTCATACTCAAACCAAAGCACGGATATGTTCCTAAATCCCTCAACACACCGTTTAGGGCACAGGTTATCTCCCTGTCGGCCCTGCCGGTATCTGAGGAGGAAGGGGACGCAGGCTTCCTTTGCCCGGTCAGGGCGTTAAGAGCCTATGTGTCTCGCTCATCTGTTTTCAGACAGACGGAGCAGCTCTTTGTTTTGTTCAGCGGACGTTCTAAGGGACTAGCTGCGTCAAAACAGAGTCTATACAGATAGATAGTTGATGCTATAGCGCTAGCTTACACATCCAAGGGCCTGCAATGCCCGATAGGTGTCAAAGCGCACTCCACAAGAGGCATGGCCTCGTCGTGGGCTTGGTCCAGTGGGATTGCCTTGCAAGATATCTGTATGGCGGCAGGCTGGGCCTCCCCGTCTACATTTATAAGGTTTTTATAACCTCGAGTTTCCCGCTTTGCAAGCTAGGTTGCTCTCGGTTTAATTTTTTCAGTATTGCCCGCCCGATGCTATCGGCTCGGGATGCTGAAACTGCTAGAGCGTCGATCACTGATCGCCTATATGCTTCTGTGGGCAGTACGTAAGTCCCCCATATTTACCAGTCCAGGCCGAGTTCGCCCTGGCTGTGTGGAACACTTGATATAACATGCTCTTATCAGAGCTCAATATTACAGGAATGATGCTATTCTAGCCCCTCTTCCCGGATTCTCTGTGAGTCCCTTGTGATTAGGCACTGTATGAGCCCCGGGCACCTGCCCTTGGGACTTTAGTGTTATGTCTCAAGCACGCACGGCGTTTTACATTGTGTTCCCCTAGCGTAAGATATTCTTACGCAAGTACGAGAGACCTCTCGTAAGAGAACGTACTCGGTTACTAACGTAACCTCGGTTCTCTCTAGAAGAGGGAACGAGTACTTGCGTATCTTGCCGTGCATGCGTCATGTTCTGATTCGCTTCTGCGATGAAAAACTGACCAAACCAGCCTCTCTGGGCCGTATTTATAGCCCTGGCCCCACCCGATTTCGGCGGGACATGACGTAATGGGCGCGAAGCGCCCTCATTGGTTCTGACGTCATGAGGAGCCTCTATCGATAGGCTGGTGCAGTTGCCGCAGAGCAGCCAATGGGCGCGCGAGCTGTCTCGCCCATGTCTGCATGCTGCTGCAATGCGTTTTACATTATTGCAAAATTAAGGATAATTTTTGGCTTCAATATCTCGAGGAAAAGAGGTTTTCCCCTAGCGTAAGATATTCTTACGCAAGTACTCGTTCCCTCTTCTAGAGAGAACCGAGGTTACGTTAGTAACCGAGTACGTTTTTGTCATGTTTGAAAAATGACAAAAAAAAAAAGTTGTAACAAAAAAGACAAAAAAAGAGTTTCTGTCATGTTTGAAAAAAATTAAAGTTGCTGTGAAGTTTGAAAAAATACCAAAAAAAGTTGCTGAAAAAATACCAAAAAAAGAGTTTCTGTCATGTTTGAAAAACGACAAAAAATAAAAGTTGCTGTGAAGTTTGAAAAAATACCAAAAAAAGAATTTTTTACCTGACAGCAACTTTTTTTGGTATTTTTTCAAACTTCACAGCAACTTTTATTTTTTGTCGTTTTTCAAACATGACGAAACTCTTTTTTTGTCTTTTTTGATACCTGACAGCAACTTTTTTTTGGTATTTTTTCAAACTTCACAGCAACTTTTATTTTTTGTCGTTTTTCAAACATGACAGAAACTCTTTTTTTGTCATTGACTAATTAGCCGTTTAAAACTCCTATGAGTCTCTGAATGTATACAGTTTAGACAGTTTGCTAGATTGTTTAGTGGTGTGAAAATACCTGGGAGAGACATTCATGTCGCTGTGAGACGCTGGCGGAGTAAACTGGGCTTGAGAGACAGTTGTACGTAAGTGAGGCCACGGGTTCAGCCTCCACCGTGTTGCCAGATGCAGATATTATAAGCATCTTTGGAGTTGATTTTTCCACTTAATGTGACCATTTAGGAAATTAATTTAGTGTGAAATTGCAAGTTAGGGTTAACAATATATTTATCTTATTTCCTAAACACAATATTTGAACTTATTTTGTTATTTGTGGGGGAGGGGGGCTTTTTATTTATTTATTTTTTTAGAAATATCTGGTAACACTTACATCGCCGGCACTTAAATAAAATAAAATAAAAACATATAGCGCAGGCAAGTTATTGTTGACAGGATACCACATTCGGTAAGACAAATGCAGTGATCATCATGATATTACAGTATCTGTTTTAAAAAAAATAAAAAAATTAAAACGCAATAAATTTTATTCGGTTTAGTAGTTAACCTTTCACAAAGTCATACTAAAAACATTCATAAGAGCACAGACAAAGTTCTTATTTATTAATCTATAGCAATACTTATTACTGAAAACGAAATGCAGTATATAATAAGTTGCGATTGTAGGTGTTATTAAACACCCTACCCCAGACCGCACTCATTTTTAAACCCTGGTTGCATGTCTACCCCGCAGGGACAGAGGCGACGGGCTGGCAAGTGTAAGCGCCATGATCAGAGTGAGGTAATATCTCAGAATCAGTCCGAAAGAGCTGTTAATAAAGATAATAGTTCAGGGTTCTCCTAACATTTTTCAACTTTTCATTAAAGTTTATGATTCCATTCCATGGGGTTTGTTGGAGAAAGTATTTTTATAGCATTTTTTTTATTTTTTAGTTTTTGATTCATCATTTCATTTCAACTGGTGACATCATGTACACAAAGGCAAATCTAATTTACTCTCATTTGAAAGAGGACTGTGGATGCACATTTCTTTGCATGCGATAAAGGACAACAAATGCAAACAACAACTACATTTGTTTGATGCGTTGATATTCAAGTCGATTTTGATTCCATGTTGTCTACCAATCTGCTCAATGGTCGTTTCCCTCAATTTCTTAAAATTAATTTCTTGCTTGTTGTCCCTTGTTAAAGGGAAAATAAAACCACAGATAAACCTTACACACCTGTGGTTACGGTTTAAAATGAGAAGATTTATCTTTGATTAATTCATATGATAAAAATATAAATAAACAAATACAAATTATGAGAAAATATACTGATAATATTTTAGTTTTCTTTCAAGCTGAAGATTGAAGTATAGAAACAGCAGTGAGAGATAACATCAATCTTGACACGGATGTGAATACACCCTTGAAAACGTTTGCATTTTTTTCCTGTATGCAAAGAAATTTTACATGTTCATGCAAAAGATTTTGAATCAGATGAAATTTGAATTCATGTACCTTGACCTTACCAATCATGCTTAACCTAATGGTTGTTTGATACAAATACGTTACTGTTGGTCCTTTATCCTGTTCATTTTATGAATGAGGTCAGTCATTTTGCATGCAAACAAATTTTTGTAGTTCAATTAAAAATGTACAAAAATCACAATTGCACTTACTAAGCCAGGATGCCAGCGCAAGGCACAGATGCTTTTGTCACAATATATCTAAAACAGTGTCCATTGTCTTTTGAGTTTACCTGAAAATTGCTTTCAAGTGACTCAATCTAATCCAATGACTGATCTCCCACAGCTGCGCAGCGATTGCGGTTTTCTTAAAGTTGGGATACAACAAAAATTCAATCTGTTTTCTAAATGCATGTTATTGTGAACAATTCATCTGTGCATATGTTTCATTTTTTTAAGAATATTCTGACCTCATAAAGTTTAATCAAAATGTAACTTCCAGTGAAAACTTCAGACTTCTCCCTGGTGACGTATGCAGGACTCTCCACTTAAACCCGCCCCTTCAAACTCACGTTCATATGCACCTTTCAGTGCAATGCCACATCTAAATCAACCAAACAACAACCGACACATAGAACCAAGTCCCCAGTCCGACTTTTTTTTCTTTTTCAAAAATCCGTTACACTTACGTACTGTACATCATAATATGGAAGAGAAGATCTCTCACTACTTCAATTTTATCGCAACTGAGAGAGGCATCAATATGTACAAGACATTGCAAGCCTTTACAAATTACATTCTTTATCTAATTAATCCAACCAAATCTAATTAAGATCCTTCAATTAATAGATCCTCTAATACTTTAAGGCCTGGTTTCAAAGACAGGGCTTAGTATAATTAGAACATGTACTGTAAGTAGCTGTTTTAGCAAAATACATTACTGGTGTGCATCTTGAGACAAAACAATGGCACTGATATATTTTAAGATATGTCAGTGCAAGTTGCGTTCAGTTAAAACAGCTCAAACATGCATTATAATCTGGGACTTGACTTAACCCTTGTCTGTGAAGCCAGAGGTATATGTATTTTACTTGTCTCATTCCAAGGATTACTTATTTTAATATAGCACAAGTCACATCAGATTTTTGGATCAACTTCCAGTATATCTATTTTCTATATTTTCTTGACTTCATTTTTTAAAATAAACAAATTTATCAGGATTTGGATTCCCTTGCGCATTCACAAACAAACTATTTAGACTACACCATCTTAGTTTTTTAAGTTATGTAACTAAACCATTTACTAAATAATGGTTGGAATAGCATTGACTGAACTGCATCAGTAGATCTTGTTTTTTTACCTTTTAGACACACACAGTATATGATATTTTTGCCAATTACACTCCTTCACATTTTAAGAGAGAGAACGTGAATAACTAATAGCAGCTCTTCAACACAAAACCAACCTACACAGTGCTCCTCTGTGTGCTTCTGTCCATGTTGTGCATGTCAAATCATAATAAATAAATGTCATTTTTATGTTTCATAAGAATATCAGTATTTATTTATTGATCTTTATTTATTTCAAATACACTTTATGAATGTTATTTACATATAAAAAATACCCATTATGTTATTCTGAAATGAAAGGCATTTCAGCAAAACTCATATATTTGAAGGATACTATTGAATCACTGAGGGTAAACATAAAATTATGCAACAATGCATTACTTTATGGAGAGTTTACGACCTGCTAACTACGTTCTGCCTTAAGAACAAATAGGCAAGACTGAGCTAAACTAATCCCGAAGACCTTTACTAGCTGATTCTGTTGTATTTAATTGGCATTCCTGCTCTATGTTTCAATAGGGTTTCCAATAATTTCAGTAAATACAAGAGTAAGATTACATGTGAAGCTGCTTGAGTACTTTTTTCATTAATAGATGGACCATTGATAAACATATATAAGGTTATTTTTACTATCAGAGATTTACATATCACAAATACATCACTAAACACTTGAAGTATTAATAGTCAACATTTGGCTAATTTTGGATTGTGCAAGCTAAATCAAACCAAAAAAAAAAACTTTGACCCCTGTAAAAGTGCTTTTATAATTTGCACACTGATGCCAGGGCATAAACTCCCCTTGATGATGAGTCTGTAGGATTTGCATGTCTACGTCAACACCCAGTTAGAGCTATTTAAAAAATTAAAAAAAGCGCCCAACCATCCTTAAACTCCAAACCAGCACACAACAGAGCAGAGCAGAGCAGAGATGAAGTCATTTATCACTATATTTTTTCTGTTTGTCCTTTATAGACAAACAACAGGTACAGTTAGAGTGCACATTTATGTGACCACTCCAATGAACTGCACTGAAGCTCGAACGTATTGTCAAACACATTATACAGACCTGTCTACAATTACCAGTGAGGAGGACGTCCAGATGGCACACAAGGCAGCTGGAGGAGCTTATAACCAGAGTTGGTTCAGTTCACTGATTCAGAACACTGACAACTCGTGCACATTAATGAAGTATCAGGAATCAAGAAATCCAGCTTTTTGGATTGCATTGTGCGGGTTTCCTTCTTGGCTGTGTACAAGTACGCATCCTTTTTTCTGTTCTAAGAACTTGATTTTGGTGCAGGAGAAAAAGACATGGGAGGAAGCTCTAGAGTACTGTCGGTTCCGTTACGTTGATCTGGCCTACTTGGATTCTAAGGTGATACCAAATCTGAGTAATGCCCAGACAGAGAGTGTGTGGACAGGCCTGCGTTTCCTGGATGGAAAATGGTTCTGGGTGAGCAAGAAGAATGTTGAGACCAACATCGATCTGCCCTCATGTCCACGTGAGCCGTACCGTTGTGGAGCCCACAACAGCCAGAATGCGCAATGGGAGAACAGAGACTGTGAGGAAATGCTCAACTTTCTTTGTTTTTAAAGATAAAGGCAAGTGAAGAAGTGTCATGTGAGAACTGTTTTCAATTTCAACTGACTTTTAATGCATGTTGACAACCCCAAAACATGAAAGCACTTAAAATTGTGTCTTTGAGCACAATAGCCCATAATATCGTATTCCTTAGAACACTGAATACAAAGAAGAATAGGTCTGCATTGAAGAGGATTCCCCCCTTTTTTTTCAAAATGTGTCTAAAAACATAGGACAGCAGGCCTACATTTGCTACAATTTGACAAAAACACTCATTTTCATACTTTCAGAATTGTGTGCATATGTTTTGGATATTGACATATTTGTTTCCTATTTTATTTGCTTTTTATTTGTTTTGAATGTAATGTTTCCTATATGTTTAAACATGTTGAAATACAGGCAGGTGGGTGATATGGAATGTCATAATAATTATTTAAAAATGTTATTAAGTTAAATTTAATATGTTCATGTTTTCAATAGTAGTAGATTATTATTTTTATTTTTTTAAATTGGCCTATATTATATTTCAAATATATTGCAGATACAGGTACTAAAACAAAATGTGTAACAACAACCTTTGATTTTCTCTGTTTGGTATGTAATATAAGTTAACAAAATGTATTACAACAACCTCTGATCTTCTCTGTATGGTATGTAATATAAGTCTTAAATTGTCAAGAGATGGATTAATCTGAGATTAAGGCGGGTTGGAAAGTTCTTAAACCCATAAGCCTAATCATTTCTGTCTCTTGCTGGCTTTTATCTGAAATTCTTTATTGTGCAGTTGCTGCCTTTCATACTTTTCTCCTTGTTTGGCATCCATCGCAGCAAAGTTAACACCAGAGGTCACTATCTCCTCTGGTATTAAGGGTTAGTTACTATGGTTAGTTGCACACCTCTTTGTTCACGTGAATATCCAGCATATTTTCATGTTTTACAAGCATTTTCCAATCTTTGTTCATGCTTTGTTTTTGTTTTACCTTCGATACGATGTAATGTTGATTGTGGTTATTTTGCATGGATTAGTAGATTTATGAGATTTGCATTGTGTATTTGACTGTCATTTAAACTGCACATATATCTTAATGAAACGTTGAAGTCTATATTATTACAGAGAAACATAAAAAAATGCACATTAAATATAAAAACATAAGTTTAACAAAAGTTTTGTTGTCAACCCTAATTTATTTAGTTTTGTCATACACATAAAGTCTATGTTGCATCCACAGTCTTTTAGGAAAGGGAGGAGTGACTAAAAATTAGCTCAGACATGTAAGAATATCTAACACTCACCAGGGGGCGAAAGACACAAGGCTTCAATGAACGTTTAGACATGAATTGGATTACACCTCACATTTCATTGATATTGTTTGATGGTATGATAATATTGATTGTATTTAGTCAGGAAATGCAGTTTGAATGATTTGTGCCATTACATCAGACCAATTTTATTTTGCCATGATTACTGATTGCTCCACTGCAATGATCAGATATCAAAATCAAAATGATCAAAATAAAATAAAATAGCAATAGCACATAAAGTCCTATTTCTTAACTTGACAAATGTTTTACTGTCATGAGAGAAGTTTTAAGTTTTACGTTATGCTTTTCTCACTGATCCATTTGACAGCCTGTTTACTCAGGTGTGCTATTAGTACATTGTAAACCCAAATAAGTTGGCAAAACTCAAAAAAATGCTAAGCAGACCCTGCGTCTCAATGTCCATACTATCCATCCTAAACAGTATGTGAGATTAGAATAAGAGTGTCCCAAAGCACAGTATTTTGAAAAGAGTGTGCCAGAAGGTCTACTATTTCTGGTGGATTTTCGAAGTGTGGATCCATGCTCACTATGGCTGCGTTCCAGTCCAAAATTGTCATGCCCTTCACTCGCTAACTTCCCTCCATCTCGTTCACTTGGATGTACGTCATTGTCAATATATCAGTTCTGTGAACTTGAAATAAAAAGAAAGTGCTAAATACTCATAAAAGTTCATTTGACAGAACTAATTAGTTTAATTTAAGTTTGTCCTACTCAATCCAAATAATTATTTTGAGTATTAGGGTTTACAGTGTAGCCTACTATGTTACTATTTACAAGATAAAAAAATAAATTAAAAAAAGTATACTTTCAGTCTACTTTTTGTATACTTTATGCACTTAGAAATATACTTAAATTTACACTTAAGTATACTTCTGACAGAAATGTCTATGTAGGCCATATAGCTACCCTTGTACTCAATCTTTTGATCAAGATATTAAAGCTGCAGTCCGTAGTTTTTCCTCTTTGTCGCCATCTCTGTTCAAAATCTGCAATTGCAGTTATTCGCGAAATTGTCAACTTTACGTGGGTTGAGCCTCGGCTCGGCAAAGCGTGGATGAATCCAATGTTTTGAGGAGAATGTGCGACTGTCAGTCACCACGCCGGTGTGGATAATGTCATTCGGAATCACAGATTCAACTTTTAGGAAGTATGACAAACATAATAATTTTCACCGGAAAATGTCATCTGAACAAGTAACATCTACTTTTGTTCTGACCAACTAAAGGGGGGGGGGGGGGGGGGGGTTATTGCATAAATCGCGCTGAATAAATCTAACAATTGCTTATGTCTTACCTGTCCAGCAGAAAAAAGTCGTCTCTGCGTCTGTTTTGAACCCCTTCAAAACATGGAGTTAATGCCAACTTTCAAAAGCCCTTCCGATATTTATCCTTGTTTTCGCTTGGGCCCGGTTGCAGTCTCTTTTTTTTCTGTAGCCACTCCGAAGTTCGAAGTCTTTTGCATTTTACAATGGGTGAATCTCCAGTTGTCACTGGTGATTGTCGTTTGAACCTTTCTTGATCCGCCATCAAATTGATACGTTTAATTATATCAAGTGCAGTGAGAAAAGGCTAAAAATCTCCACCTCCAACATCCTCACACTCATAGCCTATTAGCCAAGACACCTTCTTTATGTGGACAGATGTGACGTAATGATGCAAAGAGATGCTTGAATTTCCCGCGGGAATCCACCAGTACCACTGGAATTAAAAACATTATTACAAGCTTACCGTTCTGAATCGAGCTAAGGCAAGCAGATCATTTTGAATACTGGCTGGTTATGTACTTGCTACAAAAAATATTTTGGATACATTTTTAATTAAAAATCCTCTCCTGTGGCCCCATGGGATAGTAAAGTGACCATGCACACTTCAGAATCTATGGTGGAAGAAGGTCATCTGTGTACTTTTTGCCTACTCTTTTATAAATACTGTGAATATTTTGGATATATTTATTTTATCACATACTGTTTTTCGCCTAGGGACGTAGCCATTGTGATTTTGGATGCAGCCATATAGTGTCCCAGTGAATAAAATATATACTAATATGTATTTGAAAAGCATTTATTTTGTGCCAAGTATACTACAGATACATTTACATTTTTATGTACTTATAAAAATACCCTGCAAATGTAATTTTGGAAAACTAAACTGGTACTGGCTACTTAAAGTCTGCTAAATTGGAACAACAAATTTTGTACTAAATGCACTTTAATTGTGCAGAAGTAGTGTTGAACTCCAACTAAAGCTATACTTACTTGATTGTGCTGAAGTGGAACTATTGCGAGTAAAATTAAGGTACACTTATCAACAAATATCTTGCATTTAAAGACTGATATTATACAGAGATCATGCAATCCTTATTAATAATGATGATATTAAAACACATCTTAGGCTTAATATTAAGAAATGTGCATTGTGCAATAATGAAATACTCCAAATACAGTTTAATTATAACTGTGATATGTCAATAAATGTGTTCATGGATTTGAAGTATCCTTAGTAGCCTATATGAAATACATTTTTAATTTTATTATTATTATTATTATTTTACTTGGGGTACCTTCAAGTAATGTTTAATTTATGCAACTTGAAATGTTAAAAATGTAATGTACGAATTAACATTACTCTTCTCAGTCAGGAACTTTTAGTTACAAATAGATAAATCTGTTGAAAATATGTTTAATATTTAGCCTACTTGTTTGCTTACTGTAGATGACACTGTCGGTGTCTTAATCTAAACATTAGCATGTACATGTTTATGATCAAGTGCAAGGTACAAGTTATATCAAAACTAAGAATTACAGCAGGTTACTTTAAACAAGATATCTTAAATGTAATTGTGGTCGTTGGATCAAGCACTCTGTTCAGAAGAAAAAAAACATTCAAGTTTAATTATATGTAAATTGTTTCTAAATATTAAAAAAATATGCAAACCTTTATTGGCATACATTTATTTGAAATCACCATTTAATTGTTGATGCATTTAATATGTAAAGGCCACGGAAAGTGATATTTGTTATCACTTCAGAGTGAATATTATTGGGAAAGACTTCAATAAATCTGTTACTCATGCTTTTTTTTAGCAGATTATTTTTGAACATCTCCTCGCAGCCTTTGGTCCATGCACCGTCTGTTATCTGTTATCTGTTATCACAGACAGTATCTTTTATCAGGTCTAAGTTGTTGGCCCTGTCCCAAATGGCGCACTTCATGCGGACTTTCGGTCTCGTGGACTTGAATTGCGCGTGCTCGCTGAGTCTACGAGTCCGTAGGCCGTCCCATTCAGCATTTTACCGCTCTGAAGTGTGCTCAGCAGCGCCCACTTTGTACCCTTGAAGCGGTCTTCCACGAAGCCCGCATAGAAGCAGGCTCCACGCACTTTAACTACCCAGGAATCCTTGCAAAAGGCCAATCAGACAACAGATGGGAGGAGATTTCACTCACAGATAATTGTTGACATGGCTGAGAAGAAAATATTACTGTTTTTATGACCTAAATGTACATTTTACCAGTTGTTACCTACAGTTTATACAAACATTATGGTCATCGAGCAGTGGTTGATGTCTCAAACATAATAATAGCGCGTTTAATAATACGATCGCATTATGATTCATTAAATAAATAGAACCGAATGGCATAGCTTTACTGAGTCATATGTAAACATAGTATGAATATTGAAACCTGTAAATTGAAAAATGCAATGAAATCAAAGAACAAATAGATCACGCCGAATACATTTTTAATTTAAATATGTTATTTATGTTTTAAAATTGTAATCTTAGTTCAAATGGAACATTATGTATTATTATGTACAACTGTATACATCATTTAAATAAGCATGATTTATCTATTGTCTAATGCCCATGTGATATGCACAATATCAAAATATAGAACTGTAAAATTAGGCTGTGTAGTGGACATGCAGATAAGACGTCGGAGCGCAAAAATGTGATTTCTCCTGTCCAACAACAACCAGACTGTTATTTCCGGCATGCCGATCGAGTCTGTCCCAAAAATACCTCTCAATGCCCCCTTGTGGACTCGCGCCAAGGGCCCTATAGGTCTGCACTACATGATGTCACCAAAGTGTGGACTCTGAGGAAGTCCACAAGTCCGGAGTGTGCCATTTGGGACAGGGCCATACTGTGCTGTTGCGCTGGGCAGGTCTGTGAACTTTGACCTACAGTTATTTAAAAAGCAACTTCCCAAGTCAAATTCACAGGTACAAGCCTCAATTTAAGTTGTCTTAACAGAGGAAATGATGTTCAGCATATACACAGTAATTATGACTAATCATAGAAAAAAAAAAAAAAAAAAAGAAAGAAAGCATTTAAGTAATGTCTTCAGCCAAGCTTCAGAAATGTTTCCTCCTGCTGCTTCTACCAACATCTGGTGTTCCTTCTTACTGGTGCTTACAGCACTTACACTTACGTACTTACAGATATAGTACTTATACGGTATGAATAAGCATAATTCCAGGCCATTGGAGTGGACACATAAATGTGTACTCTATAACCTGTAGACAGTCCATAAAGGACAAACAGGAAAAGTCCAGTGAGAGTAATCTTCTTCTCTGCTGTAGTGAGCTGGTTTGGTTTAAGGATGGTTGAGCACTGAACAGTTTATCAACCTCACTGGACTGCTGACACGGAACATGCAAATCCTACAAAATCCCACAACAACATCATCCAATTTATTTCTGATACAACAGCATATACTGCGGCTGCTTCGTTTATTTAAAGAAAGCCAAACATATCTACTAGAGCAGGGAACGGCAACTGGCGGCCCGCGGGCCAAAACTGGCCCGCCAGCAATATTTTCTGGCCCGCCGGATTATTTTGGAAGTCCTAAATGCTGCACAAAACTCTTCCAATACTTGAGAAAGGCCGTAGTCGCGCGGCGATTTCACCGCCGCATACTGTGTGAAACGCACATAGGGAATCATGCGGCGCGGGATTACATTTTAAAGTATAACTGTGAGTTCACACCGGACGCGAATAGCGCGTCAAATTCGCGCCTGCCGCGTCTAGTTATACGCTTGACCACTTTGTGTCCATTCGCGGTCAGAACTCTGGTGTACTTTGGACGGAGCGGGCGGTCTGACTGGCAGTAGCCCATCCCGAAACCCTTTTGACAGCGTATCCGCACTTAATTCTGACCAGCTGTACACCTCCGAGGAGCTGTTTGGTACTGAAACCATTGTCATTCAACAACATTATTTTTTTGCAAGGATGAAATAGTTCGGCAGAAAATAGCCTACTTCATTTGACAGTAGGGCAATATGATTTTCGTTTATGTTGCTTAGAAATTTGAGTGATAGGCTTTGTCCTATTTAATTTATGTTATTTATATTTCATAAATGTTTTCTGTGGCATTTTTTTCTCTGCTGACAGTAGGCCTACAATGTTAAAATAGCCTAATATTTATATTGACAGACCTCCTTAAACCTTAGGTGTGTATGTGTCCCGAATAAATAATAATAAAAAAGGAATAAAGTTCAAAAATCGGACTGTAAGCGAATGAGGCATGATTCACACCTTTATTAAAATGGCTGTAATCTGTTCTGTTACCACAATAGTACTTGATCTGTTTAAAATGATTTCCTTGATATATGCCTAAGGTGTTAAATTCAAAATAAAAAAATAAAATAAAAATTTGTCTAATCCAGTAATTAATTTTTTCTATTTTTCATCTGAGCACAATCAGAAAACCCGTCCTTATTCGTTTTTTCATTTTAGTTCAGGAAATAAATAGGCTAATGGAAAAACAAGTAGTTTTTCATCTTTTTGTTTTTGTTTTTAATTTGAAAAAACGATTGAACGAATGATCCACGGACGGTGACGGACCCATCATATTCTGCGATTATAGGCCTATATAAGAGTATTTAATTTGTATCCATAGGCCTACTCTGTGTAGCTGGCCCGCCATCTACTGGCTAAAAAAAATATTGGCCCGCGGCCAAAGTTACTTGCCGACCCCTGTACTAGAGTAACTGAGAGTAACATTTTAGTTTGTTAAAATAATCTGAACAAAATCTACACTATAGTCATGGCAAAAACTAGGTATAATAGCATGGTGAAAAGTGATACAGGAGACCACTCTACAAATATTTATTTTGTTTTGTTTTGTTTGTTTGTTTCCATCATTTTGCAATGTGTCTGAGTGAGTAAGGTGTCAATCAGCACTGAATGTGTATCTAAGGTGCAATAACTGATGACATCATGTTCATGCTAAGAAATGTAAATGTATAGACAAAGGCAAATCAGCATTTCTCTCATTTGAATGAGGATTGTGCATGTGGAGTTTCTTTGCATGCAGAAATGGATCCAAAGCAATGCAAACTACAAGCTACATTTGTTTGTTGTGTCATTTTCACAGCAACTGATATTTTACAAACAACCCAAATCAGCCACATAAGAAATATTACCCCTTCATGTGATTTGGTGTAAAACATTTATAAACATGAGAGGGGGAGAAATTGCTTTTATAAAAAATGTGTTTTCTTTAAGTGTGGTTTGATCTTTGCATAGTCTGAACTTGCATATTTGAAAATAATCCAATGAAAACTCAGTCTGTTTATATTTCCCCATTCATTCTGCATGCAAATAATTCAAATTCACAGGATTGGACTTGATGTACATTGACACTTGTAACCATGATTTTAGTGTAAAGCTTGTTAAATTACAAAACCATTTTTCATAGTGTTTTTGCATATAAATAAATTTGTGACCCTGGATCACAAAACCAGTCACAAGTACACTGTAAAAAAATCCAACTTACGTTTTGTATGACAAATTCAGTTTTTAAAGTTTATTCAACTATTTAACATGAAAAAAGTTGAGAAAAGTTGAGATAACTCAAACACGTAAGTTGAGGAAACTCAAATGTCCTGCAGCTGGTTGCCTTAAACTTTTAAGTTCTCAACTTTTTTTTTTTTTTTACAATGTAGCACGGGTATATTTGTGGCTAACAATACATTGGATGGGTCATTATAGATTTTTCTTTCATCCCAAAATCATTAGGATATTAAGTAAAGATATTTTAAGATATTTTGTAAATTTCCTAACGTAAATATTATAAAACATTTATTTTTGTGAGTGAATGCAGCACAATCGCAAACAGAAATGGACAACTTTGAAGGCGATTTTCTCAATGTTTAGATTTGTTTGCACCCTCAGATTCCAGATTTTCAAATAGTTGTATCTCTGCCAAATATTATCCTATCCACCATTCATCACTGGAAAGCTAAATTATTCAGCTTTCATGAATAAATCTCAATTTCAAATTAAAGCTGCAAGCAGCATTTATCGGGGTTCAAGCAGTTAAGGCCTTTAAGCACAAAAGCATCAAAAGTTGTTAAGTTTTGGTCTCTATTACGTGAAGCATCAGCTTCAGCGTTACCCATGCGACGCATTGCTGGTCAGCTGAGCTTAAAGTTAAAAATAACTAACACCTAGTTTCATTACATCTATCTTTTAATGAATCAGTGTTTTTGAACGTGTTTGTACATGTACGGTTTAATGACTCAAAGACAATCCGTTGCTGTAACAATGTAACTGTGCAGTGAGTGACAACCTTTCAATGCGCAGAGTAATTTTGAGTGGCTCAATAGCGCAACATTCAGTATTATCACCATTTATATATTTGGACTTATTTATATTTATGTGTTGCTATATAAATAGCTGTTTAGTAAACTAAACGCTATTTTAGAAGCTACGTTTAGTAAACTAAATAACTAAATGCTGTTTAGTTTCGGTTACATTCGTTATAGAAAATGTCCTTGATTTTTGTGCATGCTAAACACATCGTAACACTTATTTATATAGCAAAAACATAAATATAAATAAGTCCAAATATATAAATGGTGATAATACTGCATGTCGTGCTATTGAGCCACTCAAAATTACCGCATGGGAAATTCCTTCACGAGACAGCCCTACATTATATAACCCAAATGTACAAAAAGAAATGTAATCAGTAGTCTGGATATGTCAGGATATGTCAAGCTGTCATTTTAGTTTTTATTAGTTTTAGTCACGTTCATACTGTTTTTAGTCTGGTCAAGTTTCAGTCGATTAAAAGTCTGAGCATTTTAGTCTTATTTTAGTCAGAATTATCCATTACTATTTTCGTCTTGTTTTTAGTCAATCAAAACTGATGACATTTAGGGCGCTTTCACACAAGCACTTTTGGTGCGGACCAGGGTTTGAATGACATCAGAGTTCGGTTCGTTTGAATGATGTGAACGCTGTCTTTTGAACTCGGGTGCGCACCCGCAAACCGTGCTCGAGTCCGCTTAAAAAGGGGGGTCTGGGGTACGGTTCATGTGAAGTCCAGGGGGGTATTCCAGAAAGCTTGGTTAACTTACCATTTGGTAAATCATAACCTCTGGGTTGATTTACCCCAAACCCGCATACCATGAGTATGTCGGTTCCAAAACACCTGAGAAGAGTTAGTTTAATCAACCTCCTACTGGTTACCCAGAGTTAATGCGCGCGCACGGTGAGTACATAAAGACATTTTCAATGTTCAATGTTCAAAGGGAGAAAAAAAGCGAGCTACATATGCTACTTAGGTGAAACTGAGTTGGAGGTTTTAATGCTTGCTTATGAAGACTATAAGCCCATTATAAAAAAAAATAAAAAAATAAAAAGCAATACTGCTGCATCAGCAAAAGAAAGAGAGTTGGCTTGGCAAAAAATAACGGACAGAGTAAATGCACGAGTTTATAAAATTATAAATGGGCTATTTTCCTCTTTCATTGTGACGCAAAAAATTTTTTTGGGGCATGTAGTAAAAATAGACAAGAATTTACTTGTTGGCCTCCATACATTTCTTAATATTACAGTAGTAATGCACATAATTGTCTAGTAATATGTTGGCCTCTTGTTTTATCAGGTGTAATCCTTCTGGAGCCAGAAGAAGTGTGAGCTAAGTCAAATTGAAACACAAAAACATTCTCCAACAATGTAATTTAGTATTTAATGTAGCCTAATTTAGTTTTCTATGTAGCCAATAGAAAGAAGGCTGAGGCCCGTAAAACAGGTGGGGGTCCACCTCCACCTTCCCTCACCCCAGCTGAGGAGCTGGCGCTGTCCCTTAATAAAGGGCGACCTGTGGTCGATGGGATTCCAGGGGCAGTTCGTCAGACTCAGCTACCAAGACAAGTGGCTTAGTAAAATGTAGGTGTATCATATTAATACTTATGATTTATTTATGTTTTCACTGTTTTTGTCAGTGTTTTAATAAAGCACCATTTTAAAAAGGCATTTTGAATGCATTTTACAGTCATTGATTCACTTGTGCAGTATGCATGCTGCTTTGACTGCATATGCTATGTACTGTAATCTTATTATTAGTACTCTTAGATGTTCCTAATGTCCTTCTTTATTAGTTGTATTTGTTTAAGACTATACATTGAGTATTGAATATGCATGATTATCTTATTGGTTTAATTATCTTGCAGTTGCTGATGGCCACATTGTATTATTGGATCCTCCTGCAACACCACACTCTGTCACAGTTGTAAGTGATTATTGTCTTTAGGTTTCTGTTTGCTAGACCAAGCATCCTTCCTTATTTTCACTGTAGGATGACAATGAAGAGACCACTTCTGCTGTGACAGAAACAGAAAATGTGGGGAGGCCCATTAGAGGTATGATGCATAGAATGAATTCCCCCCTTTTTTGCATAAGAGAATAAATAAATTGTCATTGTCATTTTACAGAATATGGCAGGAGATTTTAATACAGATGAGGGTCCATCTACCTCTACACAGAATCTTAGCATTGTAAGAAATGTTCTGCAGTTCTCCTTCCTCATTTAAATATTTGGTCTGTGTTTGTATTACAGACTTTATCAGTCATGTTTAATTATTCTGTCTTTCTAGTTGCCTGCCAAAGAGCTGTATAAGGTCCACCTTCAAAAGCAAATCAGAAAAAGTGACATGGAGATGGACCTTATACAGCTTCAAATGGAGGAGAAAAGGCTTAACCTAAAAAAAGGCCAGACTTGACTTGCTGGAGCACCAGCTAAAGGTGGGAAACAGTGTGTGAACATTAATCTGTCATTTGTTGAATGAAATCTAAAGCAATAAATACAAATGTCTTTTGTTACAGGAAATAAAGAAACCATGAACAACACTTGACTGTTAACTGGTTTTAATTAAAGTGATTTTGGCAAATCATGTCTCGTACCACCCTGCCATCTCTTTGGTCTACTGGGTTCACTGGGGGTTCCTCTTGGCCATCTTCATCAAGAGAAGGGGAGGGCCCTCTCACCTCTCAGTGTGGCAATGTTGTGAAGAACAACACAAGCAGCTGTGATGTCACATGACCTTTCTGGGTTGACCCTGAGTCCAAGCAGGCACTGAAACCTTGCCTTCAGGATGCCTATGGTCCATGTTCTGCTGTGGGCCAGGTTGAATTGTGCCTGTGGTCCAGGCTCAGGTTCAGGGTAGGGTGTCATCATATAGGGCAGACAGGGGTACCCTCTGTCCCCCAGCAAGTAACCATTGAAGTGTCATATAAAAGGTAGTTAAAGTGTATAATTGCATAAAAAAAAACATTAAAAAAAATAAAAAATAAAACATTGTGTAAGGCAAAATTTGTGGCACAATGATGCCTCCCTAAACATTCTGGCATCATGTACAGACCCTGGCCATTTGGCTTCAACATTAGTGATGAGGTGGGTTGCATCACATATTACCTAGTTAGTGGGGACCAGTAATGAGGGTGATTTAATGGTTTAAACACCCAAACATTTAGCACCCAAAAAATCTATTGTCACCTGCACATTGATGCAATGGATTGACTTCCTATTAACATAGTCTCCTTCATTGACTGAAGGAGCTTTAATGGGAATGTGGGTTCCATCAATGCACCCAATTACATTTGGGAACCCTGAAATTGAAAGTTATATAATTAGAAACTTTAAAAATTATTGTGACTGTCACTGTATACAGTATGAATAGATTAAGTATAGTGCTATGTAACTAAAATGGTCTTTCATAGAATATCATAGAATGGACAAACCCGCCACTCTGTGGAATTCCTCTTTAATGACCCTCAGTGGTTTATGGCCAGGGAACTGCACAAAAGTGTGTAGGAACCGTTTGAGTGCAATGCATACTGTACGAACAGCCCTACACACAGTTGCCTTTCCCACATGCTCTGCATCGACTATTGTATAAACTCACCGTCGCAAAAAAAGTTAAATAAATGGAGTTAAATATTTAACTCCATTATCTTCGTTTAATAAATTAACGATTCTTTTGAAAAACGGTAACGCTCCCGCAAATATTCATTTGGATACGAAAACACATTGATACGTGGTTGTATCACCCTCTCACGGCGGAAAAGATTTCGTATCATCTGTGCTTCCACATCCACTGGACCGTCTTCAAAAGGGCACGCCATGCTCAGTAACCTTCTGAAACAAACTAACCCTGGAACATAACCTGCTACCGAGCAGGTTATCTTCAGAGAGTAAGTTCCTATGGTTACATACATACCCAGAAAGTTACCTCCGTTTTTGGAACCGAAAGTTGAGGTTATCCACTAACTTACCCTTAAACTTACCCGGGTATGTCACATAACCTTCTTTCTGGAATACCCCCCAGTACGGTTCACTGCTGATATGAACGCAATCGCGGAAGTGAACCGCTATTGATGACGTATAATGTGGTGCGTGCGTGCTGTGATGATGTCATCAAGAAATAAGTAAATACATTGAAATGAAATGTTTATTTGTTCTGCATTTATCAGTCATTCATGTGTAAAATAAATTTGAGATCATTATCCACCCATATATAAAACATTGTTGTTCATTATATTAATCTACACAGTCATCATAAGATTAAGTGCCGAATTAAGATGGCGACGTAGTCTAGCCCCTTTACGTTTATCTGGATGAAGTGCGTCTCACAAAAAGATGGCGGCTGTCGGGAGGCATTGAGAGTTCCTCGCGGAGTACCTCTGGAATGCTTCTGCGGCGGTTTATTGTTTTATCCGCAGCAATAAAGTTTGTCGGCGTCTAAATGGATCGAGCTCTGGATCACTAACAGGAATTAGTCTTGTCATGTATACACTTAACTTAATGAAAAGCGGGATTGACGCACTGCAAGCAGAGAGATGATTTCTGGCTGCCTCCGCAAAAATTGTCTTCGGCGGATAGCCCACTGTCTTTGGAACGATTTTAGTACTTTTGCGGCAGACAAACACAAATGTGTTTCTCTTTCTGGATCTTTTCTTTGAAAACAAAACCAAAGGTTAAAACAAAAAAGAACAAATGTGAAGATGCATCACTTCTCAAGATGGCGGCGCACACAGTCGCAGCGGCCAGGAGCTCCCACAACGGGCATGGTTTTTTCACTTTTTTTCTGGTATTGTGTATTACGTCGTACATTTTCAGTACAGCGGCACTTCAGTACAGCCGCTCTGAACTCTTGAACCTGAGTACTGGAGTACACCACCTGTTAGCCGAGTACTTCATTCCTCTTGAGATCACCAGACCACCTACCGGGCTCCCCGCAGGAGCAGGCCGACGAATGAGGCGCTGTGAGCGGCGGCAGAAGAGGGGCAAGCGGGCTGGCGTATGGACCAGGCTAAAGGCTAATCCGTTCAAACCACCGCTTCCTACAATCTTTCTCTCAAACGCCCGGTCGATCCGTAGCAAGATGGATGAGATTCGGTTACATATAGCAGCAAAGAGGATTATTTACAACTGTTGCTGCATGATTTTCACTGAAACTTGGCTGAACAGCACCACTCCGGACGCTGCTATCGAGCTAGCGGGACGCACCGCCTACCGAGCCGACAGGACCGCGGACTCTGGTAAGAAGATCGGCGGGGGACTTTGTATCTATATTAACAACCTTTGGTGCACAAATGTCACCGTCATGAATAGACTGTGCAGTCCGGAGGTGGAACTCATGCTGCTGAAGTGCAGGCCGTTTCACCTCCCGAGGGAATTTACTGCTGTTTATATCTGTGCCGTTTACATTCCACCGGACGCTAATGCTAAGCTAGCGCTTGCACAGGTTTACAACAGCATTAATAACAGCTTGGTAGCACACCCGGACAGTGTTTTTGTTGCCGCTGGGGATTTTAACCATGCTGACTTAAAAACTGTTCTTCACAAATTCCATCGCAATGTGAAATGTGCTACTAGGGGAGATAAAACGCTGGACCAGGTGTATACTAATATAGCAGAAGCATACAGGGCCCAGGCCTATCCCCACCTGGGTCTGTCAGACCATCACTCCCTGCTGCTACATTCACGGTATACACCCAAGATCAAGAGCTCTGGGATTACAACAAAGACTGTGAGAATGTGGCCAGAGGATGCCATCCCTATGTTACAGGATTGTTTCCACCACACAGACTGGGATGTTTTCAAGGGGCAGGGCACGGATCAGCAGGCACTCCAACGAGTGGTAAAAACAGCGGGTAAAATCATTGGGACCACTCTCACAGAGATCAGTACCATCTATGATACCCGCTGTCTGAAGAGAGTGCACAACATCCTGCGGGACCGGCATCATCCGGCCCATTACCTGTTCCACCTGCTGCCCTCAGGGAGAAGGTACAGGTCCATTGGTGCCAGTAAAGCCAGACTGGCTAACAGCCTGTACCCTTACGCAGTGAGGCTGCTTAATGATGCCCTTTCCCCCCTCTCCTCTCTTCCTCCCTCCCTCCCATGGACAGTAAACCATACCTCATTGTGTAATAACTGTGAACTGGACTTTGCATTGTTGCATTAACTACATCTGTATCCAACTCTGACCATACTCTCTGTTCTGTCCTTTTAAGTTGTTTTGTAAAGCCTCTTGTTGCTACCAAGAGTGAATGTCACTGGTTCTGTGCCTTAACAACCATATACTTTTGATGTGCCATGTTTACACAGGGGGTATTTATTAGTATTTATTATTTATTTGTTAGTGCACTTTAATACATCATGTACTGCTGTTGTTAGCTCCAAACACAATTTCGTTGCTGTTCTCTGAATGACAATGACAATAAACGTGAAATGAAATGAAATGAAGCGAGCAATTCTATCCATTTTGACGCCTTTTCATTCATAGCGGTTACCAAGCAACACGATTACGCACCAGCTGCAACTTGATGACACAAGCGTACCGCGGTTCGGATACAAATAATATGTGAACACAGTCCATCGGGGGCAGGGGGGAGCAATCGAACTCGGGTTAGGAACAGGCAATCGAACCAAGTGTGAAAGCGCCCTTAGTCTAGTTTTAGTCAATGAAAATTGTATTTTAGTCTCTTTTTAGAAATGCAATTCTATTTAACCCAGTCAATATAGTGTATCACTATGGAAAAATAGCAAAAAAAGTGAACAGAAAAGTAACACTCGTCTCATTGGAGGTTGAAAACAAATTTACTGTATTAATTTAAATGCAAAAGAAAAGGCATGAGAGTCGGCTGTTTTTGTCAATTTTAAGTTTTAATTTAAAATGTTTGCTATTTTAATATAACTATATGGCTAAATATTTTACCACTTGCTAATAAATCTAGATAGAAATGGTGCATTGAATACATTGTTTAAATTGTGCTTAAAAGTGAATTACGACCATTAAAGAGTATGTGTGTACAAAGAGAATCGTAATGCTGACAAAACTTTTTTGAAATAAAAGTATTTGATAACTTCTGGATTTGAAATAAAAATAGTGAGTATGTGTTTGTGGTTCAGCCGTGGATCAGTTACGCACTGCAAACGCAGCATATGTGAAAGCACTATAGCGCGTGCTGCTCCTGCACCGCATATGCACTGCACACAGAGTATGGGCCCTATCTTGCACCCAGCGCAATGGACTTTGTACAGCGACGCATGTATCATTCCTATTTTGCACCCGCGCACAGCACACTTTTCCCTCCACAGACGGACGTCGGTTAACTAAGAAATACACTTGCGCTCCCAGGGGCGGTTCAGCGCAAAGAGGCGGCGTGTTCCGGCGCAAACGTTCCCCTCATGCGATTTTGCACGTTTAGAAAACAATTCCGCCACTAACCGGAAAAATCTAGTTTTAAAGTCAGTGGCACGTTGCGCATGTTATTCATATGCTATTTTAAGGGTGCATGCTTGGCCATAATCAATGTAGCGTGTGTAGGGGTGCAACGGATCAAAAAACTCACGGTTCGGATCGTTTCTCGGATCAGAGTCACGGATCGGATCATTTTTCGGATCAGCAAAAAAAATTTTTTTTTTTTTTATTAACACTTTTAAATTATTAAATTAAAATATATAAAATCAACTTAAAGTGCACAAGGCATAATATCTTCTTTTTAACATAATTAATGAAAAACAACTTAAAGTGCAACATAAAAAGGCATCTCCTTCCTTTAAACATGGACCAATGCTTTATGTGTTTCCACTGCCATATAGGGCTGTCAAAATTGCTCAAAAATGACGTTCGAATATTCCCTCTAAAAAACACATTCAAATTATTCGAACATCTGGTTGCGCATTTTGTCAATGACGCGCATTAGGCCTATGTCAATAACAGGACAAATTAATACAAAGAGACATAACTACTTGTATATGTAGTTCATTTAAGTTTAAACATATTTGACAACGTATTACCTTGCTCGCTCGCACTCGCAGGCACTCTTTCTCTCACCGTCACCCATGCTGCGTTCACACCAAACGTGAATAGAGCGTCTGGCGCGAGTGATTTCAATGTGAAGTCAATGTAAAGACGCGTTTACGCACGTCTGGAGGTTTTGCGGCGCGAATGAGGCGTCACGCTCTCTGCGGTTCATAACGCTCGCCATGACCACGCTGTGTGTGGACTGAACATGCGCACAACTTTTTTTCATAAATCAATCCGCGGATCACGTGAGTGCCGAACCGAAGATATTGATCCGAACGGATCACGGATCAATGATGATCCGTTGCACCACTAAGCGTGTGCACAACGCGCATACACTTTGATTCTCTCACACAGAAGCAGCCGTTTTCATTTTTGCAGATCATACATTATTACGATAGATAGATAGATAGATAGATAGATAGATCATTATAAAAGCATACATCTAGCTTACACATTTACCCAAATTATCATACGCCTGTTTAACCGAAGTTAATTTGGGTGTGTTTCTCCATCCCCAATGTCACTTCTCTGTGTTTTACGGCCGTGACAAGAACGTCGGTCTCCTCGGCTGTGAACCGCTCCTGGCGCGCGCCTGGCAAATCCACCGTTTTAATAGGAATCCGCTATAGAATAAGCGCGTCTGCTCTTAAAGGGAATGTGAGATGACGCTCTGATTGGTTTATTTCACGTTACGCCCAAACCACACCTATGAATAATGAAGCTACTTATAATGAAGACCAACCCATTTTAGATTTGCATTGAGCGCAAGAGTCATTTATCCCGCCGGTATAATAGCAACAGCGCCCAAGATCCGCCCACAAAGTTACTTGCGTTTCGCACTTGATACTTGCGTTTCAGATCGTTAAAATAGGGCCCTATGTGTGAATCGGGCGTCAGACTTAACTTTGTTTGTTGTCGTTTACGCTAACTCACCGCAGCTGCATCTTCTAAATAATGCCGCGAGTGGGGCTTGAGGAAGTGACGTCGTCTGCGCAGTGCGTCCTGATGCAGCCCCTGAAATGAGACTTTAATACATCATGCAAAATAAGAAATACTGCAAAATAATAATAATAATAATGTGACTAAAGACGAAATAGCGTCATAACATTTCATCTCGTTTTGGTCAACGAAAATGAATAGACATTTTAGCATAGTTTTTATTTTGTAAACCACATTTAGTCTCGTTTTTATTCGTCAACAATATTGCATTATACATTTAATTATAGTTATCATCACATGACCAGCATTTACGTTGCATCTCGTTTTCGTCACGTGGTTCGTTGACGACAATATTTAGTTATAATTTTTGTTGACGAAAGAAATACTAGTAATCAGATATCAGATCTGACTCAAAAGACAATGTGATTCATCATTCCTTCCAATTAACCACCTTATCTTTGTATAGTAGTATGTTCAACAATATGAATAACGACGCAGCTGACCAGAGTTCGTGAATCAAATGATTCAGTTTAAAGAGTTGTTCAGACTTCTCTCGATCAGTTCAAGTCTCTCCATTTCAGATGTAAAAAAATAAATAAAAATACATTTCAGAAATCAAAGTCCTGTGAGTTCGAAAAACAAAAGAAAATTGTAATTATCTTACCAGTTGATGGTTTCAAATTATGGTTCAAAGTGGAAACCGGTCCATGGGCACTGGTCAGCTAGCCATTTGTGCATATTTAATTGTATTCAATAGGCAGGCGATTCACCTCCACAGGATTATTTATGGGACAAAACAGGATACACTTGCCGATCACGTCCACATAGGAAAAAAAACAGAACAAGAAAACGCAGCCTTGGAAAACACAAGGCAAACGTACAATAATTCATTTCTGATTCAACATTTCAGTAACAAATCATATACATGCGCAGTTCAAATGACACATTAATCGAACTTTTCGACAGTTATTTAACACAGACACTCATTAATCACTCAATGGGTCTCATTCATGAAATCGTAAATATACGAGTAAATATGTGAGTGATTTGCGCGTAAAGAGACATTCCCGAAAATTCTTCTCCTGATTCACAAATACTTCGTAAACGTCAGATGTGATAGTGAAATGTGTGTGTGTGTGTGTGTGTGTGTGTTAATGAATTCCAATCAGTTGTAAATGGGACGCGCGTGCACGCTCATTCTCAATTACCATAAATCCCGCCCATTAAAACCGACTGAAAACGTACTCGGTTACTAACGTAACCTCGGTTCTCTCTAGAGAGGAAACGAGTACTGCGTAATATCTTACGCTAGGGGAAATCTCTTTTCCGCGAGATACTGAAGCCAAAAAATTATCCTTAATTTTGAAATAATGTAAAACGCGTTGCGGCAGCATGCAGACATAGGCGAGACAGCTCGCGCGCCTATTGGCTGCCCTGCGGCAACTGCAGCAGCCTATCGATAAGGCCCTATCGTGACGTCATCACCAATGGGGGCGCTTCGCGCCCCATACGTCACGTCCCGCCGAAACGGGCGTGGCCTGGGGCTATAAATATAGCATCGAAAGGCTAGCTTACCGGTTTTTCATCGCCGGAGCGAACCGGAGCGTGCGCAGGCACGGCAAGATACGCAGTACTCGTTTCCTCTCTAGAGAGAACCGAGGTTACGTTAGTAACCGAGTACGTTCTCTTACGAGAGGTACTCTCGTACTGCGTAATATCTTACGCTAGGGGAAACAGTGTAAAACGCCGTGCATGCTATGATCCAGCACCAAAGTCCCAAGGGCAGGTGCCCGGGCTCATGTAGTACATGATCATAAGTGACTCACAGAGAGCCCAGGAAGAGTGGCTAGAATAGCATCATTCCTGTAATGCAGCATCCTATAAGAACAGTTATAGTGATGGTATTTACTCAGTCAGGGCGACCCCGGCCTGGACTGATGAATATAGTGGGTCTTACACATTGCCCATAGAGCTGCGCGATCTAAACGAGCGTTGCTCGCGCTATTTCGGTATTCTGGGCCGGACGTACTCGGGGCAGACAGTACCGATTTTTAGACTGAAAGCAGCTTAGCTTGCAGAGCGGGAACCTCTAGGTTATAAAACCTTATAAATGTAGACGGGGAGGCCCAGCCTGCCGCCATACAGATATCTTGCAAGGCAATCCCACGACGAGGCCACGCCTCTCGTGGAGTGCGCTCTGACACCTAATGGGCACTGCAAGCCCTTAGAGGTGTAAGCCAGCGCTATAGCATCGACTATCCATCTGGATAGGCTCTGTTTCGAAACGGCGAGTCCCTTAGAACGTCCGTAGAGTGAAACAAAGAGCTGCTCTGTCTGTCTGAAAACAGACGTGCGGGACACATAAGCCCTTAGCGCCCTGACTGGGCAAAGGAAGCTGGCGTCCTTCTCCTCGTTAGAGACCGGCAGGGCAGACAGGGAAATTACCTGGGCCCTGAACGGTGTATTGAGGGATTTAGGGACGTACCCGTGCCTTGGTTTGAGTATGACTTTCGAGTCATTTGGCCCAAACTCCATACACGTCGCGCTCACTGAGAGCGCTTGTAAGTCCCCTATGCGCTTCACTGAAGCGAGAGCCAGAAGAAACACCGTTTTGAAAGACAAGTGTTTGATATCTACTGACTGGATAGGCTCAAATGGGGCACCCTTCATGGCCTCCAAGACCGTAGAAAGGTCCCATATGGGGACTGAGGGAGGTCTGGGAGGATTTAACCTCTTAGCTCCTCTAAGGAACCGAATGACCAGATCGTTCCTTCCTAGTGACTGACCAAGCGTTGGTTTGGAAAACGCTGCTATAGCCGCCACATAGACTTTGAGCGTGGATGGGGCTCTGCCTTCATCCAGTAGCTCTTGTAGGAAGGAGAGAACCTCCGTCACTCCACAGTCCAGGGGTGAAAAGCCGCGTGCTGTGCACCAGCTGGAGAACACTGACCATTTTGAGGAATAGAGCCGTCTCGTAGAGGGAGCTCTAGCCTGCATGATCGTGTTTAACACTCCCTCTGGGATATCAGAGGGTACCCGTTGATGGCCCACGCATGTAGGGACCAAAGCTCCGGGCGAGGATGCCAGATCGAGCCCCTGGCTTGAGAGAGGAGGTCCCTCCTCACTGGTATTGGCCATGGGGCAGTGCTCGTCAGCTGCATAAGAACTGGGAACCAAGCCTGGTTCTTCCAGAACGGAGCAACCAGTAACACTGAGCATCTGCTTTCCCTGATCCGCTCTAATACCTGAGGTAGGAGCGTGATGGGGGGAAAGGCATAGAGCGGGCAGCGGGGCCAGACGTGGGCCAGCGCATCCCTGCTCTTTGAGAAAAATTCCGGGCAGTGAGCGTTTTCTTGAGACGCAAACAGGTCTATCTTTGCTCTGCCGAATGTCTGCCACAGCAGTTGGACTGTCTGCGGATGCAGTGACCATTCTCCTGCTGGAACATTGTTCCTGGACAGTCTGTCTGGTCCCACATTCAGGTGGCCAGGCACATGCGCTGCTCTGAGCGAGCGCAAATTGTGCTGAGCCCATACCAGGAGGCGTTTCGCTAACCTGTATAGGTTTCGGGATGTGATGCCTCCCTGGCGATTTATGTAGGCTACCACTGACATGTTGTCCGAGCGGACCAAGACGTGGTGTCCTGCTATTTGGGGACGAAAGCGCCTCAGCGCGTTGTCGACTGCCATCATTTCCAGGCAGTTTATGTGCAGAAGCTTTTCCCGTTCTGACCACTGGCCGAAAAACGGTCTGCCCTCGAGCAGTGCTCCCCATCCCGAGGTGGAGGCGTCCGTGGACACCACCTTCACACTCGAGGAAGTCCCCAGGCTTACACCTGACTGGTACCAGTCGGTCGCTCTCCAGGGTATCAGTGCTGAGACGCATTCCTGATCGACCTTGAGACGAAAGAGACCTGAAGTCCATGCTCGACGCGGTACTCGCGCTTGTAGCCAGAACTGCAGTGGGCGCATGCGAAGCAGACCCAGCTGGAGAACTGTGGATGCTGCTGCCATGAGACCGAGCATCCTTTGAAACTTCTTTAGCGGGACTATAGTGCCACGGCGGAAGGTTTCTGTCATGCGCTGAATAGTCAATCTGCGCTGTAGCGATATTTGAGCTGTCATTGACAGCGAGTCCAGTTCTGTGCCCAGAAAAGATATTCTCTGACTGGGAGACAGTGAACTTTTCGCCCAGTTGACTTTGAGACCCAGATTCTCGAGATGTTCGAGTAAAATGGTTCTGTGTTCTATGAGCTCCGTATGTGACTGAGCTAGAACCAGCCAATCGTCCAAGTAGTTCAAAACTCGCATTCCCCGAAGTTTCAGGGGAGCGAGGGCTGCGTCCATGCACTTCGTGAATGTACGGGGTGCTAGGGACAGGCCAAACGGTAGGACTGTGTATTGATAAGCCTGGCCCTCGAAGGCGAATCTCAAAAATCGCCTGTGACGTGACGCTATTTGTATTTGGAAATACGCGTCTTTCAGATCTATTGACACAAACCAGTCCCCGTGGCGAATTTGCGCGAGGATTTTCTTGGTTGTGAGCATTCTGAACCGGCGTTTTGAAAGCGCTACGTTCAGTTGTCTTAGATCTAGAATGGGTCTGAGACCCCCGTCTTTTTTCGGAACCAGAAAATATCTGCTGTATAGCCCCCCTTCGCTCTGAGCTTGAGATAAAGGCTCTATTGCCCCTTTGCTCAACAGTTTCGCAATTTCGGTACGAAGTACACTTGCTACTTCCTTTTCTACCGTGGTTTCGACTCGCACCGCACAACGGCGGGGACGTCGAGCGAACTGTAGCGAATAGCCTCTTTTTATAATGTTCAGCACCCATTCTGATACACCGGGAAGCTTTGCCCACGCATGTGCGTGCATAGCTAAGGGTTGAATGAGATCGGAGCTCTGGTCGTGACATAGTGGCGACCGGGGAGCTTCGGTATGCTGTATTATAGACACCGCATTTGCAGCGCTCGAGGCGGGGAGTGTTTTGATCACAGCGGGCGGTTCGCCCGCGCTCGGCTCTCTCACGGCAGGTAGCTGAGAGACGGCGAGCGTGGGGGAAACCGAGGGATTCGTCATGTCTGTGAGTGAATGTGGGCGCAGGACAGCGGGCACATTTGCACTGAAAACACCATCGACCTGAGTCGGTTGTATGTGTGTTGGTTTCGTTTTTACAGAAACCGAGAGACATGCAGCGTGTAGTGTTTGTGGGCACTGGGACGTGGGCACGTTCACTACATTCTGTGCGCAATCGACATGAGTCGATTTTATGTGCGCGAGCCCTGTGGGGCGGGCTGTGTCTGTGTGTAGGAATGGGCACTGGGCAGTGGGCATTTTTACTACACTCATAACACCGTCGGCCGTGGCCGGAATACCAGAAAATACGCTCTTTACATAATTTATCTGGGTCGCCGTGAAAACGGCGTTTGTGTACAGGCAAGCGGGTAATGCAACCGACTTGTTTACTGCAGAGTACACTGGAACAGTCGCATGTAATGGAACTGGACGAGCGGGAAGTTTTGGTGGAAACCCGGCCGCAGCGGGGCTTGAACACCGTCGTTTTCCTAAGCTGGCTAGGAAGACTTTGAGGCCTCGGGCTTCATCTCAACCTTCGGCCGAGTCCCACGCGGCGGCGGGGGGCGGTGGCTGCGAGCTGCGAGCAGACGGCTGTTTAGAGCGGCCTGATGCGGAGCTAGAGCGCTTTGGCAAAAAGTGCTTCATGGCCTGCGACGTCTTTTGTACCTCAGCGAATCTGTCCGCGAAATCTTTGACGGACGATCCAAAGAGGCCAGTAGCAGAAACGGGGGCGTCGAGGAACACAGAGCGCTCCGAGTCCGGCATTTCTGAAAGCGTCAGCCAGAGGTGTCTCTCAGCAACGGTGAGAGAGGCCATGTTCCGCCCTATGGCCTGTGCAGCGGATTTCGTAGCGCGGAGAGCGAGGTCCGTAGCGCTCCTTAAATCCGCCACGTTGACTGCTTCCGTGCCTTCCTCGTCCAGCTTTCGGAGAAGGTTAGCTTGGAAGATCTGGAGAGTGGCCATAGTGTGTGGCGCTGATGCAGCCTGCCCAGCGGCGGTGTAAGCGCGACTGTGCAGGGTGGAAGTAGCGCGGCAGGCTTTTGAAGGTAGCGCCGTCTTAGTCCGCCGTCCAGCAGAGGGCGGGCAAAGATGGGCTGCTACTGCCTCCTCCACTAGAGGGAGAGCGAGGTATCCTCTGTCTTTGGCACCGTCCACCACGGAGAATGCCGCCGAAGCAGAGGAACGTAGCCTGGCTGAAAAAGGGGCGCTCCAAGACTTTGCCAGTTCTTCATGAAGCTCAGGAAGAAACGGGGCGGGTCTTGAGGGCGTGGAAACGCGGTCCCCTACGCATCAGCTCAGCTTCAATGCTGGCCCGTTTTCCTGACGACTCGCGGGCAGAAGAAGGGGCGAGGTCCACAGAGCTCGCCCAATCCTCGCTGTCCGAAGCCAGGATAGAGCAGTTGTCCTCCTCGAAAACTGCCGCTTCTTCCTTGTCATCTCCGGCGGAAGCGGCAGCCACTGTCCGGGAGTGAGAGACTCGAGAGAAGCAGACGGCGAAGCTGGCAGGCGCACCGGCAAGCTTTTCTCGGTGGGAGGCTCAGGGATCCGCTGAGCACGGCGCTTTTTACGGCGCGGCGTCGAAGCGGGAGGTGCAGGCTCGTGGAAAGTTGCCATGCGAGTCCTCAGAGTCGCCATAGGCATAAGCTCGCAGTGAGGGCATCCGCCGTCAGCGAGCGCTAGAGCCGCATGTCCTTCACCCAGGCAGGAAACGCAGATGACATGGCGGTCCCCGTCGCTGAGTGACATCTTGAAAAAGACATCTTGAAAAAGACGCTCTGCTCTTTTAGAAAAGGAGTGTGAGTCGCGGCGGCGAACACACACAATGCAATAAAAGGATATAACGCCGGATAGCGTAGCAGGAACGGTGGTTGAAGGCGGCGCGGCCAGCGACTCCAGGTACCGAACTCGTCCCGCTGAAATGCTGTTTCCACGGCGCGGCTTCTTCTCTCTGGATCCAGCGATGCGTGAGCTCCGCTGAAGAGATGAAAAATCGGTAAGCTAGCCTTTCGATGCTATATTTATAGCCCCAGGCCACGCCCGTTTCGGCGGGACGTGACGTATGGGGCGCGAAGCGCCCCCATTGGTGATGACGTCACGATAGGGCCTTATCGATAGGCTGCTGCAGTTGCCGCAGGGCAGCCAATAGGCGCGCGAGCTGTCTCGCCTATGTCTGCATGCAGCCGCAACGCGTTTTACATTATTTCAAAATTAAGGATAATTTTTTGGCTTCAGTATCTTGCGGAAAAGAGATTTCCCCTAGCGTAAGATATTACGCAGTACGAGAGTACCTCTCGTAAGAGAACTATAGGCTATATGGGCATCATATTATGACACCAAACGAAGGATTTCAACATGTCTTCTCAAAAGCGAATGAAGAAGAGAAATTTCTCAGATGCAGAAATTGAAGTTTATTATCAGAAGTTCGATCATTCAAAACGCCACATTTTATTTTCAAGCGTAGCCTACATAGTGGCGTATCAGGTCCTAAAAAAAAGGAAGCTTGGCAGCATAGATGCAGTTAATGGAGTTTCTGTTAATCGAACAGTCCCAGAAGTGAAAAGAAAATGGTTCGACATGAAGCTTGACTGGATCACTTGTGACTTGCGGACTTGTAAAAGAATAAACAGCTTGAATATAAAAAAAAAGAAACATGAATAAACAGCTTGAATATATATATTAAAAAAAAGAATAAAAAAGACTTGCGGACTTTTGTTACGTTTGCAGATGGCTCTCGTAATTACTGGCTCTCGTAATATAAGTAAAAAGAAAAACCGTATGTAATTACTAGGCTATATATAATATTTTTTCAAAATGCTGTGTAAATATGTACCCGATTAAGGTGAATTAAAATGCAGCCTTAATGAGCAAAACGTTCGGATGTTAAGCGCACTATTTACGCGTGGCTGGGGGCAGGTGTAGATTTCTTTCGTACCAACTAACATTTGGAAAATACGAACATTTTAATGAATCCGAAAATTTACGTCAGAACCACTTTACACACGATTTACACCAAAATTCGTTCTGCTCGTGTTTCATGAATAAGACCCATTGTCTCAACTCATGACACAAATGCTCATTGTTATACGTGATAGCTTTAGCCCACGGCTAACTAGTTCAGCTCGCGCTGTGCGGCCTACTCAACTCAGCTCATATCAAATCATTTCTGAAATTGACATATCTTTCATAAGATAACATATGATAAAAAAAATGCCACTCACCAAAACGAGATTGCATCACATATTCAATTAAAAAAGACTATTCAATAAAGATTACCGCTCTGGGATCCACTAAATCTTTACTCCGATTTCCACTTCACCTCTCTCTGACGACAACACTCCAGGCTGAAGCATCCAAAGTTTACTAGTGCACACAATCACAGTTCTCGATAGATTATGATTATCATTTAGTGCAAGGAGTTTCTGGAGAAATGCTCCGTGTCTCATTTGATCTGTTCTCATCTGATTCTCTGTTTATGCTGACAGCGGCAGCGCCTGCGCGACCAGTGGGCGGGCCTTATGAATATGTCACAGGTCGGGATGGGCCGAACCAGACTGCACCCACCCCTAGACCAAGAACACTTTGAGGAGCGTGCCAGAGACGAGACCAGAGACAGAGAATAAAAGTAACAATTTTATTGAGAGTAAAATAATTGATAATCCTAATCTAAAAGTCTTCTCCTCTCCCTCGTCCAGGGAGGATCCCAGGCGGGGCAAGCAGACACACCCTTCCCCACGGGCGGCAATTCCCAGTGAGGAGTGCCGGACAGGTAAGTATTGGACAGGTGAGTTCCTCACAGGTGGGTAGATGATCCAAGTTTCCTTTCCTCTTGCAAGTGAGGGGAACAGTTCCCAGCAGTCGATAATGGACAGGTAAGTATCTTACAGTAAGTAGGTTGTCGACGTTCCTTCTCCCAGGCTGGTATCGGGTGCACGGTGGGGGGTAATGGACAGGTGAGTTCTCCGATGAGCGGATGGTCAAAGCTTCCTCTCCTCTTTCACGTAGGGGACAGTTCACAGCAGTCGCTGATGGGCAGGTAAGTATCTTACGGTAGATAGATTGACCGAGCTCCTTCTTCCACGCTGGTATCAGGTTCACAATGGGAGGAGGTGAAACAGGTGAGGTTTCCAATGAGCAGATGGTCAAAGCTTCCTCTCCTCTTCCACGTGGGGAACAGTTCACAGCAGTCAATAATGTGTAGGTAAGTATCTTACGGTAAGTAGGTCGACCGAGCTCCTTCTACACCAAGGGCAATTACAACGGTAAGAAGTGGACAGGTAGACTGCAGCAGGTCCTCCGTAAACACCATACGAGACTTCCCCTAGGGCAGGAGGGGGCAAGCTCAGGAGCGGTGCACAGCTCTCACGGGTGTCTTGGACGGGTGAGTACTTCGCACCCTACAGATGAACTTCAGGGCTGTAGCGGACTCACGGTCACAGGTAGAATGGCTCACGTGTGTCGCAAGAAAGACAGGGACTTCACACCGTACCGATGGCTTCAGGGCTGTAGCGAACTCACGGTCACAGACCAAGCTGGGCTTTAGTCACAGATTGAACTGGGCTTTCTCTAGGACGGACAGAATCATAACTTCACACAGCAATATAATGTTCTCACAGGTGTCGTGGGGAAGACAGGAACTCCACACCGTACAGGTGGGCTTCAAAGCTGTAGTGAACACAGTCACAGACTGAACTGGGCTTTCTCTAGGACGGACAGAGTCATAACTTCACGCAGCAGTATAGTGTTCTCATGGGTGTCGTGGGGAAGACAGGAACTCCACACCGTACCGGTGGGCTTCAAGCTGTAGTGAACTCAGTCACAGACTGAACTGGGCTTTCTCTGGAACAGACAGAATCATAACTTCACACAGCAATATAATGTTCTCACAGGTGTCGCGGAGAAACCAAGAACTTCACTCCATACAGGTGGGCTTCGGGGCTGCAGCACACTCACAGTCACAGACTAGGCTGGGCTTTCTCTAGGGCAGACAGAGTCAATACTTCACACAGCAATATAATGTTCTCACATGTGTCGCGGAGAAACCAGGAACTTCACTCCATACAGGTGGGCTTCAAGGCTGTAGCGAACTCACAGTCACAGACTGAGCTGGGCTTTCTCTAGGGCAGACAGAGTCAATACTTCACACAGCAATATAATGTTCTCACAGGTGTCGTGGAGAAGACAGGAACTTCACACCGTACAGGTGGGCTTCAAGGCTGTAGCGAACTCACAGTCACAGACTGAGCTGGGCTTTCTCTAGAACAGACAGAATCATAACTTCACACAGCAATATAATGTTCTCACAGGTGTCGTGGAGAAGACAGGAACTTCACACCGTACCGGTGGGCTTCGAGGCTGTAGTGAACTCACAGTCACAGACTGAGCTGGGTTTTCTCTAGGGCAGACAGAATCATAACTTCATACAGCAACATAATGTTCTCACATGTGTCGTGGGGAAAACAGAGACTTCACACCAACTGTCTTTTCAAACCCTTTCCCCAGTTGGGCATACTCGATCTCTCCAGGCTCTGATGATGTACAATATACCAGCCTGCCTCTTGGGCGAGCACACGGCAGTTAAAAGCAGACCTTCACACACTCACAGGAATTTCCACTCCAATATACCACACGGGGGAAGAGACGGAACGTCAATTCAAACACTGCAAATCCACTCATCAAGTATACTTAAGGCCAGCACTCACCCTGGGTCTCGGTTCAAAACGCAAAGGACCGGCAGTGAGAGGAAGGAGAATTTAAACACTTCATAGGCATAAACTAGATTCGTTTCACCATCCGAACGGGAAGAGGAGATAAGAATGGCAGAGAATCAGTTTAATTCACTCAGTGATATCCATACAGTACACTCCAAGCACTTCAACCCACATCTATCTCAGTATCAAACGTGTGGTAGGAGATTCAATAATCAGTTACTTATCTTCACTCTTTCATCCAGACGATGCACTTCCCTCTTTAAATCCTCTCTCCCTCCGTCTTCACTTCCTCATACACACGACGTTCCTTTTTCCTCACAACGAGCCCTCAACGACACACTTCAGAGAACACTTCCCAACAGTAGCCAGCCACATCCAAACGAGAACAAAAGCACCACAAGCAGGAGAGGAACCAACATATGCTTTCTCTTCTTCTGACTTTTTATACTCTCATGAGCTAGCGTGGCCCCATTCAAACGCTCAGCGCAAATTACCCACACCTGCTATCAATCCGCCACTCGGTTACCATAGCGACAGGCACTCACCCTGGCTTTGGGATGGTGTTTCACTTCCCGGATCTCAACAAGGGCATTTCTCTGGCGGGGATAGTCCCGGGCTTATTTGTCACCCCGTGACATACCCCCCCGCCAAACCGTTCTAGTCCCGAGAACGGTCTCCTGACACCCAGTCCCCATACCTGGCTGGTGGCTGACCCCGATTCCCTCGTTGAGACCGTCGGGGAGGGGAGTCAGGTACTTCCGGCCGTGGTCCCAGGCCTAAACCTCTTGGGATTACTGCCCACCCTACCAGCGGGGGTGTCCATGACGTGTCGGCCGGCGGATCTCTTACCACTGGCTTTGGGAAATACGGGCAAGGGCGAATCAGATTGCGATGTAGCACCCGTTCGGGGCCTACCCCTCCTTCTGGCCGCAGTGCGTATACCGGTTGGTCTGGACGGGGTTGTCGCTGAACGACGTACGGCTGAGCCTCCCATCGATCGCTCAACTTCCCTTTCCCCTGCCGGCAATTATCTCGCACCAACACCCTCTCACCGGGCAATAACGGGGCCTCTCGAGCCGTACGATCATACAACCTCTTATTCTTCACTGCCGTTTGGTTTATCCGGCCAGCGACTTGCTCGTATGCCGACTGCAGGCGTTGATGGTGATTTATCACCCAAGCAGATAGATTTCCTCCCTCTTCTTCCCCGGTGGTCCCCATAAGCATATCCATTGGGAGTCTCACATGCCTGCCAAACATTAGGTAAGTAGGGGCATAACCAGTGGTACTATGTATGCTATTATTATACGCCTGTAGCATCGCTGGAAGCCTGTCAGCCCAGTGGCCCTGCTGTTCCTCTTCCAAGGTACCCAGTAAGCCCAATAAGGTCTGATTGAACCTCTCACACCCCCCGTTCCCTTGAGGATGATAAGGGGTCGTGTGGGTCTTCTTGCATCCGTACAGGAGGCACAGTTCGCGGATCACCTTGGACTCGAAATTGGCCCCTTGATCAGAATGGAGGATTTCCGGACAACCAAACGGCTGAATTACATATCTCCAGAGGGCATTGGCGGTAGTAAGAGCAGTTTGGTCCACAGTGGGGACGGCCCAGGCGTATTTAGTAAACAGGTCAGTGATGACAAGAATGTTCTGGACCTGATCCACCGGTCGCCCCAGAGTGAGGAAATCCATGGCCACTATATGCAGAGGTGCCTTGGCCTGGATCGGGACCAACGGTGCCCGGGCCTCCTTCCTAGATTTAAACAAGATACAGCGTGGACACCTCTGGAGGTAAGCCCTGGTAGTGCCCTCCATTCCGGGCCAGTAAAAATGTCGTCTCAACAAGGCCAACGTCCTCTCTTGCCCCTGATGTCCCATCCGGCCATGATAGGCCTCCAACAGAGCTTGCCAACGCCCTTCAGGGACCACGATCTGACGGACCTCCTCTTCTCGACCGGGCTCCTGCAGTGCCCTACAAAGTACCCCTTCTTTTAGGCACAGCCTCGCCCTCTGTCCCAGCAAGCCTCGCACAACTCGAGTCTCAGCTCGACGTTCCGCCCCCTCGGGCCAAACCTCCTGTTCTACCCACGTCCGTACCTTCAGCACATCCCCATCTTCACCCTGCCACGACCTCCAACGTGATGGATCCCACCCCCAACATGGAGGAGGGTCTTCGGACTCCTGTCCCGGGGCTTCGATGACCCCCACCATCAATCCCTCATCGGACCCCGCTCCGGGAGCCTGTAGATGGCCTGCCGATCCTTCCCCCGGTAGCCTAGATAATACATCAGCGTTCCTTTCCTGGTCGATACTGGATCTGGTAGTCGAAATTGGCCAGTTGTGCCACCCAGCGTTGCTCTACTGCCCCCAGCTTGGCCGTTTGTAAGTGTACCAGCGGATTATTGTCTGTGACAACCTGTACCTTGGCCCCCCAAAGATAGTCTTTGAACTTTTCGCTTAGTGCCCATTTCATGGCTAACAGCTCGAGTTTGAAGGAACTATAATTTGAGTCGTTCTTTTCGGCGGGGTGTAAGCTTCGACTAGCATAAGCAATGACTCTCTCCGCTCCTTGCTGTTTCTGTGCCAGTACTGCACCCAAACCAAGCTGGCTGGCATCGGTGTATAGAATAAATGGTTGCGTGAAGTCGGCATAGGCTAGGATCGGGGCCTGCAACAGCTCTTGTTTAAGCCTCTGAAAGGCAGCTTCACAAGCTGGGTCCCATTGGATCGTCGGGGACCCTCGACCCCGGGTTCGCCCGGTGCCTCCAAGCAGTTGGTTAATCGGTTTAGCAATCTTGGAGAAGTCTTGTATGAATCGCCGGTAGTAACCCACAAAGCCCAGGAATGACCGCACTTGACGCACCGTCTGGGGTGATGCCCACTCTTGCACTGCCACCACCTTCTCTGGGTCAACCGAGATCCCCGCCGCACTGACCACATGTCCCAAGAACTTAACCTCCTTACGGAAGAGCTGACACTTGTCGGGCTGTAGCTTCAACCCGTAACGCTCAAGGGAACGGAAGACTTGCCCCAGATGTTCCAAGTGAGACTTAAAATCAGGAGAATACACGATAACATCATCCAAGTAGACGAGAGTGGTGTCCATCAACTGACTGCCCAAACAACGCTGCATCAGCCGTTGGAATGTGGCTGGAGCGTTGCAAAGCCCGAATGGCATCCGTTCCCATTCATAGAGGCCAAAGGGGGTAGTGAATGCCGTCTTCTCTCGGTCATGCTCGTCCATTTGCACCTGCCAGTAGCCGCTGGCTAGATCGAGGGTAGAATACCAGGCAGCTTGAGTGAGGCTCGTGAGGGAATCTTCGACTCGTGGTAGTGGGAAAGCATCTCTTTTAGTTACCTGATTTAACCTCCGGTAGTCCACACAGAACCTCCAGGAGCCCGTTTTCTTGCGGACCAATACTATAGGTGCGGCCCAAGGGCTGCTGCTCTCACGAATAATCCCTCTAGCAAGCATTCCCCGCAACAAGGTACGAACCTCCGGGTACAAGGTCGGGGGTACAGGTCGATAACGTTCTCGGCTCGGCGCCGCGTCTCCAGTCGGAATTTGGTGTTTCACCGCATCTGTGCGGCCATAGTCCTCCTCGTGGGTGGCAAACAAGTGCTGCCAATCCTTCAAGAACTCGTGGAGTTGACCCGTTTGTTCTTCCCTCAACCCTTCGCCCCGTAAAGACTCCCCCTGCAAATGGGCCGGCAATCCTCTCCCGCTCTCCTCCACTCCTGAACTAACTCGAGCTAGGGCCACTTCAACCACCGTTGGACTCACCCGCTCAAAACTCACTTCCCCCTGCTCGTGAACCTGCTGTGGCTTCACGGATGTCACTCGGGCCAAACACTGGTGGCGGTATAGAAGCACCGGGAAGGGGTTTGCGTTCCGAACTCGGACCCTACCCCCTCGGACGATGGTTAGTCCTCGAGCTACTTCCACCTTAGGACCCTCGTCATGGGGTTCCACCAGGACCCATTCATGTGGACGGTAACGTCGAGGGGGAAGCCTGACTCGGACCACAGCCTCGCTTTGAGCTGGAATGGACAGGGCATAGCGACAAACTATTCTTCCCACACTCTCTCGGTCATGCTGCTGTTCAGCCAGACATATCCGGCGGCAATCGGCCCTGACACGGTCCCACTCTTGGCCGGCAGATGTTGCGGCCGCTCGTGCCGGTGCACTTCGAAACAGTTCCTCCCAACAGTCCGAGATGACATTCATTCCAATCAGTGCACGATGGGACCCCAGACACGGGTCTCGGACGACCACTACCCCCTTCTGAGGTACTAGAATTCCATGGATCTGTAAATCGGTCACCAAGTATCCCACATACGGGATGTCCAGCCCGTTTGCTCCACGGAGCGTCAGCCAGGGGGCCTCTGCAGGGAGTTGGCTTCTGGAACCAAACAGCTCCTGGGCCAAACTTTCTGAAAACAGGGTCACTTGGGAACCCGTATCCAAGAGACACCGGATTTTCTGGCCATTTACCTGGACCACAACCACCGGACAACGGCCTACCAGGCAGCTCTGAGAAGATAGCGAAGGAGGGGGGTCTGACAAGGGGGTCCCGACCACTTGACCCACAGTGGCCGGAGACTCTAAAAACCCCCTTGTGATGCACGTCGGGCGGAACACTGGCGAACGTAGTGCCCCGGTTCTCCACAACCATTACAGATGGGACGCCCATGTGCATCCCACTGAAATCGAGAGCCCACCGACCGGGGAGGACGATGTTCAAACGGGCGACCCCCATCGGAGTAGGCCCGCTCTCGAGAGTGAGGAGGGTACTGGGGCCGTTCTCGACGTAGTTCTTCCCTCACAGCTTTGGATAACTCAGACATTTGCTCACGGACATCTCTCTTTAATTCCTCCCGGAGGGCCTGCTTCCAGTCGGGCGCCGCCGGGGCCGGAGGAGGATCAACAACGTTCGTAGCCAGACAGCTGGGGACACCCACATGCTCCGCCTGGTCATGCTCAAGGGCCAAAGCTTCCCGTCGGAGCTCTTCGAAAGTCAAATTCGGTTCTCTCCTCAGTTGTACCCGCAAACTCTGGCGAACTGGGCCCTCCCGTAGTCCCAGCACAAATTGGTCTCGCAACAGGACCTCTTCTCCCCCCAGGCCATGATCCTGTCTCCCCGTCAGCCTAGAATACTGCTCCCGCAGTTGTAAGGTGAATGCCCGAACGGATTGTCGAGGGCCTTGCCGAGAATTAAAGAACTTCGCCCTCAGTGCTGCTACCGGGGTGGTATCCCCATATTGCCCTGTGAGGAAGTCGAAAATCGCCTGGATTGTTGCTCGATTAGCCTCTGGTGCTGCTTGAACTTCCCTTCTTGCATCCCCTTCCAGGGAATTCAACACAAACTGGACCCTCTGTATGGCATTCAGACCCTGGAGTCCTGCCAAGTACTCTACCTGGTTTTTCCACTCCGACAGACTCACTTCAGACCCCGGGCCTCCATACCTCGGGGCCCACGGGGCACCCATGAAGATCGGCATGACAGGTGGCCGAGCCCCAGGTTCTTCCCCCTCTGCCATCACCAACTCTGGTCGCTCAACTCAAAGTGTAATCCTGCCGACTACGCCAAATTTCTGTCACAGGTCGGGATGGGCCGAACCAGACTGCACCCACCCCTAGACCAAGAACACTTTGAGGAGCGTGCCAGAGACGAGACCAGAGACAGAGAATAAAAGTAACAATTTTATTGAGAGTAAAATAATTGATAATCCTAATCTAAAAGTCTTCTCCTCTCCCTCGTCCAGGGAGGATCCCAGGCGGGGCAAGCAGACACACCCTTCCCCACGGGCGGCAATTCCCAGTGAGGAGTGCCGGACAGGTAAGTATTGGACAGGTGAGTTCCTCACAGGTGGGTAGATGATCCAAGTTTCCTTTCCTCTTGCACGTGAGGGGAACAGTTCCCAGCAGTCGATAATGGACAGGTAAGTATCTTACAGTAAGTAGGTTGTCGACGTTCCTTCTCCCAGGCTGGTATCGGGTGCACGGTGGGGGGTAATGGACAGGTGAGTTCTCCGATGAGCGGATGGTCAAAGCTTCCTCTCCTCTTTCACGTAGGGGACAGTTCACAGCAGTCGCTGATGGGCAGGTAAGTATCTTACGGTAGATAGATTGACCGAGCTCCTTCTTCCACGCTGGTATCAGGTTCACAATGGGAGGAGGTGAAACAGGTGAGGTTTCCAATGAGCAGATGGTCAAAGCTTCCTCTCCTCTTCCACGTGGGGAACAGTTCACAGCAGTCAATAATGTGTAGGTAAGTATCTTACGGTAAGTAGGTCGACCGAGCTCCTTCTACACCAAGGGCAATTACAACGGTAAGAAGTGGACAGGTAGACTGCAGCAGGTCCTCCGTAAACACCATACGAGACTTCCCCTAGGGCAGGAGGGGGCAAGCTCAGGAGCGGTGCACAGCTCTCACGGGTGTCTTGGACGGGTGAGTACTTCGCACCCTACAGATGAACTTCAGGGCTGTAGCGGACTCACGGTCACAGGTAGAATGGCTCACGTGTGTCGCAAGAAAGACAGGGACTTCACACCGTACCGATGGCTTCAGGGCTGTAGCGAACTCACGGTCACAGACCAAGCTGGGCTTTAGTCACAGATTGAACTGGGCTTTCTCTAGGACGGACAGAATCATAACTTCACACAGCAATATAATGTTCTCACAGGTGTCGTGGGGAAGACAGGAACTCCACACCGTACAGGTGGGCTTCAAAGCTGTAGTGAACTCACAGTCACAGACTGAACTGGGCTTTCTCTAGGACGGACAGAGTCATAACTTCACGCAGCAGTATAGTGTTCTCATGGGTGTCGTGGGGAAGACAGGAACTCCACACCGTACCGGTGGGCTTCAAGCTGTAGTGAACTCAGTCACAGACTGAACTGGGCTTTCTCTGGAACAGACAGAATCATAACTTCACACAGCAATATAATGTTCTCACAGGTGTCGCGGAGAAACCAAGAACTTCACTCCATACAGGTGGGCTTCGGGGCTGCAGCACACTCACAGTCACAGACTAGGCTGGGCTTTCTCTAGGGCAGACAGAGTCAATACTTCACACAGCAATATAATGTTCTCACATGTGTCGCGGAGAAACCAGGAACTTCACTCCATACAGGTGGGCTTCAAGGCTGTAGCGAACTCACAGTCACAGACTGAGCTGGGCTTTCTCTAGGGCAGACAGAGTCAATACTTCACACAGCAATATAATGTTCTCACAGGTGTCGTGGAGAAGACAGGAACTTCACACCGTACAGGTGGGCTTCAAGGCTGTAGCGAACTCACAGTCACAGACTGAGCTGGGCTTTCTCTAGAACAGACAGAATCATAACTTCACACAGCAATATAATGTTCTCACAGGTGTCGTGGAGAAGACAGGAACTTCACACCGTACCGGTGGGCTTCGAGGCTGTAGTGAACTCACAGTCACAGACTGAGCTGGGTTTTCTCTAGGGCAGACAGAATCATAACTTCATACAGCAACATAATGTTCTCACATGTGTCGTGGGGAAAACAGAGACTTCACACCAACTGTCTTTTCAAACCCTTTCCCCAGTTGGGCATACTCGATCTCTCCAGGCTCTGATGATGTACAATATACCAGCCTGCCTCTTGGGCGAGCACACGGCAGTTAAAAGCAGACCTTCACACACTCACAGGAATTTCCACTCCAATATACCACACGGGGGAAGAGACGGAACGTCAATTCAAACACTGCAAATCCACTCATCAAGTATACTTAAGGCCAGCACTCACCCTGGGTCTCGGTTCAAAACGCAAAGGACCGGCAGTGAGAGGAAGGAGAATTTAAACACTTCATAGGCATAAACTAGATTCGTTTCACCATCCGAACGGGAAGAGGAGATAAGAATGGCAGAGAATCAGTTTAATTCACTCAGTGATATCCATACAGTACACTCCAAGCACTTCAACCCACATCTATCTCAGTATCAAACGTGTGGTAGGAGATTCAATAATCAGTTACTTATCTTCACTCTTTCATCCAGACGATGCACTTCCCTCTTTAAATCCTCTCTCCCTCCGTCTTCACTTCCTCATACACACGACGTTCCTTTTTCCTCACAACGAGCCCTCAACGACACACTTCAGAGAACACTTCCCAACAGTAGCCAGCCACATCCAAACGAGAACAAAAGCACCACAAGCAGGAGAGGAACCAACATATGCTTTCTCTTCTTCTGACTTTTTATACTCTCATGAGCTAGCGTGGCCCCATTCAAACGCTCAGCGCAAATTACCCACACCTGCTATCAATCCGCCACTCGGTTACCATAGCGACAGGCACTCACCCTGGCTTTGGGATGGTGTTTCACTTCCCGGATCTCAACAAGGGCATTTCTCTGGCGGGGATAGTCCCGGGCTTATTTGTCACCCCGTGACAAATATGCCGCTATTGTTGGCTCTCAGGGGTGTCAGTCACTGCAGCACAATCAGTGATTGGATGAATCGTGTGTTATTGCCCAGTGGTGTAATCGAGTGCATCAAGTAAAGAAAAAGAAAAAAATAACTATTTTAAAAATTAAATTTGTCCAGAACAGAGCTCAATTTAAACTGTTATAGAAGAGCTAATATACTAAGAATGCACTGGTCTCTCAAGGATTGTCTCTCTGCTTTATTTTATAAGAAATATCTCTGTGTCTAAAGTTCCTAATGTCCTGTACTCGCTACTTTTGTATAGTAGTAGTAGTCATAATTTTTACACCAGGCATGAATAAAAGGGATGTTTTTTTATTTCCTGTTTCGTAAACCACTGGAAAACAACGGACTGTAATGTATAGAGGAATTAAAATATGGAATCATTTAGCCTACCATTGATATCACACATTTTTACAAGAAAAATTTGTTTAAAAAAAAATATTTAAAGGAACATTTTTACAAGAAAAATTTGTTTAAAAAAAAATATTTAGAGGAACATTTAATGGCACAATATATAGTAAATAGTTGATTTTGATATTTGGAATGAATGTTGGGTTAGTATGTTTCATTGACTTGACTTTTTATTGTTGTTGATTAAATGTAGTTTTGTATTTTTTACTTGTTGGGACCCCAGGAAGAGTAGCCACTGCCTAGGTAGTGGCTAATGGGGATCCAAATAAACTAATAAACTTATATCATTGATGGCAAATACCATTTGCAGCCAATACAGGCAATTTACTTAGGAACGTTTTTTTGACAGTTATAGCACCACGTCTTGCCTGATCTCCACCACTTTTATTAGGTGTCCTCAAAAGGTGTCCATACATGTCTGTCAAATTTGTTGTAAATATCAAATTTCTTATTGAAGTTTAGACACTTCTATTTATGAGAGCATAAAAATTATCCATGGGTGACAATGATTGGATTTTTTTTTTTTGTTTTTTTTTGTTCCTATCATAATTTTGACATTTTGGCGTTATTGTTTAGCTATTTACCTATGTTTTCAAATTTCCTTTGTTTTTTTGTTGTTGTCTCGATCGGACTAACGGATTTGAAGATAACCACAATTTTTTAAAGCTCTAAATGACACTTACAAAAACCATAAGGCGAAACCTGGCATGTTTGGTATTGTTGGACTCGGCAAGGATTCAGGAGTCTTAGGAGGTCACTCCTGTGAAAAAACACTGGCTTGAAACTTCTAAGGCTCCTTCAAGGCATTGTGCCAATGACGTATACTGAGTTTTGAGATACACCAATGTTCTCATAGACTATCATGGCACCCTGGACAAAGACACTGCGTGCCAATTTTCAGTAGACTAACGGTTGGGAGCGCTTATAGCTATTTTCATGATTTTTTTCACTGTTATAGCACCACCAAGTGGCCAATTGTCACGATTTTTTTCATGTCAACTCAGATTGAGCTTATGAACATGTGTCCCAAGTTTAGCGAAAATATCTCTTTCCGCTCCCAAGTTATAACCATTTTATAGCGCCACCAAGTGGCCAACTGTCATGATTTTTTTCACATGACCTCAGAATGAGCTCATGAACATGTGTCCCAAGTTTTGCGAAAATATCTCTTTCCGTTCACAAGTTATAACCATTTTATAGTGCCACCAAGTGGCCAATTGTTGCGATTTTTTACAAGTGATCTCAGACTGAGCTCAGGAAGACGTATCCCAAGTTTAGCAAAAAAATCTCTTTCCGTTCACAATTTATAACCGTTTTAGTAAAAGTGGCCCTGGTGCCATCAAATATTTTGGTTCCCCTTATCGATTGTTAATTGAAATTTAGAATTTTTTGGATGATTATTGATTGTCAGACTCCAGAGAATATTCTTGCAGTGGTTTGGTTCTGATCGGACCAAAAACCTAGAAGAAGTTCGCAAAAATAGGTTTTTCAAAAAAATGCAATTTACTCGAAATTGGCGCCGAAGGCCGAGCAAATCCGAGGCATGCACCTGGTCCGCCTCGAGCCAAGGAATCCAACGATATAAGACACTTGAGCCTACGCCTCACGGTTGATGAGTTATGAGCCGTTTCGTACTTTTGACCGCTGTAGCGCCCCCGTCAGGCCGATCGGGGCGGGCCTTGGTGACGCTGTAGACGGTGTGAGTACTATCACCCCCCAAAGTTTCAAGTCTCTACGACTTACGGTTTGGTCTGCCCGATCAGTTTTATGTCTGAATGTTGCATCATGGGAAAATTAACAATAACAATAGGGTTTCAGCACTTCGTTCTTGAACCCCTAAAAATTGACCCATGTGACTGGTTTTGTGGCCCAGGGTCACGTTTGTCAGTTCTTTAAGAAAATTTTACATTTAAACTGTTTCCCATGCCTGTATTGATTTTAGCCATGCAGAATTTTAATTTGTAACATATTTGTTTTATTCCTTTTTTGCTGCATTATGGATCGTATGCTTTATAATTATTGTAGTAAATAGTGTTATGTATAAATGTACTGATACAGTTTAAAATGTAGTGTAATACCTGCTTTGTGACCTTTTTTCATGTGTGCATAAATAACATATTTAAATTAAAAATGTATTCGGCATGATCTATTTTCATTCATTGCATTCAGTTTCTGTTTGCCTGTTTTCCTTTGACCCGCAGTTTTCCCATGTGTTTCTTGGTTGATCTAATTCACCTGTCCCCCGTTAATGAACTCATCAGCTCCTTTGTTTGCCCTCTGTATTTAAACCCCCAGTTTCAGTTTGTTCCTTGTCCTGGATTGTTTGTTGTGAGTGTTTAACATTTATGTTGAAGTGGTTGGGTTTGAAATTACAATTAAAGACTATTTTGAGTATCTCCTTTGGGTGCGCTCTGTTACAGCCACCCAACCATGACAGAGTCCAGGATCCAAACAAAAACTGAAGAATGGACTTACCAGCGGTGTGCATGTTCTGCCTGGAACAACAGGAAAGAACCCTTGAGGACCACACAAGGGATTTTCTACAACTGCCATGCTTGACCGCTCATTAAAGGTATTCTACCACACCAGCCTTAAAGGAACACTCCACCGGTTTTTGAAATAGGGCTTATTCACCTTCTTTCCTACATTTAGATAGGTGGGCAAATGCATTTTTGTCTCAGTGCATGCATTGTTTTAGTTTGACAGGGTCGGCGCTAGCTTAGCTTAATGAATGGAATCCTTTGTTGCCAGCTAGCATGTCCTGAGTAAAAGTGATAAAAAATAAATTTAAAACCCCCACCTAATTACTACTTGTGGCCTGCGTATTCACAACGAGTACAAATAGCGATGCAGATTAACACTAGGCGATTTCCTAGGCAGATATTGACTTGGGACTATATTAGGGGGAAGCACAGGCAAAGCACTGCTACTTGGGTGCAGAGATTGCACGCAACACATGAAATCGATGAACATGGCGGATTTTGTGAGAGACGAGGAGGGTGACTTCTCAGACAGTCAAGATCTAGAACCATATACCTCTATGAACCAGAGTTTTCAGAAGATGAGCTGCATGCTTTGGAAATAGAACGACAGGAGGAGGAGGTTGTGATCGCTCAACAGCCTGAGGACGTGAGGATGAGAGCCAACACAAACTGGTGGTGTGAATGTGGGGGAATATGCAATCTATGCCGACTGAAATAGTGTCTGTTCTGTGGCGAGTGGGACAAGTTACTGCCATCAATGACCAGGCTCAACGCGTCAGATCAAAATGAGTGTGCCCGCAGTTGTGTCACAGCTGGATTTCATGGCGTTGATCCATCCTGCAGTACTCTATTATTTTTTTATTTTTTTTGGTGTGATAAAGTGAACTGAAAAAAACGGCCCACGCCGAATGGACCAAATGGACCGCTGTCCACAGAGTAAGTGATTATTTTAAACATGACGTGATTATTTATAGATCGACTCATATTATACCTGTATTCACATTCACATATTATACCACATATTCACATTTCATGTGTTGCGTGATATCTCTGCGCCCAAGTAGCAGTGCTTTGCCTGTGCTTCCCCCTAATATAGTCCCAAGTCAATATCTGCCTAGGAAATTGCCTAGTGTTAATCTGCATCGCTATTTGTACTCGTTGTGAATACGCAGGCCACAAGAATTAATTGGGTGGGTTTTTTATCACTTTTACTCAGGACATGCTAGCTGGCAACAAAGGATTCCATTCATTAAGCTAAGCTAAGCTAGCGCTGACCCTGTCAAACTAAATGCATGCACTGAGACAAAAATGCATTTGCCCACCTATCTAAATGTAGGAAAGAAGGTGAATAAGCCCTATTTTAAAAAAACGGTGGAGTGTTCCTTTAATGAGCAGACGAAGGCACGCCTGCCCATCGATGGTCCTCGGGGGACCTTTTTGAACTTTGCTGAGTGGGTGCTGGCCACCTGTGGATCATTACATTACATTTATGCATTTGGCAGACGCTTTTATCCAAATCGACTTACATTGCATTTCAAGGTACACATTTATATTCTTATCAGTTCTTGCTCTCCCTGGGAATTGAACCCATGACCTTAGCGTTGCAAGCGCCATCGCTCTACCATTTGAGCTACAGGAAAGCTAGTGTCCTGAGTCCGTTCCAATGAGAGAAATTTCCGAGTCTGTTCCAATGAGAGAATTCCAGAGTCCGTTCCAGTGAGAGAGATTCCCGAGTCCGTTATACGTCCCTGGCCACATAGTGATCGAGCCAAGCTCCCGGGTCAAGGCCTTGTCCAGGATTGTTTGTCGAGAGAGTTTAACGTTCATGTTAAAGTTGTTGTGCTATATTCATTTACTCCAAGTTATCTCCTGATTGGTTCCTTGTTTGAATCAATTAATGTTATTGAAATTAATATTCACTAAATAATTCAAGCATAAAGCAATTAAATTCCATCCCAACATTTTAATATTTTGAAGTAATGAGAACCAACGTACCATTTTGTTCAGGTGACTATTGGCCCATTTTTCCAAACATATTTACTCCAGGTTGTTCTAATTGAATGACTCATAAATAATATAAATAGTGTATTTATTTTGCTTTAATACATGTGATGTGTGTGCATATACAGTTGTGTGTGTATATACAGATTTTAGCTAAAAATTGCTTGTCATGGCAGCATACGACCAACCAGAAGTGCTTTTAGGGGGCACACCTTTAACCTTCATCTTAACCTATTTTCAGTATTATTTCAAGTCATTTTTCACCATGTAATGTATGACTGCAATCTCTAGAAAAAGCTAATAAATTATATTAGCTAAGCTAATAAAACAATTTCAATTCAAATGAATGTTTCATTATGTTTAATTGTAGTGTGATATAATGATCAATAATAACACATTTTTAGCATCTAAGCACATCTAGGCACTTTTTTACACCTGGGGTGGGCGATATGGTAATAATATCATATCATGATTTTTTTTTTTTTCAGGAAAATCACGATTTTATCACGATTCTTTTTTCATGTTGGTTTTACTATTTTGCAAGTGACTGAGCATTACAGCCAAACTAATTTCCCTATTTTAAAAACAAAGCCTTATAGGTAACAAAATATAAAATAAAAAAGAATGGCAGACATTTAGGCCAAAGGCGAAAATGTCTCTCTCTCACTCTCTCTCTCTCTCTCTCTCTCTCTCTCTCTCTCTCTCTCTCTCTCTCTCTCTCTCTCTCTCTCTCTCTCTCTCTCTCTCTCTCTCTCTCTCTCTCTCTCTCTCTCTCTCTCTCTCTCTCTCTCTCTCTCTCTCTCTCTCTCTCTCTCTCTCTCTCTCAGAGTTGAAGCCATTCTTGCAGCAACTGGTGGAAAAGGGGATCTTTTTGGTGCTTTTGTTCTAGCACAATATTTTGATGTAAACTTGATGTATTAACACAAAATATTAAATTAAAATATAAATTTGTGACCAAGATATTTTGAACTATGATGATATTTTGATGTTATATTTTGATATGTTAAACTCATAAAACCTGTACAGAAGGGGAAGCGAGAGATTAACTGGTTTTTATGTATTAAAATATTGTGCAAAAGGTCATTTATTTCAGTAATTCAACATAGCTGTAAGCCATAATCATCAAATTTATAACACATAAAGGCTTGAAATATCTCACTTTGCATGTAATGAGTCTATATTATATATTAGTATCAGCTTTTAGTTGAATTACTGAAATAAATGAACTTTTGCACGATATTCTAATTTTTCGAGTTTCACCATATTGGTTCTTTAACTTAAGGTTAACATAAATTTAATTCTGCTGTTCTTTAATTTGATTTCAAAGTCATTTGCTATAACAGGCATTAAATAATAAGTGAATTCTTAATTTGGTTGTAAAAATGCAATATTTCTATAACCACATAGAAAGAAATGTAAAAAAAAAAGTTTATATTTATTTTCTTTATTTAGAAGGGGTAACTATAAGTGCAGTTTGGAGTCCATATAATTAAGAAAGTGACAAAAACTCGTTTTAGTTTAAGTATAAATGTTCCCTTATACGTTTATTATAGCAAAACCATGATTATTGATTACCATTTGTGTAACAGAAATACAAGAGAAATACAAAAATATCATTTTAAGGTACATTGTTTACTTGTACTACCATGTCATTAACTTACAAAACCATGAATTAGACCATTCCAAGCCTGCCAAAAGCGTCACAATTTAACTGCATCTGTAGCGTCACACCTCTACACCAATAACCTTATCTTTATTATAAACCAATAACTATGATAACAACCGTAAACATATTTCCGACAGGAAGCAGCGCCATTTTGCGCATGCGTACAACAAATTGAGTCACGTGCCGTATTTGGACATGGGCGAGGCTTCCCATAGATATCATATAAAGGCTAGATGTCTTAAGGCGGAGTCACTTCCGGCATCACCGGCGGCCATCTTAGGACAGGGCTCTGTGAATTAAGGTGAGTGAGCACCACGCACACAAATCCTCTTATCTCGCTGAAATCTGGACGGATTTACAAACGGTTTGGTTTCTTACAAACGTTATTAACGTGGCTATAATTCTGAATGCTTAAACATTTTGAACATAATTATTCATATGTATGCAGTATAATAGCTACATCTCTGACGTTTATAACAAACCAAACCGTTTGAAAATCGGTAGAAAATTGAGCAAGTTATGGTTATTTAAAAGTACATGCACCATGTTATGAGTGAGCGAGCACCCTGTCTTAAGATGGCCGCCGTGTGCGGATGTCGAGCTCCATTGGCCAGCAGCGCGGACGAGACATCTAGCCTTTATATGATATCTATGAGGCTTCCGACGTCACACTTGGATGGGCGTGGCTTCTGACGTCACACTTGGATGTGGGCCGGGTTGGATATCCACCGCAGGATGCAGCGAGCTGTAGTTGGATTTAGGGGTGCCAGCAGAGCCGGATTATCCATAAAGGCCAATTTATACTTCTGCGTCAAGTGTACGCCGTAGTGTACGTCGTAGGCTACGCACGTAGGCGACGCCGTCGTGAGCATTTATACTTCTGCGAATGTCTGTGTTGCTCTGCAGTTACACCGCCGAAACGCTAGTTGGCGCGGGTGGGTTTTAATGTTCTACTGTGTTTACATTCCTCGCGGCTGTTGAGTTTAGGTTTCTACGAGCAATGGCGACTGAAGGAGTCATACAGATGGCTGTATTTCCGCACTTCTTCAAGCAATCTCTCGGTCACTTGGTCTATTTCCATGGCTCTTCACTGATCTTCGGAATTTAAAAATGGCGGGCGGCCGGTGCAGATGCTATCCAGCCGACCAATCACAGATCTTGCGGTCCGCGTCGCCGCGACGCGTAGTTAAATTTTTGAGGAGGTGCGCGTCAGGGTACGGCGAAGGGTACGACGTATGGTACACGTCAATGCGTATGCTACGCCGTACCTTCTACGCGCACCCGACGCAGAAGTATAAATTGGCCTTAAGGGCACTTGGGCCAGTGCCCAGGGGCACCAACCATTCACAACCACTAGGGGGGCACCACATGACACAAGCTTTAAAAATATTTTTCGTAAATTGTTATATTATTAACTTGAAATTCTTGAAAGACCATACATAACTCGTTTATGAACACTAATTTAACAACAATAATAATAATAATAATAATAATATAAATAAAGATTACATGACCACTATCACTCCCCCCCTCCCTCCCTCCCTCCCTCCCCCCCCAATCTGTCAGAGTTGAGTTGGTCCACAACAAGTACGCGCAAATGTGTGTTTTTTTTAACGACTACAGAAAATGAATCTAAATCCAAAATGGACAGACGTCAATTGAGTGGTTTTGTAAAAAGAAAGTTAAAGAAAGACAAGGACGCTAGTCGCTAGACGTTTAGCTACAATTCAAAATGTTCCAGGGATCGAAAGTTTTTTTTTTTTGAGAACATCACGGGAATTGCGATCACTAGCAGCGTTATTTGTAACGAAGTCTGACGAAGCCGGACGCCATAGAGACGGTACTAGCATCTCAGATGGTACCGTACCGCCGTCAAATAATGCACTCGGGCGCCGCATGATTAACCTTTTGAGCGGTATGGTCTCAAATGGGATTTTTATGTCTGTGCCCCTGAGAGTACGGCGCCACATTTAGCATGTTCAGTGACGTCGTAGAACTGCCAGATTCAAACTGTGCTTTCGCGCGTTGGCTGGCTCTGAGCCAGAGTCGGACGCGTTCAGCGCTGTCATATATCACAACTAAGCAGTGTTTTCAACCTCATAATGTTTATTTTAGGTTTCAGATATTTAAATACACTTAAGCACGAGTAAAACAATACATTTGGAGTTTGTAAAATACACACTGATATCTGTGGAAGCAGCAATAACAATCTATTAAAATACAATTTGCCGACATGTGTTATTCATATCAGACAAACATAGTGGAAGTAACTATATAAAGTTTACTCTATTCTTCTCAGTTCACCGGCCACTTTCTTGCATTTATTTCGGGAGAAACTGATGAATTCACGTGCTGTAAATCCGACTGACAGGACAACATTGCGTGTTATAGATCAACACGCAATGTTAGATCAAGATTATTTATAAAGGTTTTTAAACGACCGTACTACGGAAGCGTATTGCATTCACTTGAGAAAAAAAAATCTACTGTTTTTCTGAATTAACGAGTTAATTATCTCAGAATTACGAGATAATTTTTCATGAATAAAAAGTTTTTGCTCTGTTTTTCTGAATTAATGACTTAATTATCTCAGAATTAGGAGAATTTTTCATAAATTTTTTTTTTATTCTGTTTTTCTGAATTAACGAGTTAATTATCTCAGAATTACGAGAATTTTTCATGAATAAAAGTTTTTGCTCTGTTTTTCTGAATTAATGACTTAATTATCTCAGAATTCTGAGATAATTAAGTCATTAATTCAGAAAAACAGAGCAATTTTTTTTAAATGAAAAATTATCTCATAATTCTGAGATAATTAAGTCATTAATTCAGAAAAACAGCAAATATTTGTATTTAAAGAAGAAATGATCTCATAATTTTGAGATAATTAAGTCATTAATTCAGAAAAACAGAGCAAAAACTTTTTATTCATGAAAAATGATCTCGTAATTCTGAGATAATTAACTCGTTAATTCAGAAAAACAGAGCAAAAACTTTTTTTTCATGAAAAATGATCTCGTAATTCTGAGATAATTAACTCATTAATTCAGAAAAACAGAGTAGATTTTTTTTTCTCAAGTGAATGCAATACGCTTCCGTACCAAACACACTCACTTACACGTAGGCTATTTGAGAATCTGAATATCAGACAGGCTAGTTGATGACATGGTAAGCAAGTTTTTGAATACTTTGAATAAAAAGGAAAAGCGAAATAAAAGCGACACATATGTCATACAGTATTATTGTGGCTGCGGTGTATCGCGTGACGCGTCGCCATGGAAACATTAAAGGGAACGTTCGCCTTGAAAAAACTCACTCTGCGGTGGGGGTTTCAGCTAGAATATTTTAAACTTACGCGTGAAAGGGTTAAAGAAAAGATCGAAAATAAATATTTGTGTGTGCTGTAAAGTGGTTAGAAAAAAATTAAATCGGAATCGGCTAAAATCGGTATCGGCAGGTCAAACAAAATGAAAAATTGGAAATCGGAATCGGCCTAGAAAATTGTAATCGGTGCATCTCTAAATAAAACAGCACCAAATATTCCCAAAATTATGCCACTTTCCTTTCTGGAAGGAAACCACACTGTCTTAATACGGCCCTGGGTGCCAGAAGGGGGGCCAAGCTTGTTGACACGGGGGCACTGGCCCCCCCGCCCCCCCCAGAACCGCCACTGATCGGTTCCCAACAGGGGGGTCGCGGCCCACAAGGGGGCCGCGGCCCACAAGGGGGCCTCAGCGAGCTCTGTGGGGGGTCGTGTCATATTTTGAAAAGTTTTGAGCAATTTGCATTAAATAAAAGTCCTTCACTTTTTTCTGTTTAAAATTTATATAATGAGCGAGTTCATCATGAATCCATTTTCCAAACCGTGTTTTTGTCTTATCCTGAATCACTATGGTACACCTATAATAAGTGATTACATTGGGACTATTTTACCCTGGTTCGGATCGCTGCCGCTGCGGAGTAGCCCAGTACCGTGACTCGTCATAGACGTACACAGAGAGAGAAGTAGTTCCGACTACAATGTTCTTCCGAAAGACGCATTATTCTGTTAATAATTAACGCAAGTTTATTATCGCTCGCTATAGCGCCAAAAGCCTAAAAAATAAAGCCTCACATTGATAAAGCCTCACAAATAACATGCAAGTATTGAGGCCCCAGACAGAAGTCATTTAGTAATAGCCTATATTCATTCTTTTTTTACACAAGTGTGAATACTGATATTTGTGTTTTTGCATTTAAAATAGGGCAAATTTATAGGCTACTCCTAGGCTTACATTTTTAAATTACAAAGGGCCTACTAATGTTTTTGTTATTGTATTTTCAATATTATAGGCTATTATTTGTGCATAAACATATCTGTTTATAGTAAACATACCGTTTGTTTGAAAACAACATATTTTGTCATCCTTGCTGCAAGCTTACAAGAGCGAAAATATCATTAAATGTGAAGGGGGGCCCTAAAATATTTTCTTGGGAAAAAGGGGGTCTCAGACAATTAAAGGTTGGGAACCACTGATCTAATGTAAGCATTGGCTAGCAGTTTTACAAGTGTGATCAGATGGGTTGTTGATCAGTTTTGGATTGTTGTGGGTTTTGAAAATATAAACCTTTAATGTGAAAATAGTTCCAAAGCTATTTTTTATTTTTTTTATTAAAGATATTAAAAAAGTCTTAAAAGATACAGGATGCCACATGTCTGACTTCCCAACTTCTTTAAATAAACAAAATAGATGATGCTGCTGTAGATTTTGAATGTTCTGTGTCAGCAGCCCAGTGAGGTTGATACACTGTTCAGTGCTCAACCAACCTTAAACCAAACCAGCTCACTACAGCAGAGATGAAGATTACTCTCACTGGACTTTTCCTGTTTGTCCTTTATGGACTGACAACAGGTAGGATTGGAGTTAAAGTGCACATTTATGTGACCACTGCAATGAACTGCACTTTTGCACAGAATCATTGCAAAACCTTATATAAAGACATGTCTATAGTCTCTAACAATGAGGGTCTTCAGATGCTTGAAGAGGCAGCTGGAGGAACATACCCTATTAGTTGGATCAACAGCCAGGAAAACTCATGCAAGTCACTGAAGTATGAGGACACCAAAACTTCAGCAGTGGAATACTTATTTGAAAATCCTTCATTTTGTGCAGTCGCCAATCAGAGACTTTGGAAAAAAACATCATGTTTGTATAAAATTCCTTTCTTCTGCTATGAGAATTTCATTCTGGTGCAGGAGAATAAGACATGGGAGGAAGCTCTGGAGTTCTGCAGGACTCACTACACTGATCTGGCATATTTTAATTTTCGGTGGCCAGTAAATCAGATCAAGAATGAGACCAATATTACCCAGACAGACAGTGTGTGGACAGGCCTGCGCTTTCTGCATGGAACTTGGAACTGGCTGAATATGAGGAATGCTCAGAACGACATCTCTCTGCCGCCATGCCCTCCTGAGCCATACCGTTGTGGAGCCCGAAACACTAAGACAGAGCAATGGGAGAACAGAGACTGTGAGGAGAAGCTCAATTTTCTGTGTCTCAAGAAATAAAGGCAAGTGATGAAGAAACATTAAAATTTCAGATTATGTTTGATTCTAAAGCAATACGTGCAAAAATGTAAAAGCATATAAAAGTGTCGTCATACACCTGAGCATTCTGATCAAATAAAATGCAAGGTGGTAACTAATTTGCAATGTCTTTCTTGCAGAAAACTGAGCACACAGCGGCATTGTTATGAAACCAAGATGAAGTGGCTGCAATCATTTTTGTTAATCTAATGACACATTTTGTTTTTAAAATTGTCCCATAATATTTTCTTTGTAATTTACTGTGATGTTTGTAATGGGAACTTCTAATCATATATTCTATCAGTTAGTAAGTGGACTTATGTAAGTTTTTAAAATATGAAAACCAGATTTTCCTTAGAAGAGTAGAGTAAATTTAATTTGGATAATTTAGAGAAGTCAGACATGAAGAGACTGAAACAAGTTACCCTTAACATCTTAGACATAGAAAGATTAGATAGCCTCTAACCAGGATATTCAATTAAAAAAGCTCAAACCCATTGCAGGATTATTGTTATTTTAAAAATCATCAACTGTTGAGATGCCTCTCCAGAAAGTTACTGCAATCCTTGGATCATCAGTGGAAAGACCATCACTGTAGTTTAGGTGAATGCAAAGACTAAACAAGCACCTGTAAAGTCACTGCTGTGATGCTCATGTTACACAATGGTTAAACGACTGATATCTCCACCTCAATGTACACATTTTTTTTTGCATGTGCATGTTTGCATGTAAAAGAGACAAACTGATGATCATGTACCAAATGTCCATGTTTCAGGGGGAACGTAATCTCTGATTTCAAATGTCTTCATATTACTGTGGATTTGTACCTTACATTCAACGTCATAAAATTCATAAAGCTTCATGTATCAAATGTCCGCTCTCAGATAGAGTACAAAGGCATCAACACAGCTAAATACAAACAGGGTCCAAAAATATTGTTGGTGATTCCTTCACTTATACCACATTGGTTGCGATAGCAATTTGTGACCACATTGTAGTGTAAATTCGAACATTGCTGAAAGGACATCTGCTCAACTCACAAGACCTTATCAAACATCTTCAGTAGCTATGTCTGATATCAACAGACAGTACAGTGAAAAAGATTGTCACAAAAAAAAAAAAGAAGTTCACTAAATACAGGTATTCCACTGAATTTAATGACATTATAATTACCAATCATTTGTTTGTAGAATATTTAGGATTTGCTGTGCTTTATCAAAACACTAAGGTAAATAATGTATGAACTCACAAAATGAAACCTCATCCCTTCAAAATGATGTATTATCTGGGATAATAAGCACAGCGCCGCGATATAAAGTCAAGAAAACTAAACAACCAAGAGAAACATATGTCTATTACCTCAGATTTAACGTTTGATCTGTACATCAGCATCGGGGAATAACATTATAATCTCGTTCACAGTAGAGAAAGCTGCTTACAAACTAACTGTGAAGACTTAAATGTAAACACAGCTTTTGTGTCTTTATCAGCTTTTCCATATATAAATTTCCTTATTCACTTGCTCCATTTCTGTAAATCTATTTTTTATGATAGCCACTTGTACCCCCTGCTGGTGAGGTCCACTAACAGCTATGGAGATAAGCAATCGGCAATCTACCGATATTCCTGCCGTTCCCGGATGTCAAATGTTGAATTTTCTGTCGAATTTGAACCACTGAATTTGTGGAGGCGAATTTATGGAGGCGAACTTGTAGCGAAATAAAATGGACCAAAAATTGCCTGTCGAATATTATAGGTTGTATTTTTAAACAGAATGAATATTTTGGAAGTGAAATCTGAATTTTTTTTTATGAAAATGTGTGTGAAATGTTTTGAACTGAAATATTCACAACTTAAATATATAACCATGTTAAATTTCAGCCCAGAAAAATGCAAGCCCTAAAAATACAATGCATTAAAATGCAAGCAGGGTTAATGCAATGCATATTTTTTTTCAAGTGGCTGGTCAACAAGCTTTTTGTTTCAAAAACATTAAGTCATTATTTTACTTCAATACTATCCAGTTCCCGCAAAAATAAGTTACCTTCTCCCGCTCCCACCCGTAACATTCATGTTTTGTCCCGTTCCTGCCCATAAAGGCCTACAGGTAAAAGTATAAATAGATTTTTTCAGTATGTCCATGAAATTTCCATTTCCGTGAAAGAGTTAGACTGCCTTGCAACAACCTACACCTCCCAGCATAAACACTCACAATATTGTTTTGTTATTAAAGCATCTACATTCACAAACTGTTAATTTTAACAGAAAAGAAAGCACACAAAGAGTTCCCCTTTATAATCACTAAAAAGCTGTCACAGTTAATCTCGATCTCATAAAGTTATAATCAGTGAAGCTGACTGCAATGAATCTCTCATAAGGTCTACATTTTGTTTATATAATGAGAGGATTCACAAGCATGCAGAACTCAACAGAAACCAGCAGCACTGAACAAAACCTCCAGCGTTTCAGTGGTGAGTGGATTCTAACATAAACACCTCTGATTGGCCATTGAATTCAAGAAATCAACAGATATGCTAATTACTCACTGGATCGGTTGCCAAATCTGTTTCGCCAATATGCTATTATTATGGAGAAAACTGATCCTTGACCAGCAGTTATGGGCAGATTTACCCTTTAATGCAATCAGAAGTAGCAGCAGTCAAAGCAGCAGGCAAATCTTTTTCCAGGCTCCGCAGATGCTTGTGCCTGTAAATCATTGTTTTTTGTGTGTGTTGTTGTTGTACTTGTTGCTCTTGTGTAATAGGTGCATAATAATTGATTAGTTTTTCTATTTTGAGGGAGTCCTGCAAATCATTTTATTCTCCCGCAACCTGCACACACACGATTGTCTTATTTAGTTTAGTTTAGTTTAGTTTAGTTTTATTTGTCATTGCATATCTCTACACAACGAAATTAAGATGACATCAATCACTCAGTTAGCAGCCTAGGGGATAAAAGTAACACCGTCAACAACAGTTCATAGATAAATATATATTAATAAAAAAATAAATAAAAAATAAATAAATATATATATATATATATATATTTAAAATGGATTAGTAAAACTAAAACAATTATAAAACACAATATAAAACAAGTCCGGATTTACTTAGTCTTTCAACCTTTCAGCAGTTCATTAATGGCCCTTGGAAAAAAACTGTTTCTCATGCGGTTTGTCCGCGCCCTCATGACCCTGAGCCGGCCTGACGGTAAGGTGTCAAACAGAGTGTAGCCAGGATGTGTAGGATCCGCCCTGATGCTTGCAGCTCTTCTCTGCAGCCTACTGGAGTAGATGTCGTCAAGGCTCAGAAGAGGTGCCCCAATGATTCTCTGGGCAGTTTTAATTACCCGCTGCAGGTCTTTTTTCTCCTCAACAGTGCAGCTGGAAAACCACACTGTACAGCTGTATGCCAGCACACTCTCTATTGTGCATCTGTAAAAGTTTATGAGGAGTGTCTGCGGGAGCCCAGTGCGTCTTAGGGTGCGCAGGAAAAAAAGTCTCTGCTGAGCTTTTTTCCCTAGCTCTTTGGTGTTTACTCCCCAGGTCAGATCCTCCGCCAGATGTAGCCCCAAGTATCTGAAGCTTCGGACCTGTTCCACCTCCTCTCCATGTATCTCGAGAATTTCATGTTTGTTGTTTTTACATTTTCTAAAATCAATTATGATTTATTTTGTTTTCTTTGTATTAAGAATTAAATTGTTCCTGCTACACCATGATACAAGTGATTGGACCTCCTCCCTGTAAGCGGTCTCATCATTGTTGGTTACCAGCCCCACCACAGCTGTGTCATCTGCAAATTTGAAAATGGAATTTGAGTCATGAATGGCAAAACAGTCATAAGTGAATAGTGAGTAAAGGAGCGGACTAAGAACACAACCCTGGGGAGTGCCGGTGTTAAGGATGGTGGTGGAGGAGGTGATATTTCCAAGTCTGACATGCTGGGGTCTGTCAGTAAGAAAGTTCTTAATCCACTTGCAGAGGTGAGAGTCCAGGCCAAGTAATAGCAGTTTGTTGACTAGTTTGCTGGTATTAATGGTGTTAAAAGCTGAACTGAAGTCAACAAAAAGCATCCTGACATATGTGTTGGGGTTCTCCAGGTGAGTGAGGGCAGTGTGAAGTGCGAGTGAAATGGCATCATCAGTGCATCTGTTGGCTCTATAGGCAAATTGGTGTTGGTCCAGATTTGCTGGAATGAAAGACTTAATGCTGTTTAATACCAATCTCTCAAAACATTTCATTATAACTGGTGTTAATGCTATTGGTCTGTAGTCATTTAGACATACAACAGTTTTCTGTTTTGGAACAGGAATGATGGTAGCATCATTCCAGGAATGATTATACCACCGGTACAGCAGCAATTTGCCCTCGCCCATCAAATTCTTCTTTGCAGGCATCTACTCTGAAATTATGTGAGCCGGCCAACAGCAACATTATTCAAGTGTGGCATTCAACAACGTCAACACCTGATGCTGCGTCCCAATTCACATACTATCCTTCCAAAATAGTATCCAAAAATAGAATTAGTGTATGCCAAATTGTAGTATGTTGAAATAGGAATTCCAAAGATACCCAGATGGTCTACTTTTTCCTGCTTGGAATCTGAAGTGCAGATCGGTGCACACGCTAATGGCTAATATTGCCCACAACCCATTGCACGTTGGACACGGATTCGATTAGAAATAAAAACACGAGTAAAACGTGTTTAAAAAACGACACTCGGTTACTAACGTAACCTCGGTTCTCTCTAGAGAGGGAACGAGTGTTGCGTAAGTTTAGCTTACGCTACGGGAAAAACTCCTTTTTCTCGAGAATACTGAAGCAGAAAATTATCCTTAATTTTTTATAATTTAAAACGCATTTGCTACAGCAGCAGACCTAGGCGAGGCAGCTCGCGCGCCTATAGGCTGCTCTGCGGCAACTGCTGCAACCTATCAGTGCGTCTGCCATGACTTCAGCGCCAATGGGAAGCTTTCCCTGCGCTACGTCATGGCCCGCCAATATGGGTGTGGCCTAAGCCTATAAATACCCATCGCTCAGGTTGCACTATGATTTCAGTCGACTGGAAGCAAAACCATAACGCAGCACAAGCACGGCAGGTTACGCAACACTCGTTCCCTCTCTAGAGAGAACCGAGGTTACGTTAGTAACCGAGTGTCATTCTCTTACGAGAGTACTCTCGTGTTGCGTAAGTTTAGCTTAGATTCCAACACCAATCTCCCAAGGGGAGTTTGCCTGGGGCTCATGTATAAGTGGAATAGAGACCGGAGGAACGGAGAGATATCCTCTTTCTTTGGCGCCGTCACCAGCAGAGAGCGCCGAGGAAACAGAGGATCTCAGCCTAGCCGAATACGGAGCTCCCCACGACCTGGAGAGCTCATAGTGCAGTTCAGGGAGGAAGGGAGCGGGCATCAGAACAGGCGAAGAGCGGCGTCCTCGCAGAAAGCAGCCATCCAGCCTGTTGGGCGCTGGCTCCTGGGGCGCGGTTCACTCAAGGCTGAGGTCCTCAACGGCGTTCGTGAGGAGGCGGAGAAGCTCAGCGTTAACCGAAGCCCTGACGCTGGACTCACGTGTCGACGGGGCGGGGTCTGGGACGGGGCGCCGTAGCAGGGACTGCGGGAGAGAAGCTCGCGGGGAAGCCGCCGGCGAGAGCTCTTTCACCGAAGTTTTGGGTGGCCTCTGCGAACGGCGCTTTTTACGGCGCGGTCCAGCAGGAGGCATCTGAGGGGCGGACTCGGCGGAAAACAGAGCCTGTCGAGCCCGCAGGGTCGTTGGCGAGCGTGTGGTCCGTGTGTTCCCGGCATTAACATTAAGTAAAGATAACCAGTTGCTGCTCGCATCAAATTCAAGTCACTGACGTTTGCCTACAGAATGTCTTGGTTACGTATGGTAACCCTCGTTCCCCGAGGAGGGAATGGAGACGTGAGTCAGAAGTGATTCGGACGAATAGGGATCGCTTACGAGAGCCTATCTACTTCAAGTGAAACTAAACGAGCCAATGCACATTGGCACGTGATAATTGCAATCGCATATAATGAGAAGCAGGTGCCTCGCATCCTTGTTTTTCTGCTGAGGAGCCGGACCTGTGACTCGGCCGTACAGCGGAAGCTCAGCAAATGTGGCGAGGGGACTCACGTCTCCGTTCCCTCCTCGGGGAATGAGGGTTACCATACGAAAACCGAGACGTTCCCCTTCATCAGCTCACTATGACATGAGTCAGAAGTGATTCTGACGAATGGTGATATCTACCAAAATGCCACGGCTGCTGGCCCTTCCAGCGCTCCGCTTGAGCCTCCTGGCCTGACCACAGTGTTGAGCAGAAGTAGGAGCTCCAAGCAGAGAAGGTCAGTCACTGCTGTTCCGCAAGACCCACTCAGTGTGACTTGTTGGATAATGCTGGGAAAGCGTGCCCTTGGGGAAGGGAACGCTGCGGAAGCCACATCCTACCCCGGAGGTAGGCACTGTGACGGTTACACATATGGACTAGCCAAGCAGGGTAGTACAAAATATGGCAGTCTCTGGGGTAGTTCCAGCCTAGTTATAGGGGGGAAGAACACCCGCAGAGACGACAGAGCGGGCCCTGTTAAGGGAAAGACACAGGCTCGTCCACAGAGGAGCTGATCATGGAGGAATACACTACATATGGACACTACAGCCTAACACAGGTTCCACAATGCATACAAGTGTAGGCCTGGCGTCAGACGCTCCGCAACCTCTGACAGGAACTCACAGGGTTAGCCATTTCTGGGGAACACTACTGGAGCAAATAGATGCACGTATCTGGCCCATGGGGGCGGGAGTGGCGTTGCAAGCTGACACTTAGAACGGGTCCCTCACGCTACTGGCCACTGGGGGCGAGTATATAGGAAGATACCGTCTCTACACGGAGGCTATAGAATCTAGCTAATGTTTTATGTGCCGCCCAGCCCGCTGCTCTACATATATCTGTCAGCGAGGCGCCTTGAGCCAGCACCCAGGAAGAAGCAACACTTCTAGTTGAGTGTGCTCGCAACCCGAACGGCAAGGCACGCCTTGGGCTTCGTAAGCCGAGGCGATGGCATCCACCATCCAGTGGGCCATCCTCTGCTTGGAGACAGCCTTTCCCTTCTGTTGGCCTCCGTAACAAGACAAAGAGCTGATCTGAGGTCCTGAAGCTTTGCGTTCTGTCCACGTAAAACCGCAAAGAGCAGAGAGGACAGAGAAAAGCTAGGACTGCGAAGCAGGCAGCACTTGCAGGTTCATTACCTGGTCCCTGAAGGGAGTGGTAGGTACCTTGGGCACATATCCAAGCCGGGGTCTCAGGACAACGTGAGAGTTGGCTGGCCCGAATTCTAGGCACGATTCGTTGACCGAAAATGCTTGCAGATCCCCTATCCTCTTGATGGAAGCCAGAGCAGTCAGGAGAACTGTCTTTAGTGACAGGATCTTTAACTCAGCTGGCTGCAAAGGTTCAAAGGGAGGTCTCTGCAGTGCGTGGAGCACCAGAGACAGGTCCCAAGAGGGTATAGAGGGGAGGCAAGGCGGACTCAGTCTCCTCTCCTCAGGAACCTGACGATCGGGTCATGCTTTCCCAATGACTTACCTTCAACTGCATTGTGATGTGCGGCAATAGCGGCATCATACACTTTGAGGGTGGAGGGAGACAGCCTTCACTCCAACCCATCTTGCAGGAAAGAAAGCACGATTCTTATCGGACATCTTCAGGGGTCTTCCCAGTGGGAAGAACACCATTCAACGAACAGGTTCCACTTCAGAGCATAGAGGCGCCTCGTTGAGAGAGCTCGTCGGCTGCACGATTGAGCACGCCAGGGATGTGAATGGCACAAAGCGACCTCAGCTGCTTCTGACTCCAAAGGAGGAGATGGCAGGTGAGTTACGACATGCGGCGGGAGCGTAGATCACCTTGACGGTTGATTTACGCAACGGTCGCAGTGCTAACTGTATGGACCAGTACATGCTTGCCATGTGGCAGCCTTTTGAGCCGGCCCAGCGCAAGGTGTACTGTGAGCAACTCGAGGCAATTGATGTGCCAATGCAGTTGAGGCCCCGTCCACAGACCTGAGACTGCATGTCTGTTGTACGTGGCCCCCCAGTCAGTGGCAGAGGCATCCGTGAAGACCACATCATGCCTGGACACTAGTTTTAGGGGAACACCTGCCCGTAGAAACGAAGGGTCCGACCACGGGCTGAAGGTTTGGAAGCATTGTGAGGTGACATGCACCCGGTACGAGCCGCTCTGCCACGCCCATCTGGGAACTCGGCTATGAAGCCAGTGCTGAAGCGGTCTCATATGAAGCGATCCGAGCGGCGTTATTGCGGCTGCGGATGCCATATGCCCCAGGAGCCTCTGAAAAAGTTTCAGTGGGACCACTGTCCTGCTCTTGACTGTACTCAAGCAGTTCAACACTGAACGGAAACCGCAGGAACAGTCTGTGTCGAGAAAGAATCGAGACATGAAGGTATGCGTCCTTCATGTCGATCGCTGCAAACCAATCTTTGGGACGGATGTATTCGAAAATGCGTTTCTGCATTAGCATCTTGAACGGGAGCTTGTGCAGGGCCAGATTCAGGGTTCGCAGTTCCAAGATTGGCCGTAACCCACCCCTTTTCTTGGGTACAATGAAGTACGGGCTGAGAAGCCGGTCTTCATATGGGCTGGAGGGACCGGCTCGATCGCGTCCTTCGCCAGTAGGACATCGACCTCTGCCCGCGAGACAGAACTTGGTGGGCGCCGGGCAAACTGAATCGCGTAGCCGAGTCTGATGGTACAGATGAGCCAGCGAGATGGGCTGGGGAGCGCTAGCCAGGCTCCCAGACACCGTGCAAGTGGCACCAACGGGACCACAGACGTACCCAGGGTGGGGCAGCGAGGAGGAACACAGGGACTCAGCTCGGGAGGCACTGTGTCTAAGTGTGCCACGCAACACTTACCTGGTTAGACACCAGTGGTGGAAAAAGAATTTGATCAAACAAAAGATTCTCCGCCTGGTCCTCCACCAGGGAAGAGCAGTTGACTCTGGGTCGCCCATCTCAGGGCTGCTAAGACAGGTGTCGACGTCTTCATGCAAAGGCTCGACGTCACAGTAGAGCTGGCTGCAACAGAGTTTTTTGTTTTGTTTTGTTTTTTCAGGGGACTGACACCCTTGGCGACAAACAGACTGAGGGGAAGCCAACGAGTGACTCTGGTAGCACATTGGGACAAGCTCTTGGTTACCTCAGCCTGCTTCTGAACTGTGGAGAAACGCTGGGCACAGTCTCCAACAGTGTCGCTGAAAAAGGCCGCCTCGTGAGACGGGGGCATCGAGAAAGTGAACTTTGGCGATGTCTCGCACCTCAGCAAGGTTTAGCCCTGGGGCGCTTCTGGAACACCAGCGTTGACATCGTCTGACTGAGAGCTAGCACTGTGACTTAAACCACGGTCAGTCACTATGGGCAGCTCAATCCTGACTCAGAACTACCCTCGTGCATTGAGTGTTTTGGCCTTCCACAGACTTGCAGGGTGGCCATCACATGCAGGGAAGAGGCGGTCTGCAATTAGCAAAGCCACCCCACTACCAAGGGTAGTGAGAGAGGAAGATCTTTTTCTGCAGATTTTGGCATGTTTGGCTTGCCATATTGGCGCCAATATGCTTCCATACTCGCCACCAGAAGAGGAACTAGATCGGGGAATAGGCAAAGGGACTTCACCTCGTTTGAGGCACTTGAGTCTCAACCATGCATCTAGAGGCGTGACAACCCGCGCTGTCAGCCGGCAGCTCGACGGCACACGACACGCTGAGCGGCTCAAGCCTTTACGAGAAAGGGGAGACAAACAACGTGCCGACGTGGTCATGCTCTCATGAGAGAACATGAACCACCCACGAAAGCAGTCTCAACATGCTTAAGCCCAGGCATGTGAAACAGTGATCGTGGCCGTCAAATGAGGACAGGAAATGACCACATCCAGAAACTCTTGAAAAAGACGCAGTCAAACCGTGTATGCTCTTTCAGAAAACTGCTCTCTCTGGTGCTGAAGCACCCAGGGATGACCACAGCTACACAAACAGGATGATAGTGCAAGCCTGATGTGAACACTCACATTCTCACTGAAGGCGCAACATTCTGAGCTGTGAAAACAGCTGTTTTGCTCTCTGTGAGATCACGGCCAGCGCTGTCTGCGCTGTAACACCAACACCAGCTTGAAGAGGCGATCTCCTGAAGAAGCAGACTCGTCTTTTGAAGTTAACACACTCTCAGATAAGAAATCCAGAGCAGGAACATCATTCACCGTCTGGCTCCAAAGCGAAAAACAAGGATGCGTGGCACCTGCTGCTCATTATATGCTCGCACTGCGATGCACAGCAGCTGGTGCAATTATCGCATGCCAGTGTGCATTGGTTCGTTTAGTTTCACTCTAAGTAGATAAGCTCTCGCAAGCGATCCCCATTCATCAGAATCACTTCTGACTCACGTCATAGTGAGTTGACAAAGGGGAACAACCACTGGCTCTGCTCCCTTTTACCTAAACTCATTACTTCAAACTTTTGTGCCATCCAGAAACTTGCGCTCTGCAATCTAAATACAATCTAACAATCTAACACAATCTAAATCAAATACAATAATGGTCTGATGGCTGGAGAGGAAACAGGAGAAGTGCGACCGGCCCGGAATCGCAACAGCTCACTTCAGAGAGCGGAAGCCGTAGTTTTAAACCCACGCCAATAAGGGGTGGAGCCATGCCACAGCTGATCGGAGGATCCTGCTGAGAACAAACAGCAATAACAAATAACAAAAAAATGACAAAAATAACAATAACGAAGAATACAAACAATATACAAAATCAAAACATTTTATACGAAATTACACATAATTCCGTAACAATCAGTGTTAGTGTGACAATTCTGAGTCTAGACTAGTGTATAATCTAATTCTGTTTGTTACAGGAGCTGAGTGCCTAAGGCAGGGGTGGATTTCTGGTGGTGGTCTTTCCCTCACAAGTGCTGTGTCATGAGTGGTGGTGTGTGTATGTGTTTATGCACATGTGCGGGAATGGTGATTTGCCGTGGAGGCTTTATTGTGCCCTTTATTCCCTGATGTCACACTTTGGCTCCTTTACCCTGAAACTCAGATGTCCAACTACTCAGGTTGCTCTTTTTGTGTATTTTATTAAATTGTGCAATTAAGTTGTTTTCTATTATATTTGTTTAGTGATGATTCTTTCTCTGTGCTTTTGTAAATTATTTTGGTAACGCTTTAGATTACAGCCCGCAAAGTACTGCGTAATTAAAATGAATTTACAGTGTAACTTTCGGTAATTATAGTGTACCTATAAAGTACTTACATGTAAGTAAGGGAACAATATATACAGTTTTGGGAATGAAGGGGCAACAACCAGGAGAATGAACAAATGATTTATTCTGTAAGTATTATAGAACAATGGGGTACTGATTCTACTATTATGATACAACAATCTTATATTCGGGAGCAATTTAGCGAGAACATAAACTGCGTAGGCTACCTTTTGTAATAATAGTGTACCAATACATTTAGGCTTTTTACACGGTACTGTGCAGTTATACAGTAATCTTTTTACCAAAAGTGCACTGAAAACTAAAACTATTGCAACTTTTGCTTAAATACTGGGGGAATATACTCTTGTTCCATGTAGTTACAGGGTAGGTATGACATCTGCGGGCTGTAAATTAAAGTGGTACCCTCTTGTTTAATGTAGTTACAGGGTAAGTGTGACATTGCAGGCTGTAAAGCTGTAAGGCTGCAGGCTGTAAATTAAAGTGGTGCTTGATACCCTCTTGTTCCATGTAGTTACACGTTAAGTACAATTAAAATACATACATACAATCTTATATCACTGACTCTGAAACCTTTATTTGAGAAACAACATGTTGTCCCCCTTTTTTTATCTTGCTTGGCTTCTTCCTCTTGTTCCTCTTCTTCTTCTTTTTTCTTTCCACTTATTAATCTTTGAATGCTATTCTGTACTATGTATTAACAGAAAACGCAGTACACCCAGAAATACGTCCTTACCATTTACTCATCTTTTACCCTCATGTCATCCGAGATGTATATGATTTTCCTTCTTCATATTAACACAAATTAAGGTTTTTAGAAAAGTAAATAATCTCTGGAAATACATATAATGCAAGCTCATGTGTTCCAAGTTGGAGCATCACCAGGACATACAGCAATAACAACAGTAATCCATATGACCCCAATGGATGGATCAATGTCTTCTGAAGTTAAATGATAAGTGTTTGTAAGAAAAATACCAATATTTTAAACTTTTTAAACTGTAGACTATCGTTTCAGACCAACTGTCACCAATGCGTGCATGAGAGGGTTGAGTAGATGCTTGATGTGAACGTAATGTGAAGCGTGATGTGAGCGCGGCGAGAAACTCACACGGAAGTCGGATGCCATCAGTATTTATTTATTTTAAATATATATCTCACAACAAAATACAAACAATAACAGATAATAACAATGAGAAACAAACAAGACAGGAGGAAAGAGACTCCAGTTCTCGCACGAGTTTCATAGCGTGCTTACGTCAAGCTTCACATTGTGCTTCACAACGTGCTTACATTTACGTCAAAAATGAACCAGACTCTCATGCACACGCTGGTGAGTTTGTTGGACACGAAAAGAGGAGTAAATTATGAGAACATTTTTTGGTGTTCTGTATTTTCCTTTAATACATAATATAGAAAAGCAAGAGACATGGAATTCCTTCTTAAGATTTATCAGTGGAAAGATTGAAAAGGGAGAAGAGGATCAAGAGGAGGAAGAAGCCAAGCAAGAAAAAAAAGGGCAAAATATGCGACTTTCTGTATTTGAAATAAGGTGTTTATTTAAAAAAATATTTTAAATGAATAAGAAGTGTTGTAAGTCTGTTTTGAAATAAGTTCACAGTCACACTTACCTTGTAATCAGAGGCGGAGCGTGCAAAACTGGGGAAGGCTTTTTTTTCAATAAAGAAAAATGAAAGCAATATAATTAATAAATTACAATGTTTTATTAAATTGTGATTACATTAAATACAAATTACAAATTCGTTTTAAAAATATTTTATGACACCCCCGCCACTCGCTAAAAACACAGGTTTATGTGTTTTAGGAAAAAAAAGTGCTTTAAGCTATCAGGCTAATTTTGAGCTGGCAGCCAATTTAGCAAATTAGTTGACATAATGGACATAAGAAAATTTTTAAAGACAAAGGCTTAAAGCTGCAACGATCTGAACAACAACAACCCTTACTCATCGAATTCAAGTGTGCAAATATCTGACAAAAACTTGTCAGAGCTCGAAGAGAGCTCGTCTTCACAGGTATTAATAGATAGCGTTACAGCTGGTGGGTCTGGCTGCAGCAGGCCTGAACTGGAAGATCGGTTCGAGTTAGTTTCCAATAAAAGCAGCAGACCTGTGGATTTGGGCACAAATGAAACTAGACCATCACAACCCTATTTGTGACCCTGGATCACAAAACTAGTTACAAGTCGCACAGATACATTTTGTACAACAATATGGGTCAACAGTATGGGTCAAAATTATCTTTTTTTTCTTTTATGGCAAAAATCATTAGGATATTAAGTAAAGATCATGTTCTATGAAGATATTTTGTAAATTTTCTAACGTAAATATATAAAACATTTATTGTTGTGAGTGAATGCAGCACAATCGCGAACATAAATGGACAACTTTAAAGGCGATTTTCTCAATGTTTCGATTTTTTTGCACCCTCAGATTCCAGATTTTCAAATAGTTGTATCTCGGCCTTGTCCTATTCTAACAAACCACACATCAATGGAAAGCATATTTATTCAGCTTTCATGTGATATATACATCTCAAATTCAAAAAATTGACCCATGTGACTGGTTTTGTGGTCCAGGGTCATTTTACTCAAATACCCAAAAACATTGTTTGGTAAGCAAACAAAAAACAAAAAAATTTCGTCATATTACTACAAGGCATTCTGCTTCCCATGTAGATTTTTTCAGTGCAGTTCTAGTGGTACATACAGAGATCCTGCTTTTATTGCAAATGGAGTACGTGACTGGAAGAATATTAGCAAAATTACAGAAACATGCAGACGGAGCACCGCATCGTCAGTGTACTGAGTAGTGACACTGCTTTGAGCAAACCATAGCTACTGGTTCCATCGCTGGACAGTTAAGTGAATCTCACAGAAACACAGTACAGAGCAATAGGGAATATGCAGCATCCATTGTTGACATATTGCTCTATATGGGAAAACAAGGACTTGCAATGAAAGGGCACAACGAGAGAGAAACTTCTGCAAATGCCAGGCATGACAAGGCTTTCTGTAGGCCTACTCGATTAAATGCCCTGTTCAATCTAACAAGCCCTTTTACACAAAATGAAATTTTACAAATAGCTGCTTGTTTAGTCAAAGACAAAATAATCCACGGCATCAAAGATAATGTTTGTTTTTTTACTGTTCTAGACAGTGGACGAAGCACGCAGTTTTAAAGCAGAACAAATGGCCGTGTGTGTGTGAGGTACACCGAATAAAGGAAAGATTTATTTGATTTGTTGACTGTTCTGAAAGAGTTGATGCTACTGGAATTCTTGAACACGTAAAGCACTTTTTGGGTGCATGTGGAATATACACTTTTTGTTGCACGAAGTTATGACAGAGCGGCTGTCATGTCTGGTCATGTAAACGGAGTTCAGCAAAAACTGTGTCAAGACCATCCATCTGCGGTGTACATTCACTGTAGGGCCCACAAGTTGAATTTGGTTTTGGTTGATGCCTGCAAGGTAAATCTTACAGCAACTACGTTTTTTTCACATCCTTGAGAGTCTGTATGCATTTTTCTCACAACCAGGCACACACCATGCATACCAGAAGCACCAAAAGAAGCTCGGAGTTAAAGCTGAACTCAGCGACACGAGATGGGCGTGTCAATGGAAAAACATAGCCGCTGTAAAGACTTCAATAAGAGCCCTGCCCTTCCGAGCTCTCTGTTCCACCTTAGTGCAGGTTTGTTGGGCATCCGGTCTCTTAAACCATCTCAAGAAGGCCACATTCTGTGTATGTCTTGCGGTGTTTTACCATGTTTTTAGTATGATCCATTTTGCACACAAGGCACTACAAAAGAAAGACACAACACTATCTCAGGCCTCAGGTGTCATGGAATCTACAATGAAGGGCCTTGAGAGCATGAGAACAACTGAAAAGTGGGAAGAATTATGGATCGAGATTGAAGCTTTCTGTAATTCACTTGACATTCCAATCAGTGAAGATGAACGTGATCGCACACATAAGTGAAATGTGAAAAGAATCGCTACGTTGGATTTCTGTGTTGTCACAAGTTCCCTTGGACAAAGAGAATACTAAGCAAATATCACACAAAGCATTAAAGAGAAATGGGCCCAACAACTATACTTTCCTGTTTTGAATACCCTGTTGAGTGAGGGTTACTCCCAGTTACTCCCAGTACACTATTATTACAAAAAGGTACGCAGTGTATGTTCATGCTAAATTGCTCTCAAATGTAAGATTGTTTTATCATAATAGTAGAATACCCCTTAGTTCTATTATACTTACAGTAAAACTTTTTTTTTTTTTTTTTTTTTTTTGGTTGTTTCCTGAGGATTGAAGATGTGGAATTTCTTTGCATGAAATGGATGAAAAACAACTACCAAACAACTACATTTGTTTGCTGTTTTTATGAGTAATTTTAATCTGTTTTACAAACAATTTGTCAGTCAGGGCAATGCCAAAGCTGCAATGTCCTTGAATGACTGGATCTGTATTGGACGATGTAGATTGACACTATGAGCATGAATTGCATGAGAGGATAATATACATTACAGCAGTCGCTCCAGCTGACAGTGACGTCACGCACATATTCAAATCAGTTCATTAAACGTAACAAAAATGTATAAAATCTATGAACAGTTCACAAGAAATTTGTTTTATTGCTCTTTTGTATATGCTTCATTATAAGTATTGTGCTTGGTAATTATTGTAGTTAATAGGGTGTATTAATTTATTTTATATTAATACATCAAGTTTAGTATGCAAAGGGTTTCACATAGCTAATATTTTCAATGTTGCAGGTCTGTGGATTCTTCCTTGTCTGTTGTGGTTGGTTGTGTGTGTGTGTGTGTGTGTGTGTGTGTGTGTGTGTGTGTGTGTGTGTGTGTGTGTGTGTGTGTGTGTGTGTGTGTATGTATGTGTATGTGTATGTGTGTGTGTGTATCTCACCTGTTGCTGGGCAACCATGATCACTGATTAATGATCGGCTTCAGCTACGGCTCATCAGCCTAGCTATTTATTGGGTCTGTGTTTGTTTATTCCTTGTTGGATTGTTATTTTGCTCACAGCATGTTCTTTTTTCAGTGTCTCCTGTATCCTGCGCTCCAGTTCCAGCCCGTTTTGTGAATTCTACCAGCCGTGTTTGGATACTTCTCACTGGACTTCTGCCTTGGATTCATTTCATCATTTGCCCATTGTAGTCCCTGCGCTACCGAGGATCTTTATCGGCACCAGCGACATTTCGACTCTGGCTTTACTGGTTTCATGTTTTTCCATTAATACACTGTTTGTGCACTTGGCAAGTGAATCTTGAAGTTATTTATCCTGACAAATATACCCATAATAAGACATGTGCTTCTATGAAGACTTTAACATATTTCCTTTAAAAATGTAAAGTTTTTGTTTTTTTGTCTGCCTTCCCAACTTTTTAAAATGAACAAAATAGATGATTGTGTTGTTTGATTTGCATGTTCCATGTCAGCAGTCCAGTGAGGTTGGTAAACTGTTCAGTGCTCAACCAACCTTAAACCAAACCAGCTCACTACAGCAGAGATGAAGTTGACACTCACTGGACTTTTCCTGTTTGTCCTTTATGGACTGACAACAGGTAGGATTGGAGTTAAAGTTCACATTTATGTGACCATTCCAATGTCCTGCACTTCTGCTCAGACATTCTGCAAAGAGTTTTATCAAAATCTGTCTATAGTCTCTAACAATGAGGATCTTCAGATGCTTGAAGAGGCAGCTGGAGGAACATACCCTATTAGTTGGATCAACAGCCAGGAAAACTCATGCAAGTCACTGAAGTATGAGGACACCAATACTACAGCAGTGGAACACTTATTTGAAAATCCTTCATTTTGTGCATTTGCTTATGAGGTCCGTTGGAAAAAAACATCATGTTCGCATAATTTTTCTTTCTTCTGCTATGCGAATTTAATTCTGGTGCAGGAGAATAAGACATGGGAGGAAGCTCTGGAGTTCTGCAGGACTCACTACACTGATCTGGCATATTTTAATTTTGATTGGCCAGAAAATCAGGTTAAAAATTAGACCAATAATACCCAGACAGACAGTGTGTGGACAGGCCTGCGCTTTTTGAATGGAAACTGGTATTGGTTGAATGTGAAGAGTACTCAGACCGACCTCCCTCTGCCATCATGCCCACCTGAGCCGTTCCGTTGTGGAGCCCGAAACACTGAGACAGAGCAATGGGAGAATAGAGACTGTGAGGAGAAGCTCAACTTTCTGTGTCTCAAATAAAGGCTAGTGATGAAGAAACTTGAATATTGGCTTTACTTCATTTGTAGATTATGCTTACTTGATTCTAAAGTATGTTAACAGCTGATACATATACATATATATATATATATATATAGAGAGAGAGAGAGAGAGAGAGAGCTAGACATATATATATATGTATATGTGTGTGTGTGTATATATATATATATAATAAAATCAAATAAATGTATCTTGTTCACAAAAATTTACAAATGTCTTTCTTAATAACATAACCAAGCACAGAAGCAGGCACGTGCCCTTCTAAGTGCCTTTTTTTTTTTTTTTTTTTGGGTGGTGGTGGATTTTTCTTTTCTTCAATAAATCAATCCTATTGGTCACCCTTTACGTCTGTCTGCCTGTTTATACAAATATTTAGCCAATGAAAGTTCCTAAAAAGAGCTTGTGTAAATCTTGTTAGATCCTCAAACTGTCAGTAAACCTTATAACTCCGCCCCCTCTATCAGACAGCAGCTGAACGAAGTTTTGCAAGGGTAAACAAAGATATTGTTGTTTGAATAAGCCCTTTTTCAGTTTCAACACATGCCCCTCAAAAGTGTCAATGTGCTTTACACTTCATCATTAAACATAAAACAAAACATAGGCATGTGAGTATATATCACCATCAAATGATGAGCCAGAGAAAAGAAATAGGTTTTAAGCAAAGCAAAGAGGAAGGGATGGTGCGGATCTAATCTGGATAGACACGCTGTTCCAAAGTTTAGGGCCTGCAACAGCAAATACGCGATATCCCCTTTGCTATAATATGTATCTAGGGACAATAAACGCTGCACATTGAAGAATCTGAAGTCATGACAAAGTAGTGGACCTTATACCATTATAAAAAGAGTTGCAATAATCTAAACGAGAGGATAAAAATGCATGAATCACCAATTCAAAGGCTTGAGGACAAAGCTTGGACAGCTGACGAAGATGGAAGAACATCTGAATTAACTTGAATTGTCAAATTTCAAACCACTGTCAGGCAGTACGTGTGCCCAGATTCTTAACGCAAATGTTTACTAAAGATGAAAGGTGATGTAATTGAGGGTGGTGCATATAGGTCTACTATCGGGTGGGCCAAAAATAATAATCTCAGTTTTATTTTCACTTAGCTTTAAAAAGTTAGCGGACATCCACATTTGAATATTGTTTAAGCAAGCCAGCAAAGGCTCAAGTAAATAATTTTCAGAGCGTTTGAGTGGGACATAAATCTGTTTATCATAACAATGGAATGAAAGCTATACATCATGTTTGGATCCCAAAGAGAGCATAAGAAAAAAAAATACAGGGGCCAGGATGGAGTACGGAAGCCCTGAACCGCAACGAAAAAAAAAAAAAAAATCCATAAAAAATAAATAAAAATAAAAATAAAATAAAAAAAAAAAATACAAAAAAAAAATGCTATCATTTCGAGATTAAAGTCGAAATGTTTCGAGATTAAAGTCGAAATGTTTCGAGATTAAAGTCGAAATGTTTCGAGATTAAAGTCGAAATCTTTCGAGATTAAAGTCGAAATCTTTCGAGATTAAAGTCGAAATCTTTCGAGATTAAAGTCGAAATCTTTCGAGAATAAAGTCTTCCGTAGAAGTTGTGTGTGTGCTTGCCGTTATTTCACATTGCCGCACAGGCATTCATGCGTGTGCGTGCGTGTGTGTGTGTGTGTGTGTGTGTGTGTGTGTGTGTGTAAACTGGATCTACACAAAATAATAGCTTTTTACTTTTATCTGGGCTTTCAACAAAGGGATATTCTACAGGTCTACCAACATGACATTAGGCTATAGGACTTTATAAAATATACTGTCAGACTGGATCAAGATATCCAGCTTTATGAATGAATGAATGAATGAATGAATGCATGAATGAGGCATTTATATAGCGCTTTCATATGTCTACTGTAGGCCTACACTTAAAAGCGCTTTACAATCATTTCAGGGAATCTTTCCTCAACCACCAGTGGTTATTATATTTGAGGAAATCACGGGATCCGGCCAAATGATTGGATACAGAATGATGCACTTAAAATGTATCCAGAACGTACACGGTGTCTATTGTAGACGGCAGTTCGACTTCACAAGAGCATGTATATACACACACGCACACGCATGAATGCCTGTGCGGCAATGTGAAATAACGGCAAGCACACACACAACTTCTACGGAAGACTTTATTCTCGAAACATTTCGACTTTAATTTCGAAACATTTCGACTTTAATCTCGAAAGATTTCGACTTTAATCTCGAAACATTTCGACTTTAATCTCGAAACATTTCGACTTTAATCTCGAAACATTTAGACTTTAATCTCGAAATGATATAGCATTTTTTTTTTTTTTTTTTTTTTTTTTTTTTTTTACGTAATTTTTTTTTTTTTACGTTGCGGTTCAGGGCTTCCGTAATGGAGCCCTGAGTACAAAAGAAAAGAAAAAAAAAAACTCTCCACCAATCCATTTGTTAGTGGATGAAGCACATAAATTCTTTTAGATCTGTATATAGCCTACAGAGGAACACAAATCTCAGCTGTTAAGATTGGTTGGTATAGTACCAAAAGATGTCTGTTGCCCTCATGTGGCTGTGAAAGGAAATTCCCCTCCTAAATCACGTATCAAACTCTGCTCCTGGAGGGCCACTGTCCTGCAGAGTTAAGGCTGATTTATACTTCTGCGTCGGACCTACGCCGGAGCCTCTACGCTGTAGGCAACGCGTTGGTTTTCATTTATACTTCTGTTCTGCGTCATTGTCCGCGTTCACGCGCGCAGAGGGAGCATGTGAAACCCGAGGGAGCGGTCCTAGCAGACCAATCACAGCGCTTGAGTCCGCGTAGAGTTGACGCGTTGTAAAATTTTTGGAGAGGTGCACGTCAGGGTACGCCGAAGGGTACGCGCTACACACAGCCTACGACGTAGCTACGGCGTATGTTCGACGCAGAAGTATAAATTGGGCTTTAAGCTCCAACCAGCTCTCACCTGCCTGGAACTTTCTTGTAATCTTGAACATAGATGTATAAATAGATGCCTCATTGGCCGCTGGATCGTATGTCAACAGCTCTGCCATATTAGTCCGAGCAACTTTGCCATATCTCTCATAAGTGGACCGAAGAAAAGATCCCTGATATATTAAGGTTTTACAAACCGTTGTGTAATCCAAACCACTTCTCTGGGAATTACCTATCACATTAAAGTCTGAACAGGTTTATTTGGTCATTATAACATTATGTTTACCAGTAGGCCACCAAAGTCAGACTATTGATAGTTAGCGATAACGCTAGTTAGCTATGAAAACTGAGACTTTATAAGAAATAATATAAAGTTTACATGATACATGATAAATCTGAGTTTATATCATAGTTTATAAGTGATGCGATCTGGGAAAACCCATCAGATGCTGCGCTGGTATGTTTTCAGTAAGGTCTAAAAATTGGTTGAATGTCAGTTTGTTTTTGTCAAAATTGGGTTTTCATTAAATTATTACATCTTGTCTATCATCTCTGAATATATCTTGGCAAAATTCACTAGTTTAGTGCAGAAAAATAGCTATTTATAGTGGAAAGCTGAAAAGACTGTGTCTCTTTAAGAACACGCACGGGGGTGCACTTTTTTTTTCTTTAAAAAAATAAAAAAATAAAAAATTCGCCCATAGATCTCCTTCTCTTAACACTACAAAGACAGTTCACCTATCAAAATAAACCACATAACATCTAGAATAAAGGTATATCAATGCGCATTTCCCACCAGTCCTGTGTTAACTACAACAGCACGCAAGGTTTTTTTTTTTTTTTTTTTTTTTTATTTGTAATGGGGTAGAAGGAGAAGGACTACAAATTGGATGGACTACAAATCCCATGAATTAAGACACTATAAAGGGAAACCAAACTGGTTAGACTTCCTCTTTGTGGTACCATGTGGCAAACAGGAAAAGCTGTTTGGTCTCTTTCAAGGCTGTGTAATAGCAGTTGAAAAACCAAGTTGATTATAGAACTGAAGTGGGAAGTGTTCTTATGGGAATGGTGTTGATTGGTGCCTCAGAGAATTAAGCAGATATATTTGAGAATACAGATGATGCATGATTGCCGTTTACTTTATTGAAAGCATTGGTGGCTTAATGGGTGTCTGAAGAGATGACTTTAATGTTGAATTGGGTCTTGTGTATGGAAGTGGCAAAGGGATTGATTTAATTGTCTTTGTTTGTTTTTTGTTTGGTTTGGTTTTGTTTTATTTTGTTTTTGTTTTGTTTGTTGTGGACCTACAACTGACGGTGGGGTTCCCATTTTCTGATATGTGATTTACTCTGTAAGGTTTTGGGAATAGATGGTAGTGCTTTGATTTACTTTACATTTGTGGAGGTTGGAGTGAAAGTGTGTTTATTGAACTTGTGAGTGTGCACATAGTTTCAGAGCAATTTCCATTGGATAGGATTGGAAACCCTGTTGTCTGTAACGGTTACAATTTCGTTTGTTTGTTTTTTTTATTCTCTTTGCCATCTCTGATTACCCCATGTGCTTTTTGTGAATCTTGTATAATAAACTTTGTTATATTTTGCAACAAAACACACTGTGGTTGTGGCCCTTTCTGAGTTCTCCTCATCCCTTGTGAGATGATGGGGTTACAAATGGCGTAGTCGGCAGGATATTTGATTTTTTTTTTGGGCAGCACTACAGTGTGTTTAAATGTAATTTTTTATTTTTTTTGCATTTTTTCTTATCTTTTTCCTTATGTGTTGATAGCCACTCTTTTGTGTCGGTATCTAATAGGTAATTGTATAAGTAAACGGCAATCGTGCAAGAAAAACTGTCGCAATGGAGCAGGAGTTGACAGAGTTGCGGGAGCAGATACGTCGTTTACGTGCTACGAATCAACAGTTAATGGAAGAACGTGCCGAATCCAACCCTGACACTAATCAGCCTGTATCCAACCCTAATGCTCCATCTTCTGTGCCTTTCAGCAGGGTGATGTATGTTCCTCGGGAGCGGAAGTGTCGCCGGTTCTTCGGGGATTTGGACTCTAACTTGAACATTGAGGACTGGATTGAGGAGGCTGAGGCCTGCATTGGGGATGGGAGTTGGACTGTACGAGAAAGGGTAGCATTTCTGATGGACTATTTGGGAGGGGAAGCCAGAATGGAGATCAAACTCCGACCCGCACCTGAACGAGAAACTTCTGAACTCATTTTTAATGTGTTAAGAAGTATGTATGGTGCAAAACAAACATTTGTGCAGTTGCAGAAGGGTTTTTATGATCGAAAACAAAGAGAGGGTGAATCCCTTGTTGAATTTTCTCATGCACTTATGTCTTTGATGGACTCTATTCTTGCAAGTCGTCCAGATGGTGTCCCAAATGCTGACCAAGTTCTTTGTGATCAGTTTGTGGAGCATGTTAATGATGTAGCGCTTAAACGCGAACTCAAACGTTTTGTAAGACAAACTCCACACTGTACTTTACTTGATGTTCGAAGCGAAGCTATAAGATGGAATGAGGAAGGGAAGAGGGAAGTTATTCCCTCTGCTGCTCAGTTGTGGTGTAATGCTGCTCAGGGTAGAGTAATTGAATCACAGATGCATAAGGAATTTACTGAGTTAAAAGAAATTAAGGAGCTGTTAAAGCAACAACAAGCTCAGATTGACGAGATTACTAAGCGTCTTGATTATCTTAAACCCTTGAGTAATGAACCCTCCGTCGTTTCGACAAGGCAAAATACTTCTCGAAGGTGTTTACGTTGTAATAAACTGGGTCATATTGCCCGATATTGTAGACAACCATGGCCTGTTGAGTCTGGATCTAGGCCAGCTAGGGTGACGACAAGAGAAACACTTGTAGAGGAGAATGATCAATCTACCTCCCCTGTTGCTTCTAGTCAGACTACCGAAGTGGGTAGTGGAGGTTTAAATACCTCTAGTCTTGTTTGTCCTACGGTGGTACAGCGTCTTATTGGCAAATGTCCTACTGTTACCATTCAAATGGGGAGTGTTCCTGTTTTATGTCTGCTGGATACTGGGTCAATGGTGACCACCATAACAGAGTCTTGTTTTGACCAACATTTTCGACAGCTAGCACCAGACACTCTGAAAAATTGTGGTTGGCTTCAGCTAAAAGCTGCAAACGGTTTGGACATTCCCTATGTGGGGTATTTTGAAACTGATGTTAACGTGTTGGGGAAAATTATATCTAAACAAGGTGTATTGGTTGTGAAAGACCCAGAAAACATGTCCAAGAAGAAAACACTGGTTCCTGGCCTGTTGGGTATGAATATAAGAGGGCAGTGTTATAATGAATTATTTGAAGAACATGGTTCAGCCTTATTTTCAGTCCCACAGGTTAAGCAGGCGGAATCAGGCTGGAAGGATGCATTGTTGCAGTGCCAGAGAACTAGTGATCCTTCTTGTCCTGGTTTCATTGGCCATGTACGAGTGCAAGCTAAGCATCCAGTGCAGATTCCAGCTGGAACAATGAGGTTAGTTACGGCTTACTGCCCCAAGAGTATTTCGAATGTGGTCACTCTACTAGAACCTATGAGCAGTGATGGTAGTGGTGGATTACCTGCAGGAATTTTGATTTCTCCTGCATTGCTACAGTCTTCCCAAAATACCATCTGTGTACCTGTGGTTAATGTCAGCACAGAGACCGTATATTTACCTGAAAAGGCTATGTTGGGTAGTTTGGTTAGCGCTGAGGTGATTGATCAATCTGACCAAGAAATTTCCTTTGAAGAAAAGGTGCAAGGTAATGTTAGTGAAATGGTTATTCAGTGCCAAATGACAGCTTCCATTTCAAACCACAGTGAGCTGGGAAAGGTTGAGTTACCGGGGCTTTCAGAGTCTGAAAGGGAAGTAGTCAAGCACCTCTTGTATAAATATCAGGATGTTTTTGCTAAGGACGATGGTGACCTGGGTTGTACTAAATTAATAGAGCACCAAATCCCTTTGTTGAATGATGTCCCGGTGCGTCAGCGCCATCGCCGAATTCCCCCTAGTCAGTTTGAAGCAGTGAAAACTCACATTAAGCAGCTGCTGGAGAGCCAGGTCATTAGGGAGAGTTGTAGTCCATATTCATCCCCAATTGTGCTGGTGAAGAAAAAGGATGGCTCCTTAAGAATGTGCGTAGATTATCGCCAGCTAAATGCAAAGACCCGGAAGGACGCTTATCCTCTTCCTAGGATTGAGGAGTCCTTAGACGCACTGACTGGGGCAAAGTGGTTTTCTACATTAGATTTGGCAAGTGGCTACAATCAAGTGCCAGTGGCTGAAGCTGATCGTCCTAAGACTGCCTTCTGTACTCCTTTTGGACTCTTTGAATTTCTCCGGATGCCATTTGGGCTTTGCAATGGACCAAGTACTTTCCAACGGCTCATGGAGCGAATTTTTGGTGACCAAAGTTTTCAGTCCCTACTGCTCTATCTTGATGATGTGATTATTTTTTCAACAACAATAGAACAGCATCTGCAGCGATTGGAACTGGTACTGAGCCGTTTAAGACAGCAACATTTTAAAGTCAAACTGAGTAAATGTTGTTTTTTCAGATCAGAAGTGCGTTACTTGGGACATGTAGTTTCCGCTGCAGGAGTTCGTACTGATCCAGATAAGATAGCTGCGGTGGCAAACTGGAAACGGCCACAGACTCTTCAAGAATTGAGGTCGTTTTTAGGCTTTGCTAGTTATTATCGACGATTTGTAAAAGGGTTTTCGTGTATTGCAAAGCCGTTGAATACTTTAGTAGCGGAGGTCATTCGGGATCAGAAAACCAAGCGGCCAAAAGTTGAGTTGGGGAATAACTGGGTGGAAGCCTGTGAGAATGCATTCCAGTCCCTTTCGGTAGCTTTGACCAGTGCTCCTGTGTTGGCTTATGCTGATTTTCGCAAGCCATTCATTTTGGAAATCGATGCAAGCTTTCAGGGTTTGGGTGCCGTTTTGTCACAAGAACTAAAGGGCAAATGTCGACCAGTTGCTTTTGCAAGTAGAGGGTTGAGGCCATCAGAACGTAATATGCGAAATTATAGTTCAATGAAGTTGGAATTTGTGGCTCTAAAATGGGCCATAGCTGAAAAATTCCGAGAGTATTTGCTGGGCAATAAGTGTACAGTATATACTGATAACAACCCTCTTAGTCATTTGCAGACAGCAAAGTTGGGGGCACTGGAACAAAGGTGGGTCAATCAACTCGCAGAATTTGACTTGGACATAAAATATAAGCCTGGACGCAATAATGGCAATGCTGATGCTTTGTCTAGACAAAGCGCCGCCCCTTTGGTGGGACTGGCTTCAATTGCAGTGGTGCCTGAACAGATACGGCAGTCAGTTTCTGATCATGGTCCAGTAGCAGCGGTTAATAGCATCTCTGTTTTTCCTAGACAGTCAAAGGACAATTTGGGTGTGCTGCAGGAAGCTGACCCAGTTATAGGAAGGTTCATGGTTTACTGGGACCGTAAGCAGCCACCAACATCTCAAGAGCGTAGTTTTGAACGATCAGAGGTCTTGGAGTTAGTTCGTCAGTGGGGGAAATTGGAGAAGGTAGATGGCGTCTTGTACCGACGATTTTGGCCACAAGAAAGTCATAAGGAAGTTCGACAGGTGGTGTTACCATCGGTCCTTAGGGAAGAGGTTCTCACCTGCCTTCATGATGACCATGGTCATCAGGGGATGGAGCGAACAGCAAGGTTAGTAAGGGCTCGGTGCTATTGGCCAGGGATGTATAGCTATGTGGATGATTGGTGTAGGAAGTGTCAGCGCTGTACCCTGTCAAAAGTAGTTAGACCGAAGGTGCGTACCTTTATGGGGCATTTGGTAGCTGATAGACCGCTAGATATCGTAGCTATTGATTTCACACTGCTGGACCCATCATCTAATGGAATAGAAAACGTATTGATTATGACAGATGTGTTTTCAAAATTTACCCAGGCAATCCCTACTAAAGACCAGACTGCTAAGACTGTGGCTCGGGTACTGGTGGAACGGTGGTTTTATATGTTCGGTGTCCCACGACAGTTACATTCAGATCAGGGAAGGTGCTTTGAGAGCCGTTTGATTCAAGAACTTTGTCAAATTTATGGAATTACCAAGACTCATACTACTCCATATCGGCCACAGGGGAATGGTCAGTGTGAGCGGTTCAATAGAACCATGCACGATTTGCTGCGCACCCTTCCTGCTGAGAAAAAGCGCGATTGGCCGTCACATTTGTCTCAGGTGGTTTTTGCATATAATACCACAGAGCACCAGTTTACAGGCTATTGTCCTTATGTCTTGATGTTTGACAAGAACCACACTTACCTGTAGATGTTATGTTAGGATTGGATGACTATGGTCAAACGAATTGTGATTGGATGGCTGACCATCGAGATAATCTGGAAAAGATTTTTAACTGTGCTCGAGCTCGTCTCCAAAAGGCTGCAGCTCAGCGTGCCCGTGCAAATTATGCTAAGGTGTGTCGTATGTCCTTACAGGAAGGCCAGCTGGTATATCAGAGAGCTCACGGTCACAAAGGTAGAAGTAAAATCCAGGATGCCTGGGATCCAACCACGTACAGAATTGTCCGATGCCCTGAAGATCAAGGGTCCGTATATTCTATTGTTCCAGTCGATGGTGGTAAAGTGAGACACATCCACCGTACTGAGCTGCGACCAGTTTATGTTCCATCAGATGGCCAAGCAGAGTATCTGGGCTTACCCCCTTTGAACAACGATTATGAAGATTTTGGAGGGGTCATGGTGTTGGGTGAATTGCCTGGTGTAATTGAGGAGGATGAATGCATTATGCCCTCTTTAGCAGAAGAAGGTGGCCTTGATCGTGAGTTGATCCCAGATCCATATCAAGATGAACCGCCTTTGCAGCTAGAGGTGGGCTCATTGAGACGGACAGCACGGTCCACAGCGGGACAGCATACAAATCCATATCACCTTCCTCAGTCGGCAGTGTGTAGAGAAGTCCAGCCAAATGGTCATGCCTCTCTCCCTATGACAGAGCTCTCCAAGGGTAAAAATACCCTGTTTTTTCGACCTTGGTCATAGAAATCCGATTGACGGGACGTCGGTTTAAATTAAGTGGGGTGTATTGTAATGGGGTAGAAGGAGAAGGACTACAAATTGGATGGACTACAAATCCCATGAATTAAGACACTATAAAGGGAAACCAAACTGGTTAGACTTCCTCTTTGTGGTACCATGTGGCAAACAGGAAAAGCTGTTTGGTCTCTTTCAAGGCTGTGTAATAGCAGTTGAAAAACCAAGTTGATTATAGAACTGAAGTGGGAAGTGTTCTTATGGGAATGGTGTTGATTGGTGCCTCAGAGAATTAAGCAGATATATTTGAGAATACAGATGATGCATGATTGCCGTTTACTTTATTGAAAGCATTGGTGGCTTAATGGGTGTCTGAAGAGATGACTTTAATGTTGAATTGGGTCTTGTGTATGGAAGTGGCAAAGGGATTGATTTAATTGTCTTTGTTTGTTTTTTGTTTGGTTTGGTTTTGTTTTATTTTGTTTTTGTTTTGTTTGTTGTGGACCTACAACTGACGGTGGGGTTCCCATTTTCTGATATGTGATTTACTCTGTAAGGTTTTGGGAATAGATGGTAGTGCTTTGATTTACTTTACATTTGTGGAGGTTGGAGTGAAAGTGTGTTTATTGAACTTGTGAGTGTGCACATAGTTTCAGAGCAATTTCCATTGGATAGGATTGGGAACCCTGTTGTCTGTAACGGTTACAATTTTTTATTTTTTTTATTCTCTTTGCCATCTCTGATTACCCCATGTGCTTTTTGTGAATCTTGTATAATAAACTTTTTTATATTTTGCAACAAAACACACTGTGGTTGTGGCCCTTTCTGAGTTCTCCTCATCCCTTGTGAGATGATGGGGTTACATATTCAACGTTATCGTGAGATGTGGAGCACAAGAGAACAACGGAGTCTGAAGTAGGCTAGCTGCTCGCTTAAAAGATCTTGATCGCCTCTCAATCGTCCAATTTCAAGTTTTCACAGGATGAATTTTGAGTTTGTAAGCTCAAAAAAAGAGCCCAATCGTCCCGCTAGCAGGACGTGACAATTAATTAAACCTGTTTTTCTCAAAATTCCACTCCTGAAAATCATAGCGATCAGCTTCAGATAACCATAACCTTTGTTACCGACAAACGATTAAATAAATAAAAACAGATTTGGAAAGGGCTTGAAACAAGCTTTAATATGGTATCAAAACCAGGAATAAGTAAGATTTCACCATGTGATGGGTTTTCCCCAAGGGGGTAATCCAGCACCCGTGAAGCGTACCTTCCCTGGGGGCCGCCATTGGTTAGCAAGCCATCACCTGCTGTTAGCATTCCATTGACTCCCATTCATTTTGGCATCCCTTTGCCAGCGAATAACTTTACATCTGAGGTGTTTAAAGACTCCATTTGTCCACTGTTTATTTATAAAGAAATACGACAATATATAAAAGGCTCCATTACATCTTACACTATGGCCCCGTAGAAGCCGTTTTTGTAAAAATAGGCTAACGATTGCGTCATAACCACGCGACTCTCTGTCGCACAGTAGAGAAATTACAGTAAAGACTGGAGGAGAAGCTCGCGGGCAATCGGGGGGACGTGGAGGCAAAATGACAAAATAATTAATCAGAATACTAAGCAAAAGTTGCTCCTGCTCCTAGCTAATGGACACCTCCTACTCACACTCTCCGTCTCTGCAAGATTCGGAAGGGAATGATTCAGATTTCCCTTTACACAGCTACTAGAAGACGTGCAACTGTCAGACAGGTTGCTCACGTCACATCTACGTCGTCAAGCTCAGTTTGAGGCTGTGCAGTATGCTCAGCTATCAGGAAGTGAGTGCTTCTAATTGGTTTCACTTTTCTCCGTTGAAGTCTATGGGGTCGCTGTGTCCATTTATTTTACTGTCTATGGTTTTCCCAGATCGCATCACTTATTATGAACTAATCTAAATAGCAAATGGACTGCAGCAGTCATTGATGTATCGCAGCAACAGCCCAATGAGGCGTCTATATATTTTGATTAGCTGATTATCTGATTCAGGTGTGTTTAATTATGGTTGGAGCTGAATTCTGCAGGACAGTGGGCCCTGCAGGATCTGAGGCTACGTTTACACGTGGCCGGCTATTTTCATAAACAGACATTTCACCCTCTCAGTTTTCAAAAATAACATTGTGCACACCTATCAGTTTACAGAAAAGTGTTTGTTTATACAAACCCGTGTATATATGCCGTCTTTGCTATTTTCGCAATTCGGATTGGCTAACGTGGGCTTGAGCTTCTTGTTACACTGCCACCTACAGGTTTGGCATGGTCTTCGTGTTGGAGGGAGGAGAAGTTATTGCAAAATTGCTGACCTCTGAGCACTCATTCGTCTCTGCTCCTCGACATAATAGAGCAGCTTTATTTCCAAATGCAAACAGACAAAAATGGTTTGCACCAACATAAATGCGACTGCTACTCTGAATGCATCCATGATCACCATAGCCAATATAAAAATGTAAACATAGGTCGCACTTTTGACGCAGGTGCAAGTTCTGTCGCATACTGTGACATCGGCTGCCTTAAACTCCGTTTTTCTCAGTTTACATGCATAGCCTACGTGCAAACAAAGTTTTCCAAAATCTCCACTCTGGCCGGAGTTTTTAGAAAGAATCTTTTTAGAGGCGAATTCTCCATTTGCGTGTAAACGAAGGGCACAAACGAAAGGAAATGTCTCCGTTTTTCAAAATAACCATGTACGTGTAAACGGGGCCTTAGTTTGACACCCCTAACCTAAAGTTTCAATGAGCCACAAACAAAGAGAGAGAATAAAGAAAACAAGTAATTTGGAGAACACCACAAACGTCTACCAAAAAGATATTGGGGAGATTAGAGACTAAAAATGACTAAATCTATTATGATTACTGCATAAGGTACTGCATATTTTTTATTTTTTATTAAAGTGCACTAATTCTTGTTTTCATATGCAGTGGTTTGAAACATCAAAACATTTGATGGTGTATTTAGTTACAAAAGGTCCGTATTTTGTTAAATGAACTTTTTTTCCAAGGCTTCAAAGTGTGAAAACTAACTCTGGTCTCAAAAATTAGATGGTCGTTAATGTTTTTTTTCTTGTTAGAGGGGAAATATCATCACTGTATAATGCTTATTCACTGGAAGCAAGTGTAGGCCCATAGTTTTCTCTTTATCAAGGAATTATAGTTTCTTGGCATTATAGATTATTTTTTACAAAATCAGTTATGTTTACAAAATCAGTTGTGAAGAATTACAATAGTATATTAAATGACAGGATGACAATGGGAGGTAGTTACAGTAATTAAAACAACTAACCACCATTTACTACTGTTAAGTGCCTCTTTAGAATAATTGTTTGAAATTATGCATACAATTATTTATTTTTTCATTTAGACATTTTAAATGTAGGCCTATTGTTTGCTTGTTCTTTGAAGTTACATACCCAGAGGTGTTGATGTATCATACAGTCGTTCAGATATGCTTTTATCAGTTCAGTCACACTTAAAAATATCACTGCATTAGATACATTATCAAATTAAAGGCAGGGTAGGCGATATGTTCCAGAATTTTTTGTTGAAAGTTTCTTTACATCCTGATAGCAATCAATAAGTTAAGTGGTCTAAATGTATTTATATGTATATACTGTATATATATTAAGGCTGCACAATAAGTCGCAATGAAACTGCACGCGATTTGGCAAAGGCTGCAATTATTTTATGCGCAGCTTGTCAGTGCAGCACGGCTGATAGTTGGCTGGTAGTTGCTCCATCTGAACGCCAGAGGGCGCTCTCACGCAGACACGCCAATTATTCCCTGCCGCAGAAGTAGACAACACATGTCATTCCAGGAAATCCCTATCGCTGTAGCTGAATAAACAGATTGAAACGCTTTGATTGATTAAACATGAATAATAAACACACGACTGCCTTATTTTGTGTAAGAAGCCATATCATCTCACAGAAGGATGCTCAACTGTCGTTATGAAGTGAGTTTGGAGTAAAAGCATGTTATTAAATGTTGTCTTTTGTTGGACAAGAGGTTCATAAATGCTTCTCATGTTTGTAAAGATGTTTGACACGTGTTGCTTTTTCAAATGCACATTATAAGTGACTCAAACTCACAGTGCTTTCAGATGGAGCAGCATTTACAGAGCTGTACATCAATGACAAGCGATTTCATAGTCACGATAAACCAAATCGGTTTAAGTGCGATTTCATGTAAATTGCGATTAATCGTGCAGCCCTAATACATTTAATCTGTGGAAGGCTTAGGACCATAAAATGTTTGTCCAATCATTGCATTCGGTCCGAATGTAATGATACGATGTCATAACTGCTTGCAAAGTATGTATTTCCATACCTCCTCACACCCTTCTCGCGCAGACATCACATGTCATCAGCACATTTCATGCTTTGCAGAGTTAGACATATCTCTATCACCAAGCACCACAACTGAAACTGCAGCCACCTTTTACATTTCCTCCTGACCCAAAACAACAAGCTTATGATTTGCGTTCACGCCATAACTACTGTAATTTGTAAGAGATGGAAACCTGTGACATTATACTTGGAGCGGTTCACTTCACCCATTTGCATTTAGCTTTGTATCGTTAGAAACCCAGTTATATTTTTGAATGGTCGTGCATTATTCCCTCATTTTCCCCTGAGACGGGATAAATACGGATTTCAGAGTTGCAGTTCCTGCTTATAATGATGTAAAAATTGTCATTTTGCGTCGTTCTAAGCAGGAAGTCCCATATCTTTGTAGAGGGGTTGAGACTACAAACACTCGTTCCTCATTTTTCCAGGGGGTGGGACACACTCACGCTACAGACCTATTACAGATCAGTGGGTGGGACTTCACTTGCAGAAACTAAAAGCAATATCCGCCATCTTGAAGCTAAGCTAACAGGCGCTGTGGAGCCAGATGTGAAGTTACGACAATGGCAGAAGGTACTAAATATGATATGGAAGAAGAGAATTTCAATAGTCTGATGCTCGAATCAGATGTTCGTGGCTACCTTTACGAGCCGAAATATACCGAAGAGAAGCTGAGGCGGATGGAGGAAAAGGAGACGGCTGCTGCGGCTTCTGCAGCCGAGGCAGAAGACCTGCCTGTCGCGGACGAGGAGCCCGGACTGGCTCGAGCTGGGGCGGACTGGTGGTGCCTGTGCTCTCACTAAGCGCCTACAGATACAGAGATAGAATCCGTCTGCTGCAAAGAATTTCAACGATGCCAATTTCTCCTGGATGAAATCTTGAATCAGACGAGGACACGGACGTTTGTGTTGTGAAGCATCCTAGTTTCTGGATTAGTGGGAGTGGCTTGCGGAGCTGTGCAATGTGGTGCATTGTGGGAGTTGTTGTCTTCCATACAAATGTGCCCTAAAGTTACTTTCCGTCTTTCCTCGGTCAAGAAGGCACCAAATTCTAAATTTATGTTATATTTCGACTACATATATGACCCTGGATGACAAAACCAGTCACATGGGTAAATTTTTTTAAATTGACCCATTTGAATATTATTGTGCTTTGAGACATGAGGTAGTTTAACGCTGTCTCTCATGACACTTTTGTTTGTTCTGTTCAGAATCGTGATCTCTGTTTGAAACAAAAAATGTTTGATTCTCAGTTTATCCAGAATTTTGCTGCTCTATTGCCTACATTCACTCAGTCTTCTTAACAGAGGTGGGGGACTCGAGTCATATGACTTGACTCGAGTCAGACTTAAGTCGCAAATTTTAGGACTTGAGACTTGCTTGACAAATATTAATAAAAGACTTGACTTGACTTTGACTTGATATTCATGACTTGAGACTTGACTCGGACTTGAGGTAAATGACTCGAAATAACTTGTCTTTTTAAAAATAAATATCTGTATTTGAACGCACCGCAACAATCACGTGACGCAGCAGGAACGCGCGCTGTGTGAACAAAAGCCGTAATAATCAAGCGGGAAGGAAGTCGACCGGAAGTTGAAGCCGGCCGCGTGCCACCATCTTGTAGCAGAACTTCACCTGCTGTTAGCATCCCATTGACTCCCATTCATTTTGGCGTCACTTTGACAGCGAATAACTTTACATCTGAGGCGTTTGAAGACTCCATTTGTCCATTATTTATTTCTAAAGAAACACGACAATATCTAAAATGCTCCATTACCTTGTATCTTACGTTATGGCCCCGTAGAAGCAGTTTTTGTAAAAGTAGGCTAACGATTGCGTCATAACCACACGACTCTCTGTCGCACAGTAGAGAGATTACCGTATGGACGGGAGGAGAAGCTCGCGGTCAATCGGGGGGACGTAGAGGCAAAATTACAAAATAATTAATCAGAATACCTAGCAAAAGTTTCTCCTGCTCCTAGCTCATGGACAGCTCCTACTCACACTCTCCGTCTCTGCAAGATTCGGAAGGGAATGATTCAGATTTCTCTCGGCACAGCTACTAGAGGACAGACGGGTTGCTCACGTCACATCTACGTCGTCAAGCTCGGTTTGAGTCTGCGTGTCAGGAACGGAAGTCCTAAGAAATCGCTGAAAACGGGCTTCACTTGTCTCAATTGAGTTCCAATGAGATGACTCTGTCCACTTCTTATACTGTCTATGGTAATAATGCAGTGTCGTAGTGATGACGCTGAAGCGCGGGATCGTTCGCCAGCTGTGAAACGGTACGTAAGGGACCGTTCGGTATTTATGGAATGGACCACCGGAGGAAAATAGGGGAGGGTCATGTCTTTTTATTCTTTGTTGAGGGGAGGGTCATCCAACTTTTTTTAGTCTAGGGGAAGGGTCACCCAACTTTTATATTCATGAAAACAGCAACATTTCAAAGTGGCTTGTTTGGTGCTATTTTTTTCCATTTAGCTCCAAGTTGATCTCGCGTTATCAGCCCCCCTTCGATATCAGATGGGTCTGACCCAACAAAAATCCAGTTTGGGCTGTTTGACAGTGCGCGCGCACTTCAGTTTGCGCTTAGAAAAAGTGCATCATGTCAGAACAGAATGCCAAATAAATGTTTACCCGGCAAAGCTTTAAAGCACGAGCAAATAATGAACTTTTGTGATTGCGAATAAGTGCACAGTGTCCTGTGAGTGTAACTCCACCGCTGCATTAACGTGATGTGAACGTACGTTGAGTTTTACAGTATTGGGACTATGTCATGTGCATCACATAATGTTATCAAACAAAATACAAAATCTGACATCTTTTCTCCTGTGATGTATGTACAGTATATACACTTGGACATTGTTAGTGGATAAATTAAATAATCTGTTGAGAGTCTGTTTTAAGACAGTTACACTTTATTTCGATGGTCCACTTTAGAAATTCTACTAACTATAAGTAACTTTGCAAAGTAACTCTCATTAGAGTAGTATGTCTGCTGAAAATCTGCTAACACTTTATTTTGATGCTCCACCAACAGACATTCTACTGACTATAAGTAACTTTGACATGTATTGACGCAACTACATGTCTACTTATTCTACTAACTTGAACCCTAACACCTAGCTACTAACAGTCTACTAATACTATAGTGAGAATTAGTTGACATGTAGTTGAAAAGTTACTTATAGTTAGTAGAATGTCTAAAGTGGACCATCAAAACCAAGTGTATCCAAGTTTATTTTCTAAAAGTGTGCAAAGAGCCAAAAGTGTCTGTACCCATAAACAATGTTTTTTTTTTTTTTTTTTTTTATCTTTAACAAAGTTCACCGGACCAGTATCCATATTGGCATCTTTATTGGCATCTGTGGTTTCATGAAGAAATTTTAAAGGACAAGTTTGGTATTTTACACTTAAGACGCTGCTAAGACATTACATGTCTTTAGGGGTTGTGTGTGAACGCAATCTCTGATTCCGGGAAATCACTGGCACTGCCAGACTGGCAGTGTGAATGAACCTAAATCAAACGAACCCGGGTCAAATCTTGGGTCACTTTATCCGTGTATTTTCCGTAATCTCTGTGTGAAAGGGGCTTTGGTCACACACCCTGACAAAGGCTCATTAGCCACAACGCATAGTTGTGCAAGTACTTGTCACCTGATTTTAAAATATTAAAGCCATGATGAAATAAAGGCTTTCTATATATTTTTAATAATATTCGAGTGCCTTGGATTAATAATTTTTTATGATCTGAATAATCCCTTACATACAAAAGCACAGAGAAAAAATATTTTCTTGAAAATGAAAATGAAAATCGGGTAGAAAATATGTTAAAATATGCCATATTCCAGTTTTTCTTACCTGCATGCATCCCTTTGTACTGTCTAGTTATATGCTACCAATATAGTCTGCTATCCCAGGGTTGACTTGAATGTTAAAAGAAATATAAAAAAAAATGTAACTGTAATTTAATAATAATTAATAATGCATTGGTACAGTCTACCGTTCTCTGGGATTTGTTTTCATGATAATCGAATGTAAAGAGTTGTATCTCTAAAAACTGTTTAGCTTATAACGCTAGAATATAGGGCATAGAGTAAGTAAAAAGAAATCGCTAGTTAATACCACTAAAAGATTGTAAAAAGACACCTACACACAAAAGAAAAAAACATACAGACTTTCGAACCGAACCATGCATACACAAATACACAAAACAAAAATTCAAACTTGCAAGCACAACCATGCACACATGCAAACAAACAATACACTCTTCACTCATACACACGCACACACATTCACTCACAAATATTAATGAATCAATCACACTCAATCAAATCACTATCTCTCTCTCTCTCTCTCTCTCACACACACACACACACACACACACACACACACACACACACACACACACACACAGTCAAACACAACCATGGACATGCAAACAATACACTTTTCACAAAAAGATCTAACTTGTTGGAGTGTGTTCATGTTCCATAAAGGGGATGCCAGTTTGAAGAATGCCATTTGGTGGCATAGGAACCATTATACTTGAATTGTGAATTGTTTAATACCTTTTAATGGTCTTCTGCAATCAGTGTTGGGGTAGTTACTCAAAAAAAGTAATTAGTTACTAGTTACTTCTGTAAATTGTAATGAGATTACTTTACTAGTTACTGCATTTGAAAAGTAACTTCACTACTTATTACTTTACTTTCCCATTTCTTAATTTACCCTGTAGATAATATGCCTCACTGTAAAATCCACAAACAACAGGATAAAGGACAAATGTCCGCGGTGGTAGACACATAATCTGGACTGGGACAAAAAAAAATCGGCCCTGGCATTTTGGCCATAATAATAATAGCACACTAATAGACATATATTGTAAAACAAATGCACTGAAAAATAAAGGAAACTTTCATAATTAGTTGTACTAATTTCTATACTTGAAAGAGATATAAGCACATGATTTTTTTATTTTGACGGAAAACATGGTTTACAAACGCGTCTCATTAAATTTATAGTAAATTACGGTAATCGTCAACTATGCAGATGTGGAAATAATGCGTTACTGGGTAATGGGTTCCTGCACTCATGACATAGCCTAAGTGTTTTGAAAGTAACTGTTAGTTCTGCTTACCGCAGGCTCTACACTTTCTCCTCTCTGTCCTGATCCTCCTCACTATCCTCATCATCAGCCACAGGAGCTGATGAAGGTCATGCTGCTGCAGAAAACATTTTGACACATTTTACAGCGTCTGCTTGAAGGGCCTGTGTCTATTTTTCACGCTATTTCTCTGCACAATCCTTGCGTTTCTTCTCCATCTCTCAGACTATTTTGACAGATACACATTGACACACTGTACGCTCGCTCAAAGCCCAAAGGGGGAGGTGTTTAAAGATGTGATTGGACCAGCCCAGTGTCAATCAAGAAAATATCCAATGGGCCAAGGTGTTTCATGGGCCGGTCAGCTATCAGGAAAAAAAAAACTGACGAAGACTTTTTTTAACTAATGCATTACACCGGCACGCAGTGCACTTACTTAACCCAGCGCCGCCAATTAAGCAAAACGAATGGGCCGCCGATGTACGAGTTTTATGGTCTGTTAAGACAAAAAAAAAAAAAAAAAAGAAAAAGAAAAAAAAGTATGAGATGTCCCAAAAGGCAGGTCAGCCCACTGGGAATCTCCCGGTAGTCTGCTGCCTGGGCATAGAGTGCATTTCACGCGAATATTTTTGTCCTTTCGCGCAATAAACTGAAAGAAATGTGAATATCGCCACTGGCCGAAACCCCCTGTCTCCGTCTCCGTCTCCATTTCCCGCTCCCCTTCGCACCAGCAGCTACGTCACTCAAATCGATCTCTATGACAACGGTGCAAGCGTACACACACACAGACAGACATGCACGCACCACAAACAGATCTGAGCTTTACACGCAGGCAAACACGGCTTGGGTAACGCAGGAAAGCGCGTTCCTATAGTCTAGTAAAGTAGTGTAGTTACCGATATTTTTTGTGTAATGCGTTACTTTATTTCGTTACCCAAAAAAGTTATATCGTTACTGTAATCCGTTACTTTGTAACTCGTTACCCCCAACACTGTCTGCAATGTTTGAGGCATATTTATTTTTCATGCTTTAATGTTGGCCTAATTTCAGTTACATTTACATTTTAGGCTATGTAGTTTGAAATTATTATTATTATTTTTATTGTAGTAACCACTCAGCTGTATGTGGGAATGCATATTTAAAAAAAAAAAATGCAAATAAAACCATAGTCCACAGCTTATGTAGTTTTAACTTATTTTAATATATAAATTCAGTGAAATCATCAAACGTTTGTATGACTTGCCAGTGACTTGTGACCCAAGCTACGACTTGACTTGACTTGCTTGACATAAAGCAGTGACTTGACTTGACTTGACATGACTTGACTTGCTTTTCACAAAATTGACTCGGACTTCCTTGAGACTTGAAGGTTAAGACTTGAGACTTACTTGTGACTTGCACATGTGTGACTTACTCCCACCTCTGCTTCTTAACTCACAAAGCACAAGTTATCAGCCTTTTATTTTGCAGAAATAAATGCAGAGTCTGTCATATAAAATATACACATCACTGCATGAGCTACACATGTTCTTATATACAGTATTTTGCACAGGCTATTTAGAACTACTGCCCACATTAGCCTTTTGTTTTTCAGAAATTAATGCAATAAAGTATCTAAACTTTCATAAACACAATTTCACTCTTTCATTTATAATTTTATATAAACAATATGCAAAATGTTACTGTCTGAACATATTTCTTATAATGCTTTAAAAAATGTATTATGGGGACTACCTTACAAAGGTTTCCTTCGGCTTTTTTGGGAAGAAAAATCCTGTATGAGGTCAGAAAAGTTAAACTCCTTCAGCTCGTCACTTTCGATTGACATGCGTGTCAAATTATGTTTTTGATGAGTCTTTCTTGTGCCATTGTCGATCGCAGTCTGTTTTTACCCATGACAACTTTGAAAAAGAATGCTCTCCCGATGCATTAGTGACTGGTAAAGTAAAAAAAAAAAAGCAGCAAGGCAATGTCCACATTTGGGAATACGGTAATGTTCCTTTTACTAATTAGCTATATAGAGTCCCTTGCTGATTTAAAATACGTATTCTTAATGTATTCCTTAAAATGTTCCAATTCATCAAGGAAATCTTCTTGTAAGTCACAACTGTACTTATTTAGAAGCAGAGTGGCAGATGAGCAAATTTGTTGTAGTGAGAGTTCAGTGATCTTGTTTAAAAATTCAAACATGTTGTCCAGTCCTTTGTAGGACTCACATCTATTGCTTACCTCAGCGACAAGTTTATCAATGATTACGTTAAAAACAATGACAACAAATGTATGTCTACCTGACATTGCAACATGCAATCAGGGCCTGATGACTCGTCTGCTTGTTTTTTTGCGCTCTCTGGTTCTCTGTGTGTGTGTGTCTGCTTGTATGTTTGACACTTTGTGACTTTCCTTTGCTCTCCCCTCAAACATGTCAAACTGTTCATGAAGGCCAGAGATGAAGTCTCTCAGTGATGTAATGAGCTCATGTGCTTGTGACAGGTTCATCTCAACTTTTTGCAGGTACTCACTGACATTATGACACCGCCTTATAGTGTCCAACATAGTAGTGAGGAAAGCTACCTCAAGATTGTCCATTTGGTTATGGAGGTTTTCTACCTCGCTGCGTGTCATCATATTCTGGTTTTCGTCCTCTGCAATTGTTTTGAGTGCCATAAATGTTTTCATAGTTTACATACAATACATGCACCGCCTGGAAATATGCTGACCATCTTATCTCTGATGAAGATTTAAGCTTGTCTATTCTCCCTCTGTCATTGCACTGCAGTCCAGCAGTTAGAATTTGCCAATGCCAAGTAGACTTTGAGAAAAAGTTTAAAAGATTCTGAACAAAAGTGAAAAGTGATTCTGTTAATTATTTCCGAGTAAACCTTTTCTCCTATTAATTGCACAAATTCTTCACAAGTAGTGGTTGACAAGTATGATGGAGTGCCTCTACCGGCATTCCCAAAGCGAGCAATGTGATCACTGAGAAATGGATCAAACTGACTAATCAATTCGAGCAATCCCAAGTAATTGCCATTGTTTTGCTGACCAAAAACATGCGTCTCCCCTCGAGCACGCTCAGCTAGGAACTTCACAACAGCCACAACCCTTTGGAGTACACTGACCCAGTAGTACACTGACCCAGGGGTTCCTCAGGGTTCAGTTCTTGGTCCCCTCCTCTTCTCCATCTACACCACATCACTGGGACACATCATACAGGCACATGGTTTCTCCTACCACTGCTATGCTGATGACACACAGCTCTTCCTCTCATTTCATCCAGATGATCCCACAGTAGCTGCACGGATCTCAAGCTGTCTGGCGGACATCTCGACATGGATGAAGGAACATCACCTGCAGCTCAACCTGGCAAAGACTGAGCTTCTCGTCCTCCCTGCCAATCCGTCTCTGCAACACGACTTCACTATCCAGCTAGACTCATCATCAATCACCCCATCAAGGTTGGTCAGAAATCTTGGAGTAACAGTTGATGACCAGCTGACCTTCACAGATCACATTTCAAAGACAGCTCGATCATGCAGGTTTGCACTGCACAACATCAGGAAGATCAGGCCTTTCCTAACTGACCATGCAACACAACTTCTCGTCCAGGCCCTGGTCATTACTAGGCTTGACTACTCCAATGCTCTTCTGGCTGGACTTCCATCATGTGCAACTAAACCTCTACAAATGATTCAGAACGCTGCAGCTCGTCTTGTCTTCAACGAGCCCAAGAGGGCCCACGTCACTCCTTTGTTCATCTCACTGCACTGGCTACCTCTCTCTGCTCGCATCAAGTTCAAGGCATTGACGCTTGCTTACAGATCTGTCACAGGCTCAGCTCCCTCCTACTTTCACTCACTCCTACAAGTCTACATCCCTACCAGAAGCCTACGATCGGTCAACGAGCGACATCTCATGGTTCCATCACAGAGAGCCAAAAAATCACTTTCCAGAACATTCTCATTCACAGTTCCATGCTGGTGGAATGATCTCCTCACCCGCATCCGGAATGCAGAATCCATGACAACATTCAAAAAAGAGCTGAAAACTCTTCTCTTCCGTGAGCACTTGACCTCAAAAAAAAAAAAAAAAAAAAAAAAAAATATATATATATATATATAAATATAATATATATATATATATTCCTGTAAATTATCGCTTATCTGGCTTATGCTACTCTGAATAATGCCTGAACTTCGTATTTTGAGCACTTCTTGCGTTGTTTTTGCCTCTTCACGATGACTTGCTTAATTTAGTCCCAATTTGTAAGTCGCTTTGGACAAAAGCGTCTGCTAAATGACTAAATGTAAATGTAAATGTAAAATGTAGTAGCATTCTGTCTGAAACTGTTCTCGTAGTTCTTTGTCAATCTGCCCTTTCTCTGCAGTTCGACATGCACACACAAACATACACCAGTGATGTGACTCGGAACTCTGGTGACTCGGCCACATGCTGTTGTTCATGCTTCCAGTCAATAAAACAACAAGAGGAAAACGGGGAATCTTTCTTCACACAAAACAAGAGGCACACAAAACGTAATAATCTAGAATACTGTAACACTTGATGGCTGCTCTGTCAAGTCTTTGTTGTCGGTTAGGAACCTGGGTGTGCTCTTTGATACCAATCTTTCATTTGAAAGTCACGTGTCTAGCATCTGTAAAATCGCATTCTTTCATCTTAAAAATATATCTAAATTACGTCATATGCTCTCAATAAAAAATGCAGAACAATTAGTCCATGCGTTCATGACATCAAGGCTAGATTATTGTAATGCTATTATGGGTGGTTGCACTGCACGCTTAATAAACAAACTACAGCTGGTCCAAAATTGATCCGTCCGTATCCAGATCAGATGGTGGATCTGCACCTGGACCCATCCATGACGCATCCCTGAAGTTCCAGCCTCATCAGCCCTGTGAAGGCCTCATTGACAAGACCAATCTGACTTCTGACCTGTAATGCTGCCTGGATCATAATCATACACTGTTCGCTCGTTGGCCAGAGGAGAACTGGCCCCGACTGAGCCTGGGTTCTCCCAAGGTTTTTTCTCCATTCTGTCACCTGATGGAGTTTTGGTTCCTTGCCACTGTTGCCTTGGCTTTTGGCTTGCTTAGTTGGGGACATTTAATATTCAACAATATTATTGATCTGCTTCTAGAAACAAACTTTGTTGTATTATTTTCATGTTATCACTGTGAAGCTGCTTTGATGCAATCTGTATTGTAAAAAGCACTATGTAAGAAATTGTAGTCTACCTCGACCCATATTCCACTCCAAAATATATTTTAGAATGAGCTCATCCCCAAAATGGCTTAATTATCATAGAGATGAAAGAAAGTCAACTTATATTGTTTCTACATCATTTGGGTTGATCACATCCTGAGCAAATGGTCATCATCAATTGTAGAATGGGAATGGGTGTGGGACACAGAGAACCTTCTCAGACAATGGGGTGTCACAACTTCATTAACATACAGACCAAAGCTGTTGCAACAAGAGCAACTTCATTTACATTAAGAGTGGTAAAACTGTAACAGGATAAAAGGTTTGAGATTGGGATGTTCTGGGTTCATTCTGACGCCGGTGAACCCAAGGTGCTTTGTGTACCTTGCCACTGCTATTCTGTAATAAACGTTCTTTTTGAGATCTTCGATGTCCACATCATTTTTCTTACAACTATATAAATAAAGGTGACTTGACTTGACAAAACAAAATGCACATCCCTTCGATGGAGAGTAAAGCATCCATTTGGTGAAAGTGCTTGGGAAGAGGGGGCTAAGCTATAGACATATGGCAAATGAGGCAGCATATACATTCAATGACAATACCATAGATAGACCAAGGAGACTTTTTGGAATTCATCCTTTTATTAGGAAAATATGATGTCTGCCTAAAAGAGCATCTTGATGATTGCATTGAAAAGAGCAGGAAGTCCAATGGAACAAGTGGTTGAGGGTCTCTTATCACCCTACTCTCCAAAACCACAATGAACACAGTAATTTATACCATTGCGTGAGCTTAGAATTATAAGGTTCTATCTCCGTTTAGGGTAGTTCTGAGATATTGAGCATCAAAGTTTTTACATCCCAGCTGGCAATGGAGAGATGGAACCTTTTTATTTTATTAATAGCTACTAACAAAATATTTTTTTTTTACAAAAATAACACCACACAGGCATTAATAAACACCTAATGGATCAGATTATGTCAAAAACTCAATTTCGACCAAAAGTGGAGATAGAACCTTATAATTCTAAGCTCACGATTGGGCACCTAATTCAAGAGTGCATTTCCAATTATGTTCAGAAAGCTGGAATGTTCTTTGTTCAGCTGGACACTACACAGAACATAACCTCTCAGGATCAGTGCTCAGTAATCTTAAGGTATGGTACTGAGACCGTGCACTAGAGGCTTGTCGCTTTAGTGAGGTGCCAGGCATCCACTGAGCAACACTTTGTGAACCTGCTCTTCAGTGCATCAGTTCTTTAATGTTTTGTATCAATACTTAAGGTGGACTTAGTATTGATTAGGTGCAAGAGTAGTAGTGATGGTTAAAAGAATAGATTGATAAATTGTGCCTTGTTCCAACATTTTGTCCATTATCAGGCCTGGCAAAGAAGGATTTTATCTTATAAAGCTATGAAATCCAGTGTTAAAAATCCAAGAAAGGATGACAGTGTCCGAAGACCATTTTTGACCCAGGAAAAACCCTGATTATAGGGAACATTAATAAAAAAGTGGCAAACAAGCTATGCAGAAAAAATCTATGTACACATCCCTAGCCAGCAATACCGCAAGATGCAAATATTTATGCCTCAACCCTGGTGCAAGATGCTACCAGAGCTTGCCAGCCTCGCCAGCCTTTTGTCAGCCTGCCAGATGCTAAGCTGACTAGAGCACTTCCTGGGTGGTCGTGACAGGTTGCTCTTGTCTCCACAATAGGAGGACCTAAAAAAAAAACAGAAAAAAAGTTTTGACCTTTTTTTTTTCCTTGCAGTAGCAGCATAAGAAAATTCTAAAAAAAGATGTGACATTCTTTAAGTAAACCAAGAAATTTTAAAACTTAGGGAAACATGTTTCATAACTTGTCATCTTTACATAATCATTTTTGATGATCTTAAACCAATCATGGAGAAAGAGCCTGTCAAGAAGAATCCTCTCCTCAAAATCGGGATGCAGGCAGACGTTGATCAACTGGCTGCAGAAAGACAGGAGAGACATTTGACTATTACCTTAAACTAAAACTCTTCGTTGAAGATGCTCCCACAGCTCTCTAAAAAGTCAAATAATTTTAGGAGAGAGGAGATAACAGAAGGCTATGTTGATATATTCCATGTTTCCTGTTTTCCTGGCAAATTTCAGTGCCAGGAAAACCAAACAAAGAATTAGTTAGAATTAGAGCCATGTAGAGCATGTTTGGTCTGATAGTTTAAAAAGGTCAAGTGCTCTAAATCACATATATAAGACAAGAAAAAGACTTTACCATAATTTGTTAGATAGATATTATAAAAAATTACCGGAAGGCTGTTCTTGCTTCAAACTCCCACAAAATGGCACCAAATCCTCCTTCTCCCAGTTTATCACTGATATCGTAATTAAAGCAGATGTCTGTTAAAAATACAAATAAATGTAGTTGAGATCAAATTTGCAGTTTCAGAGACAGATAGGGTGACCACCGGGTTATTGCTCTGTTGCAGAACAGTAGATGTGATTTTGCGGGACAATGCGGGACACGTGTGGGAAAGATAAATCTACTATAGTAAATATTGATTTACATCTATTAGATGATAACGTTTTAAATCGCCAGATGAGCTTTGTTAATTGTGATCGGCTCTGTGACTGGCACTCAAGTTGCCCAGGTTCGAGAAATACAATGTGATTTACTCTACGGGACCTATTCGGTCTACTAAATATGTAATGAACGGAATAATAGGCTAGTAGATAAAAATCACATTTTATGCTAAAATAAATTTCCTTAAGTAGCGACTAGTTTATTTTCCTTTATGAGGCTATGGAAACAATACATTTATTTTACCGGCTTCAATGCATCTTGAATTTGTATGGTTTTGTTGGATCTTGCAGGTTTAATTAGAATGTTATCCAGAATGTGTCTAGAAGTTCTCTTGTCTGGTGTAGCTGTATTTGGGTGAATGACGGATAAGGATTTAAAATGTGGAAAAAAAAACCTGGCAAAAAATTAATTATTAGAGTGTTGTATATGTAATGCAATGACATGTACACATTTCAAAAATGTAATTAACCATTTCTTTGGTGAATAAGATATTTTTCCCCATGAAAATGTCATTCCTGGGTAACGTAATTAATTTTTGTAATAATTACATTTCTACCATTGTTGGCATATACAAATGTACTGATATCCATTATTGGTGCTCAGCAAACAATTAGTGCTCGGAAAACTACATTTTAATCACAATTAATATAATTAATTTGGGATTTCATATAGACATGGGCTAATTTTTGGCTGCTGATAACTCAAAATTCAGAACCAAAAAAAAAAAAAAAAAAAGCTGCAAAATGTTTAAAAATGTTTTCCAATAAAGTAAATAAGACTTGTTTTATCATTAACTCAACAAAAAAACTTTTGTGTAACATTTGGGCTAATAAATGTGTGGAAATTGTAGGTCCTGTGTACCTTCACTCTGTCCTCCTCCTGTCAGGGCCTGCTTTTATTTTGTGTGTGTGTGTGTGTGTGTGTGTGTGTGTGTGTGTGTGTGTGTGTGTGTGTGTGTGTGTGTGTGTGTGTGTGTGTGTGTGTGTGTGTGTGTGTGTGTGTGTGTGTGTATAATCTAACACACAAATATGGGTTAAATGAATTGCCTGTGTCATTGTTAGCCGGAATGGCATACTGTTAGACGGAAGGACATTCTGCAATATTTTGCAGGATTACCATAAAAACCATCCTCAGTATAATTTTTCTTTACAACATTCAAACTTGAAACAAAGTAAGAGAGATTGTCAAGTTTTTAATGATTTAAAAATCTGTAAAATTTACAGTAAATCTGTAAAATGATAATGCTTCATAAACAATGAGTGTATAGTCCAACACATTATACAGCTAAAACAAACCATTATAGGCTTATTGCAAATGAGTGTGAACCTATTTTGATTAATATTTCAAGTTTGCTTGTTACTGACACATTAATCATTCCACTGAGTCATCACGATAATACCTTGCTCTCTTTTTTCCAAGATACTCAGCAGTAGCTTCTGCATCTGCGTTTATCCTGGCTCTGAACCGTCTCTGCCTCTCTTTATTAGACAGAGGCATCTGGAAGGACAGAACTGATCTTAAAACACCAGAAGCTATACTAAAGCTTTAAAGCTTTAGACATAGAGACATAGCTTTTTTCTAAAATTCAACATCTTTTTGCAAATGTCCGCAAAAAGTATTGCGTGAAATGGACAACAAAACTGTTAACGTGATTAGGAAATGGCTTTGTCTCAACACACAACCCACAGGATGGGGGGCTTGGAGTTCCAAACTGCATGTGGGAGTACACAGCCACAAGACAGTCTCACCTTACCAAAATGCTAAATTGTGATGATGTCAGCGTGAGGCAAATGGCCACAGCATCCTTATTGCTGGATTTGAAAAGACGGAAGGTACACGCATGCGGTGGGGAAGACAGCTTCCTGGGTTTTAAAAGAAAGACCAATGGAAAGCTGGATGGACAGGCACAGGGATTTGGCCAGACTTAAACGACCTATGCTGGAGGACAGTGGGGCGAGCAGGACGAGGCCGAGGGCGTGATTACTGATGAGCGACACCTGTTCAAGTTCAACCTGTTCAAACACCACACAAGTTCAGGCCTGTCCTCTCTTGCTCTTCTCTGTCGTCGCTATTCCTTTATGCTTCCGCTCCTCCGTGAGAGATACGAGGCCGGTGCATCGCGCAGGTGTCGCTCATCAGTAATCACGCCACCAGCCTCGTGCCGCTCTCTCACGGCCCTCGGCCTCGTCCTGCTCGCCACAGACAGGTACTGATCTGAAGTGGACCTCCAACTACCAACCTATAGAGGTCTCTTATGCAGTCGTAGAGGACCCATCTGTCAAGCCAGGCTGCACCATAACAACATTGTTCACCTGCTCCAGCCTAGAACATTAAGGCAGACTGTTATGTCCCCGGCATGTCTAGGGGTTTGGGACATACAAATAAATCTACCCAGGATGGAAAACTCAAGGATGACTCGAAACAGGTGTCAAGTTTGGGTATTTATTGATGAACTAACAAAAAAACGTAAACGCTAACTAGAAAAATATAAACAACACAACACACAATCTCCACGGCTTCCACCGCGCAGATGAAATGCACACGAGGATAGCCCGCTGCTCACCCCACCTCCCCAGCTGATCACGAACACTGGTCCGACAGCTGGTTTCACACAGACAGTGCCGGGCAAAGATCGCGATCTGCTGCACCCAGCCGAACTTATAGTCCACACAGCAGTTCACACAGTAGTCCCAGTTTAGTAATCCACAGACTTCAAGGGAAAAGAAAGAGATCTCGATCGGCTGCACCCAGCCGAACTTATAGTCCACACAGCAGTTCACACAGTAGTCCCAGTTTAGTAATCCACAGACTTCAAGGGAAAAGAAAGAGCTCTCGATCAGCTGCACCCAGCCGACCTCCCAGAACACTTCACTAGCCCTGTTTATACACCTCACTGATTTCCACTGATCAGCTTCAGCTGCGGGATTATCCGTGTCAACCTCCAGACACCTGCAGGAGAGAGAGAGCGCGACACACCCACACCCACACACACACACACACACACACACACACAACACCCACAGACCTCACGGGTCGTAACACCCCCACCCATAAGAACAAACTTATATAGTGTGTATCTCATAACACATAAAAATTTGTTCCCTTATATCTTAAAGAATTTTAGTCTTACCCACGGGATAGGGCATCAGCCAAGATGTTGTCTGCTCCTCTTTTATGTTTAATATGCAAGTTGTAGCCTTGAGCCAAAAGGGCCCAACGCATCAAGCGTTGGTTACTGTTGTACATGCGGGCTAGAAAAACAAGAGGGTTATGATCTGTGTAAACAGTGATCGGCAAGAAACTTGAGCCTACATACACTTCAAAGTGTTGTAGAGCCAGGAGCATGGCCAATGTCTCCTTCTCTATGGTGGAATAGTTCAGCTGGTGTTTCTTGAACTTAGTTGAAAAATAACACAAAGGTTTACACATGTCTCCCTCCCCTCGCTGCATCAGCACCGCCCCAGCCCCAGTTGCACTAGCATCAACTTCTAAGTAGAACGGTTGGTAAAAATTTGGCGCCACCAACACAGGTGCACTGCAAAGAAGAGACTTGGCAGCCTCAAAGGCCTGAGCACACTCATCATCCCATCTAAAAGGTACCAAAGGACTACACAGTCTGGTGAGTGGAGCAACTACCACAGAGAAATTTTGGCAGAAACATCTATAATATCCCGTCATTCCTAAAAATCGCCTAAGCTCACGTCTAGTGGTAGGAGTCGGTAGAGATAATATAGCCGTCACTTTGGCATCTAGAGGCCGGACCTGCCCCTGACCAACCTGTTTACCAAGATAAGTAACTGTGGCTTTTCCGAATTCACACTTTGCCAAATTCAATGTGAGAGAGGCATCTGCCAACCGCTGACATACAGTCTCCAAAGTGGACATGTGGCTACCCCAATCCTGAGAGTATACAACCACATCATCAAGATAGATGCTACAATTTGGTACATCCCTGAGTACAAGCTGCATTAAGCGTTGGAATGTGGCAGGAGCATTTTTCACTCCAAAAGGCATTACCGTGTACTCCATAAAAGCATCTGGTGTCACAAAGGCTGAGATGTCTGAAGCACGCTGGGTCAAAGGCACCTGCCAGTATCCTTTCAGTAAATCTAACTTTGTGATACATTTAGCAGGGCCAACCATATCAATTAAATCGTCCATGCGCGGAAGCGGGAAAGAGTTGGATACCGTAACTGCGTTGACCTTTCTAAAATCGGTACAGAAACGAAACGTTCCATCAGGCTTAGGTGTTAGCAAACAGGGTGAGCTCCATGGACTGTAGCTAGCCTTGGCTAACCCATTTTCTACTAGATAACTGACTTCCCTTTTCATTGCCTCTCGTTTAGCTATTGGAGAGCGATAAGCATGCTGTTTAATAGGTCTAGCGTCACCCACGTCAATATCATGTTCCAGCACCGTGGTGCGAGATGGCACGTTACCTAAGATAGTAGGATGAGCATAAAGTAACTCCATTACCTCCTGCCGTCGAGAAGTAGATAGGTAAGACAATTGTTGAGTTAAAGTAGCCATGAACTCAGTATTTGCCAGTCTGCCACACATGTGATCTTCACATGGCGTTGCTAGATCGGGATCTGACCACTCACTAACAAGAGATGTAACCCCCACCACTGCAACGCTTTGAGACTGTAACAGATCCTCCGGATTACCCTCTCTAGAATGAAAAAACTTCAACATGTTTATATGACATAAGCGTGTTTTTCGTCCACGGTCAGGTGTACGGATGATATAATTTGTCTCTGACAGCTTCTTTTCTACCTCATATGGTCCTGAGAATTTAGCAGTAAGAGCAGACCCAGGAACGGGCAGCAAGACCAACACCTTGTCACCCGTCTTAAACTGCCGTTCAACGGCCTTTTTGTCAAACCGCCTCTTCATTTGGATCTGGGCAGACGAGAGTGACTCCTTTGCCAGCTTCACAGCATGCTGTAACCGCTCCTTGCACCGGGAAACAAAATCCACCACATCAGCTTTAGAAGGCTCATCATGCACCATCCTTTCCTTCAGCATCTTTAACGGGCCACGCACATTATGGCCAAAGACAAGCTCAGCTGGACTAAATCCCAACGATTCTTGCTTTGTGTCACGAGCAGCAAACAGTACAAAAGGAACTCCTTCATCCCAGTCTTTACACGTCTCATGGCAGTATTTTTTTAGCATGGACTTTAACGTTTGGTGCCAGCGCTCCAAAGCTCCCTGTGACTCGGGATGATAGGCACTGGACACTGAGTGAGTGATTCCTAATGAACTGAGGGTTTGTTTGAACACCCTAGAGAGGAAATTAGTTCCCTGATCAGTTTGTACTAGCTTAGGCAACCCAAATGTAGTGAAAAATTTAACTAGTGCTTTTGTTACGGACACAGCCGTAATTCTACGTAGGGGAATATCTTCAGGAAATCGGGTAGCCACACACATCATGGTGAGCAAAAACTGATTTCCAGCTTTGGTTTTAGGTAAGGGGCCTACACAATCAACCATGACGTGTTCGAATGGTTCACCAACTACGGGAATGGGCTGTAACGGGGCTGGAGGAACAGGTTGGTTTGGTTTGCCAACAAGTTGACAGATCCTGCAGGTTTTGCAGAAACGAGTTACATCAGTTTTTAGGCCTGGCCAAAAGAACTGTTTTAGTACACGGTCATAGGTTTTACTAACGCCCAAATGACCTGCCCATAAATGCTCATGTGCTAATGACAGTATCTGTTGTCGAAAGTCAGCAGGTGCAACTACCTGATAAACCACTTTCCAATCACTATCTGGTTCTAAACCTACATCATCTGTATGAGAAACCCACCTGCGCATCAGTACCCCTTTATCCATGAAGAAAGGTTGTTTACTGTTACACTCTGTTTTTTCCTTAACCACCGAAGCGAAACATCTAATCAATGAGGGATCACTTCCTTGAGCTTTTATCAAAGCCTTAGGAGTGAGCGTCAAAGGTGCAGGATCAAACTCACCCACCGAGTCCGCCACCTTTCCAACCCCATCCACCTTGCAGCTCACAGGATCATCATGGGATACACCCTCCTCAGAGAAAATGGAGGCAAAAAGTGAATCAGGCAGGTTAGTTTCCTGAGTCTTTTTACGTGATTTCGCTCTTGTAGTCACGCTAGCTGTAAAAATATGAGGATGGATTTGCCCTAACTCATCCTGCTCAGACTCAGGAATAGGATTGCTAACAACCCTAGGGACAGGAAACACTTTTCCCCCAGCTATATCATTTCCAATAATGACCTCAATACCCTCGATCGGAAACTCGGCACGTACACCCATCATGAAAAATCCAATCACTAAATCAGAATGGACAAAAATCCGGTGCAGTGGCACTGGTACAAAACCCATCTCTATACCCCTCACCACTGCACCTACATCAGAACTGTCACACACAGGGAGAGTGCCAGACATTATTAGTGATTGCGAACAGGCTGTGTCCCGAAACATCCTCACTCGTCGCTGATCCTCTACTTTCCCTGTCAGAGAAACAAAACCTTCAAAGATAAAAGGTTTAAAACAATCATCAGTCTCACGCATCTCTGGTTCCAGCCTCTGGGGCCGGGGAGACATTTTAATCAACCCCACCCCCTTTGGTGTTTTTTGCGTTGGACTAGGTTGCTGACCCTTCCAAGCCCTGCAATCCGCAATTAAATGTCCAGGTTTTCGACAAAAAAAACATACTCTGTCCGCCTTTTGAATGGAAGCTATTCTGGGACGATTGTCAGGAGAATTATGAGCTAGTTGTTCAGACTTTTGAAGGCCCACTCGTGGAGGAGCATCACGCCTAATAAAGGTGGCCTTATGCAGAAGTGTAAACTCATCTGCAAATATGGCTGCCTGTTGTAAGGAAGCAATCTTTTGTTCACCTAAATAGACCGCAGTACGTTCTGGCAAACAGTTCTTAAACTCCTCAAGCAAGATCAGTTCACGTACAGAGGCCACATCATCTGCTTTACATGCTGTGCACCACCTATCAAAGAGAATTCCCTTTTCACGCGCAAAGTCTGTAAATGTCTGATCATGAGTTTTCCGTGAGCTACGAAAACGCTGTCGATATGCTTCCGGTACTAACTCGTAAGCTCTCATAATAGCACTCTTAACACAGTCATAATTTAACCCATCCTCCACTGACAGTGCTGCGCACGCTTCCTGGGCCTTACCAGTTAATTTACACTGCAGTAAAATGGCCCACACTTCTTTAGGCCAGCGTAACGCTCCAGCAACACGTTCAAATGCCCCAAAATAAACTTCCACCTCAGTCTCGCGAAAAACAGGCACGAGAGAAATATATTTACTCACATCATATCCACTGGCAGACTGTGGAGACACACTGACAGGCGTAACAGGGCGAGCAGCATCAATTTTTGCCTGCAGTTCAAGTTGTCTCATTTTAAATGCTATATCTGCGTCTTGTTTCTTTAATTCCAATTCTCTGTGGAGTTGGAAATTTCTTTCCTTCTCTTCCTTCTCTATCTGAAGCCGAAACAAACGAACTTTTAACCGGCCATCCTGCATAGATCCTGGGGATGACTCAGTTGAAGATGGCACATATTTGGGCATTGTAACAGGCTTACCTGTCTGTATCCTCTGTCTACCAGCAGGGGTCCCTAGAGCAAGTTGGTCCCCCCTCACACTCAGCTCTAGATCAAGATCCCTCACAGGTACCGGTAATGCAATAACCCCTTTACTGATGAGTCCGTTCAAGACCACAGTTTTAAGTTCAGCTTTCCTTAGAGAAGTGGACACAGAAATCTCATAATAGTTTGCAATATCATAAAGTTCAGTTTTCTTGCTTTTATCCAGCTGACTTAAATCTGGAAGAGACACAAACGCATTTAAATCAAAGGCTGCCATGACAAAACCACTTGAAAAGACAATTCAATTCAATTAACCTAATATAACTCAATGACCTGATATCACCTCCCCCCCTCCCTCCACAAAACAAACCTCCTCAGCACCTGCCTATCCAAACTTACCTATCTATCTTCAGAAGCGTGCCGGGCTCGAGGCGACTTACAGGCAAACATCAGCGGTCGAAACCCTGAAACACCAGCCCCCTTTGGAGAACATAGTCTCCACCCAGAATTTGCTTCCAAAAATAAAAAAGGCAAAATAATAAACTAGTGTCCGATGGAAAGGCTATTTCAGCCTAGCTGGACACTACCCTATGCTAAGCTGAGGAAGCAGTTCAAGTGGAAGTTTACTCAGGGAAACATCAATCACCATAAACAACCAAAACAAAATATACGTTATAAACATACAGTACACAAAAATAAATAATTACAAATAGCCTATACCATCATACTTAAAAAAAAAAACTGATCCACATCATGCCACATGAAACAAGCATCCCAGTTTTCCAAAAATCCTGGACGAGCACCCCACTTTGTTATGTCCCCGGCGTGTCTAGGGGTTTGGGACATACAAATAAATCTACCCAGGATGGAAAACTCAAGGATGACTCGAAACAGGTGTCAAGTTTGGGTATTTATTGATGAACTAACAAAAAAACTTAAACGCTAACTAGAAAAATATAAACAACACAACACACAATCTCCACGGCTTCCACCGCGCAGATGAAATGCACACGAGGATAGCCCGCTGCTCACCCCACCTCCCCAGCTGATCACGAACACTGGTCCGACAGCTGGTTTCACACAGACAGTGCCGGGCAAAGATCGTGATCTGCTGCACCCAGCCGAACTTATAGTCCACACAGCAGTTCACACAGTAGTCCCAGTTTAGTAATCCACAGACTTCAAGGGAAAAGAAAGAGATCTCGATCGGCTGCACCCAGCCGAACTTATAGTCCACACAGCAGTTCACACAGTAGTCCCAGTTTAGTAATCCACAGACTTCAAGGGAAAAGAAAGAGCTCTCGATCAGCTGCACCCAGCCGACCTCCCAGAACACTTCACTAGCCCTGTTTATACACCTCACTGATTTCCACTGATCAGCTTCAGCTGCGGGATTATCCGTGTCAACCTCCAGACACCTGCAGGAGAGAGAGAGCGTGACACACCCACACACACACACACACACACACACACAACACCCACAGACCTCACGGGTCGTAACACAGACTCTCTTGTCTATTCAAAGAGCCAGACATATGGAGTACTGGTCCAGTCTGAAACCAGGGAAAGTTGGCAAAACTGCCCTGCGCGGACCACTCTGTATCACACACCATACAGCAATGCCACCATCAGTGAGGAGATCCTCATTTTCTTTGTAAAAGTACGTCTACAGGTTATTCCTACAAAATACAACTTATCACTGGGTTTTCCCTCCACCCATTCGCCCCTCTGCATGCAGCATTACCCCCCTCAACACCTGGAGTCAGTAGCCCACATCATGAACAGTTGTTCATCACTTAAAGGACTACCCACGTAGGAGGGGACGTTCTCGCGACCTTGTGGAACGTTCCCTAAAAGTTGTCTAAAGGTAACGAAAGTTCCGAACCTTTACAGAACATTAGGGACGTTCATCGAACGTCCTCTTTTGGTTATGAAAGTGCTGCAGTTCAAGGTTCCTTATATGACTTTAGGGGGGCGTTGTATTTGGGGTATTTTATGGTCACATAACAAACGTTACAAAGAGGACATTCGGGACGTTAACAGAACCCTCTCGCATGGTCCTCTGTTGGTCATATAATAACGTTCCCAATGTGACTTTAGGGGAACGTTCCATATTGGTTATTATATGGTCACACAACAACGTTACAAAGAGTATATTCGGGACGTTAACAGAACGTTCCCATACGGTTCTCAGTTGGTCATATAATAACGTTCCCGTTATTACTTTAGGGGGACGTTCGATATTGGTTATTATATGGTCACACAACAACGTTACAAAGAGGACATTCGGGACGTTAACAGAACGTTCTCGCATGGTCCTCTGTTGGTCATATAATAACGTTCCCTTTATTGCTTTAGGGGGACGTTCGATATTGGTTATTATATGGTCACACAACAACGTTACAAAGAGGACATTCGGGACTTTACCAGAACCAAAAAAGGAGTTTGAACGAGGCAGTATCAGTATAGAAAATTAAAAACAACTCTTTTATATGGGCAATACGATTACAATTAGGATTTAGTGCAAAATCAATTTATGTTGTTATAATTACTCTTCCAATTAAATAATTCAAATTTTTTTAATAATAATATATAAAAAAAATAAAAAAATTATACGAATTGTATTTATGTAATGTTCTAATTCTAGATGTTTATGTTTGTAATTGCTGCGTGCGTGACTTTGACGTGTTTTAATGCGCGTGCTCGTGAACGTCCGAGATGCTTTTTCAAACACTGGAGCGGCGTAGAGTCGCCATGGAAACGGCGGGCCACCACTGCAACTGACGAGCAGCTAAACCCTCTCTCGTGGTGTTTTTATTGCTTTCAGGTGAGTTTAGTTTCTTAAATCACACAATAATACACACAAGTGTGCTTGACATTTATCTTATTTGTAATTCACACGCTTCTGTTGAATTTTTACTTATAGAAATGCTTTGTCTTCGAAAAAAAATCCGTTAGCATCTCAACCGTTTTCAGAAAAGGTAACGTAGGCTAACTAGCTTGAGCTTTTGTTTATGAAAATTTGGGGTTTTAATCACATCTTATATGTAGATTAGATGTTTTTAATAGTTTTGTTAAGGGTTTTGCTTGGAAGTGAGCTCATTTATTTAACATAAACGTATGTATTATTTAACAGAAACATATGTGCTGTTAATCGGTGACGTCACTTACATGGAGCGCTAAAATTGGCTGAAACTAGCTCAATGGTAAACAAATATTGATAAACAAATGATCTGTGATTTCAGCAGCAACAAAATAACAACAGAGGGGAAGCTCTACTATTGCAACATTGCTGAAGAAAGCTGCTGCCAGAGAAAGACACAGGTAAACTGAGAAAGCCCATTAAATAACTTTAAATCCATTTTCTCACAATGTTTTCTCACAATCACCATGCATCTGTTTTCTTATTTATTGTATTTGTTTAATTTATTTTAAGAAGATTTTGACATCCAAACGTAAGTGACACTGTTGGAGCAATATGAATAAGTAAACCTAAAAACATAAATTCTGTTATGCTAATTTAAGAAATTATATTCTGTATGTTATTCTTTTTATTTTCCTTGCCTTTAAATAAACCTGGCAAGCGGTTTGTTGTGTTCCTAGATCCTTCCATGCTGATGGCCTGCACAATAGCAGAGTTGGAGCAGATCAACATCTCTATGGCGCTGTGAACTCTATGACTTGTAAGTAAAACTTTCAACTAATGTCAAACATACAGTATTGGTATTAACGGCATGATAACGACACCAAACACACCGCCAAGATGACAACTGCCTTGATAAAGGTGTAGGTGATGGAGTGGCCAGTATCTCTCCAGATCTGAACCCTAATGAGCAACTGTGAAGGAAGTCAAAGTCTGTTCACTGTTCACATAACAGTTCACTTATAACACTGTTCTTCCAGAAGCAGAAGGTGGAGAAGCGCCATGTGTCTAACAGCCAGCAGATCTGTGATGTCATTATGGAGGAGTGGAAGAGGATCCCAGCAACAACCTGTGCAGCTTAGTCTTAGTGATGGGAAGTCCGGATAATTTTACTGACTCTCTTGTTTGTTCTCGTTCATCAAAATGAACAAATCTTTTTTTCAAGTCATTTCGTTAATTTAAGGGGCTTTAAATGTTATACTTTTAAAGGTACTCTAAGTGATGTTGGGTGTCGTCACTTCTTGTATGAATGTGCTCAGCACCACTGCTCACTATACACAGAATACGTGCGATTTATTACCACTATTATTTATGCGTTTAAGATTGAATACAGTGTCTGGAGTTATATCCCTTTGTGGTGTGTATTCTTCTAATTTCAGCTCCTGAGTCCATTTTGGGGTGATGGTCAAGACAGAACCAAACGAAAGCTGGACTGTAACCTACTGGCCTATATGCTTCCTATGCATGACCACATTAATATTAATTTATAATTATAAATATATATATTATTAAAATAATAAATATATATATATAATTATATATAATATATAATTTATTTATAATCTGTTTTTGTTCACACAAAATAAATAAATAAATGACGGATCCCTGCTTTGTTTTTTATCTTTGAATGTGTTAAACGTGCATGCTTATTCCTGATTAAGGTTCTGCAAGAACAAGTGTATTCTAGTTTGGTTCCCTATAGGTCCCTACAGGTCCTTGACACTAGTGGGGACGTTCTGAGAACGTTCTGGGAACATCACATTTCCAAATAAAACATGGTCCCCTAAACGTTCTGATAACGTCACGAATGTTCTGTGGAGGTCCGCAAAATAACGTCCCCCGACCCTTTAAAGAACTCCACATCATGACCGTCTCCGAACGTTCCCGGAACGTTACTAGGCGACGTCTTTGACACCAGTGGGGACGTTCTGAGAACGTCCTGGAAACATTACATTTCCAAATAAAACATGGTCCCCTAAACGTCCCGAGAACGTCCCGAATGTTCCGTGAAGGTCCGCATAATAACGTCCTCCGACCCTTTAAAGAACTCCACATCATGACCGTCTCCGAACGTTCCCGGAACGTTACTAGGCGACGTCCTTGACACCAGTGGGGACGTTCTGAGAACGTCCTGGGAACGTAACATTTCTAGCTGGGTATATACTGCCAGACATGACAGACTTGTGGACCTCATTGCTGCTCAGATTCCCTGCGTGGCTGATGAGCAGATCTTTAAACACACTACTGTATAGTCTGAGTGGTTTAAAGGGTTAGTTCACCCAAAAATGAAAATTCTGTCAGTAATTACTCACCCTCATGTTGTCCCAACCCCGTAAGACCTTCGTTCATCTTCGGAACACAAATTAAGATATTTTTGATTAAATCTGAGATCTGTCTCACTCCTCCATAGGCTTCTAAGACATTATAACTTGCTGGCCCAGAAAATGCATTAAAGACATCGTTAATATAGTCCAAGTGACTACAGTGGCTCAATCTTAAGTTTATAAAGCGACGAGAATACTTTTTGTGCGCAAAAAACAAACAAAAATAACGACTTTATTCCACTATTTATTTCCTTCTCTCTGAGCCTCGAGTTTTTTCACGTAGTGTTTTAGCGCAGCACGTCTGTGTTGCACATCACCACGTAGGCTCACTATTGGCCGACGCTGGTCATGTGTGTGATGCGTGTGACGTATGTTAACATCTCTCAGAATGGCAAAACAGTTACATTATTTGAGGTGTCATGTGCATTTTACTTGTTTATGGGGGACTCTTACTGCTCTAAGATTCTAAAATATCCGTCATTGATATCTACCATTGAGAACCTTGGGTACAAATGCCAGTTTATTGTGCTATAGTGTTTGGTAGTCTAGGTCATGTACACAGGGTGTGTGTGTGCGTGTGTGTGTGTGTATTTACCTACTTAATCATATTTTGTGGGCAAATTTGTACACCGAAGTGACAATCTGATAAAACCTCCTTTTGGAAAAGTCCTCACTTGTAAAAACAGTATTAAAAAAGATGAAATAGTTTTTTGTACAAGTTTTTTTTTAATGGAACAGTTTATTGAACCATTATACAAAGTATAAAATAAAAAAAATAAAAATAAAATTGTTTATGTATTTTATGTTTTTTTATAATATTTGATACATCAGGCTTATATGACAAATTGAAACATATGATGAGAATAGACAGCTCACTTCAGAGACCCAAACTGAACAAAAATATGCAATTTGGTAGAGTTTGTCTTATATATAAATTCTGGAATTCCAGTTATGTAATGTTCTGTAATTCAATGAGAGATTTATAACAGTATAGCATACCGAAATACACATACATATCAATTATTTTATATATCCAATGTTAGTAATTATTTTTTATTTTTTTTAGGGGGCAAAATATGCAATGCAATACAGCTTTGATATGGAGATAAATGATATGGACATTCATTTGCTGCTCACATTTTAACATGATTTTTCTCAAATAAATAATGTATGGATAATTAAGTAAACCTAAGTTGTTTCAGTCCAGTAATGTTCATCTTGAAATATGACTAACAATATAAAAGTTATTCTTATGTTTACTTTATAAAAATGTGTAAAGATTTCACAGCAAAAAATATGGGACTTTTTACGTCTCAAAAGAATAAAAGAAAATATAAAGAATTAACTATCAATCAGACAACAGAAGACATGTAGAAGATTGTGTACTAGCTTTTGAGCTAATTTTGTTGATAAGGCCATGCAAATTTACAAATCAAATATGATACAGTAAGCTTGGTTAATGCAAAAGCCATAGCTAACTATAAACAATCATTATGTTTCTATTCATTTCTGTATGATACACCATAACATTTCAAGTTCTGTAAATTAACATTATGAAGGAAAATTAATTATATAAATTTTGACCTACATTAAAAAAAATGCTGCAAACAACTGTTGTTCGTTGTTAAATGTTAACTAATTTAACCTTACTGTAAAATTATACACACACACACACATGCACACACGCACACACACACAGAAAACTAAATAAAACAAAATATATTCAACCATGGCAAGTAGTTAACATAAAATAATGCATATCCAATCTTTTTAAGCAAAGTGTTAGGTCAAAAAAGCTTAAAAACATTCAAATGATTAAACAATTGATATATTCTTCAGTACTTCAATTCTTCAACTGGTCTGCTTGACCAACTTCATATTTATGTGAAGTTGTTCTGCTGGGAAACCTGTGTGAAATTGAACTTCATCCTCTGCACACTGAGTATTCTGTTCAGAGGGACATTTAATCAAGCTTGATTATTACAATATGCATAATTTTTAATATTGCAAAATTGTATTTAATTTGGGAAAGACTAACTTGTACATGGTGAATGTAAATTTCTGTTACTCACTTTAACCTCTAGTAACAGATGAAGTTGAGCCTCTCGTCACAGTCCCTCATCTCCAACTGCGCAGTTGTTTTGGTGTAGGCTCCACAGTGGTATGGCTCTTCTGGGCATGAGGGCATTGAGACCTGGTATGGGATATGTGTGGAAGTCTTGCTCACCCAGTGCCATTCTCCCGCCAGGAAACGCAAGCATGTCCATGCACTGTCTGTTGTGGAATCTTTGATTATATCTTGCATAAGTTTCAGCTGATTCTGTTCTGTTGCGCTGGCCAGATCAGTGTACAAATCCCTGCAGTACATAAGAGCATCTTCCCAAGTCATATTCAACGTAACGAGGCTCAAATTATAGTCGTAATAGCAGAAGAAAGGACGTTTATCTGGACAAAAACCATTATACCATTCAAGCTGTGTAGCATATCCACAGTTATCATTTTTGTTTTTGGAAATGTTTAACTTAGTGAAGTAATATGATTGTCCATCAGACCACTTCCAGATGTTTGGATTTTCGCTCCCTCTGTACAGACCAATCCAAGCTTCATAGATGTTTCCTTCTGCTACTTCTACCAAATTCTGGTGTTCCTCCTCACTAGTGATGCTGGGCATGTCTTTATAATATTTAGTACAGTATATATAAGCATCATCCCAGGTCATTGGAGTGGACACATAAATGTGTACTCTATAACCTGTAGTCAGTCCATAAAGGACAAACAGGAAAAGTCCAGTGAGAGTAATCTTCATCTCTGCTGTAGTGAGCTGGTTTGGTTTAAGGATGGTTGAGCACTGAACAGTGTATCAACCTCACTGGACTGCTGACACGGAACATGCAAATCCTACCACATCATTGTTAACGTAGTGCAGGTACAACAGTCACAGTTTCTAGTATTATTGTTTTTTATGGATTTGGAAACAATTTATGAGCTTTAGCCTGTAAAACGGTTTATGTGCAGATATCCCAGCATTTCTTTTGCATATATATATAAATATATAAATATATATATATTGTAAAATCTAACAGTTGTTCTAACTAACACTTTTTAGTTAACTGTAATTTATGTCTTAATTAATATATTTTTATAATATATTTTTGAGTACAATCAACTTGGCTGTTTAAATCATTTCAACTTAAATTACATTAAACTGAAAAAATTTTTTTAAACTTGTTTTGATGAGTTAAAGCTATGTAAACAATATATGTTGTCAACTTATTGATCATATAATTTTGAAGTAATCTGTACTATTCACATACTATGCCTCGGTTACTCAGAAAAACAAAGTTAATTGATTTGGAGTGCCATTCAAGCAAAAAATAAAATAAAGTTTTTGAGGTGTTTTTTTTTTACTCATTTCCTCCACTTCTGCAGTTATCTTTAATTGCAATAATTTCCCAAAGTCATCATGAATGTTGAATTGTCAAAACAAATGAAAAATCTGAGAGAACATCACATAAGCTGACTTTATAAATTGATGTTGATTTTTCTAAAATGTTTTTTTTTTTTTTTTTTTTTTTTTTACTCAACATGGTGATTAGGGTTCCCTTTGGTTGGGCACTTGGAACTTAATTTATTTATATTATTGTAATTCTCTTCCTATTGATGTAGCGATGCAACAATAAATCACAATTATTTGGTTTCAAAGGAATAATAATAATAGGTTGCTTTTAAAAGGGGGCCTAACTAAATCATTAACTAGTCTATATTTCATGTCAAATAATGATTTTACAACTTGTCATAAACACCCTGTGAAAATATTTATTTGCTTGATATAATCCCTCTATATTTGTGACAATATCTTGCAATTGACCATGCTTGAGTCACACACAGATTTCAACATTCAGCATGCAAAACACAACAATGGTAACAACAATGATAGCTATACTATCAAGAGTAAATCTAAAGTAAATTATCAAGTACTCTCTACAATCTTAAAAATGAAGTATCCAAAAGGGAGTTTTCATAGGGATGCCATAGAAGAACCATTTTGGGTTCCCCAAAGAACCTTTCAGTGAACAGTTTTTCTTAGTGTGAAGAATATTTTATAATCTGAAAAAAACTATAAAAAAAACCTTTTGATCCAAAAGTATCCATGGATCTTAAAGGTTATTCATGGAACCATAGATGCCAATTAAGGAACTTTTTTATTTTTTAATGTACAGTTCTTTTTTATTGACTAACTAAGCATTTGTCAGTACAACATTCCTGTTTCTCCTTACCTTGTTTTTTTTTAAGGTATAGCCTTTGCAAGGTAATTCCTTTGCATGGGGAAATTAATGGAAAAATGCAAATGACAGCCATTTGTTTTCAACGTAATTGATGTTTTACATTAATTTCATTTCTGTTTACAATGTAAATGTGTTGGGGTAGGTTTACCTAACTCATGAGATGATCACCTGCATGTCACAAGAATGCATATGTAAAATGTAATCATTGTATTGGTTAAGTTAGATAGCAATACTTGCAATAACTGACTTGACATTCATTCATTGAAAATTATGTGGTATGTAATATATAATATACACAGACTTTATGAACTGTGAGCAGTCACTGCAGTCAAAGTGGATGTGGCTTTGACCACAGAGGAAATCATTTTAGATGAAACCCAAATTAGTCATATATGAGGGAATATCTAAAAGATATGATTAAAAGTAAATGAGTATATCATAACCCCCTATAGTGAAAAAAATATATACTATTATATTTGAAATACATTTATTTTGTGCTAAGTATACAACAAATACCTGCCATTGTACTTTTGGTATTAAATTGGTATACTTAAAGTCTGCTAAATTGCATATACAGTTTTTTTTTTTTTTTTTTTTTTTGACTAAACTAATTTGATATTAAATGCACTTGTGCAGTAGTAGTACTGAAGTCCAAGATTTACTAAAGTACTGATTGTGCTAAAGATGAACTATTGCAAAGGTAAACTTTAAATATCTTGAATTAAAAGACTGATATTATACAGAGATCATACTGTCCTTATTAATAATGATATTAAAACACATTTTAGGCTTAATATTAATGTGCATTGTGCAATAAAGAAATACTCCAAATAAAGTTTAATTATAATTTTATATCAGTAAAGTCTTAAGTGGTATGTCAGTAAATATGTCAATTGGATTTGAAGTATAGTACACTCTAAACAAAAATGGTGCTAAATAGCACTAAAAGTGGTTCATTGGCTTGTAATCATAGGGGAACCACTTTAAGTGCCATATAGCACCTACCTTTGTCAAATGGTGCTATGTAGAACCATAAGAGGTGCCATATAGCACCTTAACCACCCCAGAGAACCGCTAAAGAACCGCTGAAGAACCAAACTGGGCTTAACAGGTTCTTTAAATGGTAGTGGTGCTATATAGCACCTTAACCACCGCAAAGAACCCCTGAAGAACCGCTGAAGAACCATTTTTTTTGTGTGTGTATGAAATAAATTTATTTTAAATAGATTTTGTTATAGATTTTATTTTATTTTTACTTGGGCCATTATTCTCTTTGATTACTATGTAGTAATTTTGCTTTTGTCTCGAATGCTTTTCGGGGGATATTTGTTAATTGTTTTCCTATTAATATTTCAGTTTTCTTTTGTTTTGTTTGATGTCTGTCTAACTTGAACACAAATAGCATCCTGTTTGCATTTTCACCATCCATTTATCCATGCAAAGAAATTCACATAAACCTGGATGCACTAACCATGACAAAAAACAAAAACAAAAAAAAAACACTTGTTACGTTACTGTACTTTTGAAATTGTTATCCTTTTAAATATTTTAATTTCTGTCATTTATCAGTGCTGGACAATGGATATTCAAGAATTTATATTCTGTGTGCATACAATTCACATGAAATACCAATCTGAAGATCCACTGAATGCTCATGAGGATCATTGGCAAAGTCCATCAACTTCCTTTGGTTAGTGAAGAATTGACAGGAAAGTGAACGAGGCGAGGTCGAATGGGATCAATCCGTAGCTCACCCACCCTCATAAAACTTCTCATACCCCTTTATAACCAACTGTTCTGTGCCTTTTCACCAAAGAAAATGCTGATTTTTTCACACACACAAAAAAAAAAAAAGAAAAGAAAAATCTCATAAGACAAAAAATGGGTGAAGGAATTGAGACTTTAATCACTTAAGATGTATAAGCTGCATGTTTTGAATATTAAAAGAAAATGGAAAAATTATGTAAATGGATATATATTTGTTTAGTGGATGACTGGGGAGAATGCAAAGGATGCAAAGTCAAATATAGCAGAAATGCAAAGAGGAAGGCATTTACAGGGTTATTAGGATTAGGTATTATAAATATTATTTTATTATATAATAAGTATTTTACAAAGCAGAAAATATGCCAAAACTGGTCATGTGTTGATGCAATTATCTGTGTCGTGAGAGAAAGTTAATAAGTCATCTTTGCTGCTTAGTTAAATGCTCTTGTTGAACATGGGGAGGAGAATCTAATTACAAAAGCTACAGTGTTTGTTCATTATACAATGAATGATTTTATCTCAAACTAAAAATGATGATGAAACATTATGGCATTACATCTAAAATGATGAATAAAATAACTGTTTATTAAATCCATTGTTTTATAATAAGCTTTGTAAGCATTGTGATAATTTACTAAATATAGCCTATGAGAAAATAGAGTTTTAAAGGCACAATATGTACAACTGTTGCATTAAAATATCCCAAAACCACAAGCACAGTATATTTTGTTGACTTGTGTACTTACATTATACCAAATAATAACAATGTTTAAATCCAGAGAAATTCACAATTTTAACCAGTATCATGTCCCGTGTCATTTCATCGCCTGTCAATGGCGTCATGTCTGTCGTTATCCTCGGTTTCTGCTTTTACTGCCTAAGAAACCATGGCAACACAGTGAGTCTCACGAAAAAATTCAGTTACTGTCGCATCTAGCACTCCACTCTGTTGTGTTGTTTCGCACAGTCAAGAGTCGTCATAGACCACAATTATTTGTTATCATTTGCAGCAGGTTCTGTCGCCAAAGATAACTCCAAGAAACGTAAATGTATGGGTGAATCAAATGACCCAAGAAGAGTTTTGGACAAGAGGAGAAATAAAACAAGGAACAATATCGGTGTGGCATAAATACTGTTTAACAAGTCTGGTGAACACATGGCAATATGCTATACAGTATACAACGCTATCTCACAACCAATTTGTAGGAATTCGTAAGGGTGATTAAAAGGTGGCTAATTCGTACGAATTCGTACGATTTGTCTAAACCCATGTGATGGTAGGTTTAGGGGCGGGGTCTGGGGTAGGTCATTCGTACGAATTCATACAAATTTGGCAACTCGTAAAATATGTACGAATTAGCAAAAATCTTTCAAATTCGTACGAGTGATTCGTAGCCACCTCGTAAAATTTGTGCAAATGCTGTGGGAACGTTCAAATGTACTTTTAGAACTATTGTTTTGAACATGTAAATATGTGCTGCGTTATCCCACCTGAGTTACTTTAATGCTAAATTACTACTCATACATGTCACTTTATTTGTAGAATTAAATAAAGCCGAGCCGAGCACGGAGACTGCAGCTAGGTTCTCATGTCGGCACAGACCCGCATGGCCTCCGCTCTATGTGCAGCCCCCCACCTAAGAGAGGTGATCTGCCGTATACAAAGCACAAATCACTTCAGCTCCTCGCTCATTCACACGATAAGCAGCCCCCCGCCTCACAGCAGTGGTCTGCTGTAGAGCATGGAAAAGCTTCAGTTGTTGGCTTATTTGCACGATATAAGCAGCCCCTTTCCCCAGAGCAGCGGTCTGCCGTACACAAAGCACAAAAAGCTCCAGCCCGCTCACTCATTCAAACGCCAAATAAGCAGCCCCCCGTCTCAGAGCGGCGGTCTGTCCTGTACAAGGCACAAAATGCTCCGGCCACTCATATTCGCGGCTTTCTGTGATAAATATGGGTGTGTAGTATTGCTTTGACTAAAGAATGCTGACGTACATTGCCTCCTATGATAAGCACTGGCTGCACCGCTGTTGTTCATGTGGGTGTGAAGACTGTGTTTAACTACTGTGTACGCCTGGCGCGGCCGCTATTCATCACTTTCTTTGATAAGCACTGGCTGTGCAGCTGCTTTTGGGAGGATGTGTGTGTAGTGCTGCTTATATGCTATTGCTACTTACTCTGGTGTTGCCGCTATTCTTTGCCTTTCTATGATAAACACCGGCTGTGTCGCTGTTTTCATATAGGGTTGTAAGTGTTGCTTACACTAACCATTGTACATTCTGGCGCTGACACAGGCCATAGCTCTCATATGATGATACACTGACTATACCGCTGTTTTCAGCGCTCTCTCTCTCTGCACAGTGCTCGGTGCGACTGTTATCTAGCCCCGCCTCAGCCCCTTGCATAGGGCCTGAGCCAGCTATGAATCCAGAGATCTCCGCTGCCCTACAAAGCAAAAAGGCAGTAACTGCATTTTTGGTCAAAAATGAGTTATTATCATTTTCATGACATTCAAGGCATCCTTTGTTATGTGACAAAACATCTTATCTCAAATGTGTGTCGTTTTGGAGAAAAATGGTAATAGTTTTTGGAGAATCTGTAGTTACTGCCTTTTTCCTTGGTATGGTGCCACGTTTTTGGTAAGTAATACAAAGCAAATGTACAAAGCAAGAATACAGTAACTGCAAAATAGGGGTAAAATATCAAATTAAATATGAGGATTGATATGTACAAAGAGTAAGCTAATATAAAGTAACAAAACAGCCACATGTCCAATAATCTACCTACAACTACTTAGGCTGGATGACAGAATAACTTTAAAGTAATTTTTCTCAGTTCTGCACTCTGCGTAGTTACTGCCTTTTTGCTTTGTAGGGCAGTCCTGGCTGAAACGTCCTCTTTTGAGATAACAAATAAATAAAATGTTTGTTTGTGTGGCGTGACAGAGGTGTAAGACAGAATACAGAAAATTCTTCAGTGTCGAAACTTTTCTCTGGTAGTAACCCCCCAGTCTTCAGCGGTGAGTTCTATATAAAAGCACAAAGGGCTTCAGCCCCTGAATGAGGCCCAGAACGCTTCCTCAGACTGCTCGCGCTGAAACAGATCCCTCTCGTTGGCTGGCCGGAGGATTGTTTATTTCAGTGCATTTGGCGAATGCCTCCTTCTATACTCAGAGCATCACGAGTGTTTCTGAGGTTGCTTTATAGGCATAGCCTGTCTCCAACTTCACAGTCCCTTCAAATTCTGTGTACATTCATGAAATGTTTGAAATTAAGTTAGCTTGATTCCGGCACGGACAATACAAGTGAGGCGAGTAAGGAACATTCAGGCTATAATAACACGTATATAGCAATATGCATTGGTGCCTCATAGCCCACCTGGTATAGATTTTTCCTACCTGTGTGGGCAAAACCATAAAAAAAGTGATGATGGCTAGCCATTCTAAATGAGTGGAGTTTGCACTGAATGAATCTGGATGATATACTGTTCATTCAGAGAGTGTATTAAACCATCATAGATTTCTGCTTCTCAACCACCCAGAATCCCCTGAGTGATGCAAGGCCGCTTTTCACAGTCTGTAATTTACTCTCCCGGTCAGTTCGAGCCGAGAAGTTTCTGCCGAGAAGTTCTCAGGAAGCACTCAGGCTGATGACTGCGGCTTTGGCAGTGTGCCAGCTGGGACTGTGTGATGTTTGTGCACAGCATAGGCAGCCCCCCTCGCAAGAAACCCACTTTTTAAGTGTGTTTAGGAGTGGTGACGTAGTCTGCGAGCTCGACATGACCAGTGCACTATGGCTATGGCATTATATTGATAATTCCTGTGATGTGTAAGGCACAGACATTGCCGCCGTTTTCCTCGCATTCAGTCGTGGTGTTCAACCAGGTCAGGTAGCTCAGCGTTACTGTGATATAAGCTATAGCGCCAGAGCTTTTCTCTCTTTCACGTCGAGAGAACACTCTAAAGGGAACGTCTCCGGTTACCTAATGTAACCTCGGTTCCCTGAGAGGAGTGAAGGAGACGTTAGGTAACCGGAGATGTTAGGTAGCCGGAGACGTTCTCTTTTGTGTCTTATCGCGCTTGAATAATTTAAAAGAATTAGTATGAATAAAAGTGTGATCATATAATGTAATTCTAGCCAAAGGATGATGGGAAAAATAGATGCTGTGTTAATTGCGTTAAATATTTTAACTAAAAAACATTTTAACTGAAAAATGTAAGTTGCATGAAACTGAAAACAAATAATCGCATGTGTTAACGCAGGGCTCAACATAAAAAAAAAAAAATCCCCACTGGCCCCCGGGCCAGTAGATCAGAGTTTTGCTGGGCCCCTTCTATATTTTTACTGGCCCTGAAAGAAATATAAGGAAAAGCACTTTTCCATTAAACTGTATTTATTGTATACATTAGGATTAATCAATACAGCAAAGGGAGTACAGGAATTAAGAGAGAGCCCCTGGAGACATGCAACAATAACCAAATTGTCATTGTAACTATGAATGGTTATTGCAGTATATATTATTTTTCCTGCAATGAACATAGGCTCGCCAACACGGAGAGAATGTGGTTTTCACAGGGATCAATTTTAGAGATTCCACTTTTCCTCCTTACTTCCCCTTAGCCCCTCCCTTTTCTCCCTCTGTAATAACTTGCAGGAGACAAATCCGTTCAAGAAAGTTCATTTACTTAGGAGACATCAAAAGCCAGCAGTACACATGATAAACCAAGTATTGTAAACCAAGATGGCGGCGCGAGTACATCGCGAGGCTCGCGGTCTCTCCAGATTCTGCAATTTAGTAGTATTTTTCTTGCTCATTTCGGGTCTGTTCGTGCAGAACAGTTGTGCCTTAACATCGTACACCCAAGGTGAGCTTTTGGATATTGGTTTGCGAATTTCCGACAGTTTTATGGACAACCTTCGACTCCTTCCTGAGATCGCCAAAACACCCGGGGCTATGCACTCTGCCCGGCCGGGCGGAAGTGCTCGCAGGCGGCGTCGAGATCGTAAACAAAGGCGGGGGAAGCGCGGAGGACTAAGAGCTAAGCTAAAGCTAACACCACACCGGCTCTCTTTACCCAGCATTTTCCTTGCCAATGTACGGTCGCTGTTGAACAAAATGGAGGAGATTCGACTCAACATCACATACAGCAAGAGACTTTTGAACTGTAATGTTCTAATTTTCACGGAAACATGGTTAAACAGCGGAATACCGGACAACGCTATTGAGCTAGCGGGACGCCATACATTCCGGGCGGATAGAACATTAGATGGCTCCGGTAAGACCAGAGGTGGTGGATTGTGCATTTACATTAACAAAGCTTGGTGCACAAACTCTGCTATTGTTGGGAGACATTGTTCAGCTAACCTTGAGTTTCTCATGGTTAAATGTAGACCGTTTTATCTACCGCGGGAGTTCACTTCCACTATTATAACTGCAGCCTATATTCCCCCGGATGCTGATGCCAAGTTTGCTATGAAAGAACTTCACGCAGCCATCAGTAAACAACAGACCGTTCACCCGGAAGCTGCGTTTATTGTTGCGGGTGATTTTAATCATTCAAACTTAAAGTCAGTGCTACCGAAATTTCACCAGCATGTTTCCTGTCACACCAGAGGAAACAAAACCTTAGACCATGTTTACACAAACATGGCTGGAGCTTACGTCGCGACACCCCTCCCCCACCTGGGACAGTCAGATCACCTTTCTTTGTTCCTCACCCCCAAATATGCACCTCTCATCAATCGCGTGAAGCCATCAGTGAAGACCATCAAGGTGTGGCCTGCGGGGGCAGATTCCTCACTCCAGGAAAGGTTTCTACACACAGACTGGAGTATGTTTGCTTCTCAAGCCACCAGTGGCTCTCACACGGACATTGACTGCTACACCTCCTCTGTACTGGATTATATCAATACCACCATTGACAGTGTTACAACCCAGAAGCAGATCACCACATACCCAAATCAGAAGCCATGGATGAACAGGGAAGTGCGACTCCTATTGAAGACACGCAACACTGCCTTCAGATCAGGAGATGCACAAGCCTATAGCACATCCAGAGCAAATCTGAAAAGGGGCATCAAAGAGGCCAAGCACTGCTACAAGCTTAAGATAGAGGGACACTTTTCCAACGCTGACCCTCGGCGCATGTGGCAGGGCATTCAGGCCATCAGTGACTACAAACCCTCTCACTCCACCCCCGCAGCCACTGATGTCAACTTCCTGAACGAGCTAAATGACTTTTATGCTCGCTTTGAAAGAGACAACAGAGAAACTGCCACCAAGCTCAAATCCTCAGCTGACCACCCGCCGATCACACTCTCCTCCACAGATGTCTGCAATGCACTGAGCAGGATCAGCGCGCACAAGGCTGCTGGACCAGACAACATCCCTGGACGCGTACTCAGGGCATGTGCGGAGCAGCTCGCTGGGGTTTTTACAGACATTTTCAACCTGTCTCTTGCCCAAGCAGCTGTACCAACATGCTTTAAATGCACTTCCATTGTGCCAGTGCCAAAACACTCCAGCCCGAAGTGCCTTAACGACTACCGCCCTGTAGCACTCACACCCATCGTAATGAAGTGCTTTGAGCGGCTGGTCCTGGCACACCTAAAAGACTCTCTTCCATCCACATTGGACTCACACCAGTTTGCCTACCGTAGCAATAGGAGCACAGAGGATGCAGTTTCCATGGCACTGCACTCTGTGCTCACACATCTGGACAATAAGAACACTTATGCACGCATGCTGTTTGTTGACTTCAGCTCAGCATTCAACACTGTCATCCCAACTAAGTTAATAGCCAAACTTGGAGACCTGGGCATCAACACCTCCATGTGCAACTGGATTTTGGACTTTTTGACCAACAGACCCCAGAATGTTCGATCAGGCTCCAACTGCTCCACGTCCATCACACTCAACACTGGTGTACCACAGGGCTGTGTGCTAAGCCCGTTTCTCTACTCCCTCTTCACCTCTGACTGCAAGCCTGTGTACGGATCTAATTCCATCGTCAAGTTTGCGGACGACACTACGGTGATTGGTCTCATCAGCAACAACGATGAGACTGCCTATAGGGAGGAGATCAAGCACCTGGCCACATGGTGCACTGAAAATAACCTGCTCCTCAACACCACCAAAACGAAGGAGCTCATCGTGGACTTCAGGAAAGTGTCAAGAGGCACACACGACACCATCCACATCAATGGAATGGCTGTTGAGCGTGTCTCCAGTTTCAAGTTCCTGGGGACCCACATCTCGGCGGACATGACCTGGACAACCAACACCTCCAGCCTGGTCAAGAAGGCTCACCAGCGCCTTTTCTTCCTGAGGACACTGAGGAAGAATCAGCTTTCCTCCACTATCCTGGTGAACTTCTATCGCTGTGCAATAGAAAGCATCCTGACCAACTGTGCTACAGTGTGGTATGGGAGCTGTTCTGTTGCAGAGCGCAAGGCACTGCAGCGGGTGGTGAAAACCGCCCAGCGCATCACTGGGACTCCACTACCTGCCATCGAGCACATCCAGAGGAAACGCTGTCTGCATCGAGCTCGCAGCATCCTTAAGGACTCCTCTCACCCAGCCCACAGACTGTTTTCTCTCCTGCCCTCCGGCAGGCGTTTCAGGTGCCTCCGGACCAGGACCAGCAGACTAAAGAACAGTTTTTTCCCCAGAGCTGTCTCTTTATTAAACTCTAACCCTCATTGATCAAACTCCCCTCATATACTGATTGACTCTCCTCTCCCTCCTCACACCTGCCTCCATTTTGTTATTTGCAATACTATAATGTTCATTTGCACTGCTGACTGTTATTACAGAAACAACTGTTTACATATGCATCTTGCACTACTACCTTGACTGGAATATGCTCAATTTGCACTGCCGACTGTTTATTTACAGTACCGACTGTTTACATATACATTTGCAATACCATACTTTAACTGTAATATGCAATTACTTCCACTGCACTTTCACTCGGATAGCTTCTGTCCAAACTTTATTTGCACTACTTTAAATCCATTGTTATACTGCTCATTTTAGCCTAACTATACATATATCTATTTGTAAAATTCTGTTTATAGTAATAGCCATCTGTATATTATGCTCACATTCTGTTTATAGTAACACCCATCTGTATATATATATTCATAGTACATATCTATCTGTAAAATTCTGTTTATAGTAATAGCCATCTGTATATTATGCTCACATTCTGTTTATAGTAACACCCATCTGTATATATATTCAGTACATATCTATCTGTAAAAATTCTGTTTATAATAATAGCCATCTGTATATTATATTCAGTACATATCTAGCTGTAAATTCTGTTCACAGTAATAGTTATCTGTATATTATATTCATAGGACAAATCTATCTGTAAATTTTTGTTTATAATAGTATTCAACTCTATATTTATTCAGTACATATCCATGTTCTGCACTTATGGAACCACTGTATATCCTGCACTTGCTGCTATTGCACTTCTGGTTAGACCTAAACTGAATTTCGTTGCCTTGTACCTGTACTTGTGTAATGACAATAAAGTTGAATCTAATCTAATCTAATAACAGCCCAGGTGAAATCCATGGCTGTTTCTCAATATGCGTTCTTCAGTGATCTTGTGTCCTTGTGTTCTCGTACTACGTCATCATCAACCGTCGAAGTTCAATTCCAATACTCAAGAACGCAAGTACAGAGGACGCATGAAGTGCCCGGATGTGTCCTTGATATCGAGGATGCATCAAATGCAGACTTGAGAGAATCGAACCGCTAAAAATCCCAGAAGACGTTGTGGGCAGTCGACGTACGGAAGGCTGTAAGCTTTAAACTTCTCATTCTCACTTAAAGGAGCTGTATGTAAGAAATGTATTTCAATTAATCATAAAATGGCCCTGATATGTCACTAGACATTAAGAAATCATGTTCATTTCAAATATTTATATCACTGACAACAAGTGAAGTTGCAGCCCTCAACTGATGTTGATGTTGTCATGTTGTGTTTTGGCCTGAAGCGCCACCCTCCACCTATCTACCAATCACGAAGTCAGTAGTGTTTCGGCATCGGGGTTGCCAGCTCTGCTCTAGTTACCACAGCTATGAAGCAGCCTACGTTCCTGCTGGATCCTGCAGCCTATCTGGCAACCTCGAGTCAGGGGGGAGGGGGAGGGGATACACCGCTCTACAGTAATTTGAAAGTGATTGCAGTACCAGTTTTGGCCACAATCTTACATACAGCTCCTTTAAGAGATTCCCGCTGCAAGCTCGAAATACGTGACAGCTCGTGAAAGTTTACATTTGTCGTCTCTTTTGCTTCATTTTAATAAAGTGATAAAGACCTTAAGAAACCGGCAGTATTTTTATTGGCATATTAAAAAGAATCTTAACATTGACAAAACATAGGTAACACATAGGCTACTCATAAATACACATGGTAAAATAAAAAAGATATAAACTATGAAAACAATGTCTATAATAATATGAAAGAAATGTTTAAAAGGTTGTGACATATGTTTGTGATGTTGTGTTGTATTTGCCGAGATGGTCAGTTAAGCAGCATCGCAGCACATCTCAATTCTCATAAAGATGCGTTCTGTGTTCTCACGTCCTTCCGAGTTTGTTCTTTCAAGGTCGCCTGGCAAGACCATAGACAGTATAAGAAATGGACAGAGTCATCTCATTGGAACTCAATTGAGGCAAGTGAAGCCCATTTTCAGCGATTTTTTAGGACTTCCGTTCCTGACGCGCAGACTCAAACTGAGCTTGACGACGTAGATGTGACGTGAGCAACCCGTCTGTCTTCTAGTGGCTGTGGCATGAGAAATCTGAATCATTCCCTTCCGAATCTTGCAGAGACGGAGATCGTGGGTAGGAGGTGTCCATGAGCTAGGAGCTGGAGAAACTTTTGCTAGGTATTCTGATTAATTATTTTCTCATTTTGCCTCCACGTCTCCCCGATTGCCCGCGAGCTTCTCCCCCCGTCAATACGGTAATCTCTCTACTGTGCGACAGAGAGTCGCGTGGTTATGACGCAATCGTTAGCCTACTTTTACAAAAACTGTTTTTACGGGGCCATAACGTAAGCTACAAGGTAATGGAGCATTTTATACATTGTCGTGTTTCTTTAGAAATAAATAATGGACAAATGGAGTCTTCAAACGCCTCAGATGTAAAGTTATTCGCTGTCAAAGTGACGCCAAAATGAATGGAAGTCAATGGGATGCTAACAGCAGGTGAAGTTCTGCTACAAGATGGTGGCACGCGGCCGGCTTCAACTTCCGGTCGACTTCCTTCCCGCTTGGGCAAGACCAGTCTCAAAGAGAGCGCAAGTCTGTTCTTTGCATTCTTGGAATTGAGAAACAGCCGTTGTCTGCCTAACAAGTTCTTCTTTGCTACTCTTAAGCCAAAGTCAAACTGTATTAGATTGCCCCCTACAGGTCAATCTACAAAAGCTCACTCTACAACACCCTCAGTGGTCCATTTTATTCACTGGACTTCCTTCTTTTTTTTGTAAGTAAGAGTTTTGCATACTTACTTACCAAAAATGCTAAAAAATAAACGTGTGAGAGCGTGTTATAGGCTATATGTCATGTTATAGCCAGATATGACGACGCTACTGCAACACGCATCACCGCAGATGAGCAGCTGAGCATGTATTCATTAAGCCAACGTGCAAACTATCGCAAATCAAAGTGAAAGTAAGTTGCAGACTCTTAACACACAATCATCATCATTAAAAGTAATGAAACGAAATTATCTTACCAAGGCTGTTGCCGCTCTCTCTTTGATTTAGAAATGTTAGCTGATGATCAATAAAATGCAGCTCATATCTGTTGCTTTCGGTGACGTGCACTTTCGGTGACGTACACACACACTTTCGGTGATCAGCCTCGTAGTTCTTTGACATTTTTTTAACCCGTTATAAATAACCTGAAGTAACATTGACACTCTTCGCGCCACTGTGTATGACGTTTGCTGTTTGTTTTGCTGATGGCCAGTCACTGGCCAATCAGCTAGCCCGACATACTCTTTTACTGGCCCCGGGCCATCGGGCCATTGCTTATGTCGAGCCCTGGTAGTTATAACGCCTTCATTTTGACAGACCTTGTATAAACCTAAATTTAACAATTTAAGAATCAATTTTGACAGACCTTGTAAATTTAACAATTTAAGAATCAATAAAAAAGGAATTCTCCCGTCTCGCCATGAAGATGGCGCCCGCAGCTGAATCATCCATCCATCTGACATGTAGCAGCTACGTCCAGCCGAAGGAGTGAATGAAAACGAGTAGTATCCTAGACCGGAAATCCTGCAGTTTATTATTTCACAAAACAATACAGAGACCCGTGCTGGGTTCGAAATCGACCCCTATACCCTTATTCAAATCTTATATTACTCCACTAATAGTACACTTGAGGGAGTTGATGATATGAGTGAGTGAATTCGGACACTGTGCGCCGGAAGGGCAGCTGATTTTGCATAGTTTTTTGTGCTTATTGTTTATTAATAATAATAATTTGAAACGTAGCAAACTGGCAGCTCCAGTAATGAAAAGATTTATCTTGAACTCTGACATAGAAAGTATAGCATGTAAACTTTAACTAAACTATTTAATAATAAATTAAAAAGGAATTTATACATATGATATATATTCTATTTTTTACAGTCTATGGATATATTACGCTGGACCAGCCCAGCGCGGTTTAGATGGGCGATTTGATTCAGCTGCAGCGCCATCTCCTGGCGAGACACGGGAATTCATTCAGCGCTCAACTCAGTTCATTATTCAGTGCGGATTATCTAGTGATTACAATTTCAAAACACTGATACATGTGCTTCAACTGTTTCAGTATTCCACGAAGCCTCGATCTGCCCACCACTAGTACTATTCTCAAGCCGTTGCGACAGTGCGTACATTGTACACTCGTTGTTGCGGTGCATTGTGGGATTGAATGATCGAGTGCACTCAATAACGTCCACTCTGGTTTCGGACACCACTACAAATGGCTGTTCCCTCAAATAGTGCCCTATTTAAGGGTATCGGGGCGATGTCGGACACAGGTTTCGAGGAGGACCTGATTTGTCACACATGTGGGGTCCTGACATCATTCGTGCGCGTTCTGATGACGCGCGTGTGTATGTGTGTTTCAACAGCTGATTGAAAGAGGTCGCAGTTTTCCAAACAGCTCTCAACACTAATCTGTTAAAAATATATATATTTCAGCGTCTGATGTGATTTATTTCTTTTTCTACGCCAAGCCATTTTCGGAATGACTTAATTTGGTGAGTGTCGGTGGTTGTTGTCACCTCTGAGTAAGGACAGGAAAGTAATATTTGTTTTTGCCAAGTCAGTGCTCTGGCATTTGAGAGTATCTGCTTTGTTTCGATTCCTGAGTTAGCCACTTAGCTGGTGATATTGTCGATGACGATAGAAAAAGAAATGTAATATTTAACCTATAAACAGTGTGTGCTACTATTTCGGTTTCGTTTTTTTTATTGTGTCGTGCTACTAGATGTTTTAATTTATTGCTACTCTTTGTACTAGCAAAGCTAGCTAGCAGAGTAGTTAGCAGGTAACTGTTAGCTTTATCTTAATGACAGCTTCAGAGAAAACCCTTATGATGTTGTTTGTCGAATGAGAGAAAGCATACGTTGCTGTTTCTTTCTAGAATATTCTGTCTAGCTGAATAACACAATAAATACACATTTGTAATAGCTGTGTAAACAATGTCTTTCTTCAAAAATGAACTAAGAAAAATGAAATATTATTAGCAGTTGGAATGTCCCATCATATAAGCGGATTTGGCGTTTTTAGGCGTGCTATAGACATTGCTATAGTAGACTACTTTAGTTTTAACATCCTTCTATCAATATTAATGTTTTTGTTTTGTTTTTTTGCTTCTAAAAAATACAACATTTACAAACATAAAGACAATTTTCTAAGATGGTTACAATACATGAAATTCTGAAACGAACTAATGTATATTATATTACAGATATTACAACCTAAAAGAGTATTACAAGCAATTTAATTTTTACTTTAGTTCTTTAAAGAATCATATCTTTCTTGAAAATAAAAAATATATACACTACCGTTCAAAAGTTTGGGGTCAGTAAGATTTTTAATGTTTTTAAAAGAAGTATCTTCTGCTCACCAAGGCTGCATTTATTTGATTAAAAATACAAACAAAAACAGTAATATTGTGAAATATTATTCCAATTTAAAACTGCTGTTTTCTATGTGAATATACAGTAAAGTGTAATTTATTCCTGTGATCAAAGCTGAATTTTCAGCATCATTACTCCAGTCTTCAGTGTCACATGATCCTTCAGAAATCATTCTAATATGATTTGATGCTCAAGAAACATTCATTATTATTATCAATGTTGAAAACAGTTGTGTACAATTTTTGTTCAAAATTCTTTGATGAATAGAAAGTTCAAAAGAACTGCTTTTTTCTGAAATCAAAAGCTTTTATAACATTAAACACTACCGTTCAAGAGTTTGGGGTCAGTAAGACTTTTAATTAAATTTTTTTGGGAAATAAATAAAATAAATCAATACTTTTATTCATCAAGGATGAGTTAAACTGATCAAAAGTTACAGTAAAGAGTAAAGACATGTATAATGTTAGAAAATATTCTATTTTCTGAGCTATCTGAGTTCTATTTTTATTATTTTAAAAGCTACTACAAAAGATTTGGTCAGTGTGAGAGTTGTCAAAATTAGAAAGGATCTTTAGAGCCAGACATGACTAATAATTTGAGAAAATCAGGAATTGCACTGAAATTAATAGCATTCTCTCATCTACAGTTACACCTCCTTTGGCTTACCTTACCTTTCCTGTGGTTCAATACAGTCCAACCATGGATAAGATTTTGGAGGCGCTGGTGAGCTCCTCCCACCCTCTGACTGTCAAACGGGCTATTGTGAAAAAAGTGATAGAAGCTGCAGAAAAGGAGGTGACAGAGGAGCAGTGCCAGGCCTTGTACCATCTCACCACCCGCTTTATTCTCCTGGGTGAGGATGCTTTTCAGCGACAGGTTGGCCTCCAAGTGCAAGAAGCATACGCACGCTACCATCGCGATGAGTTTGCCCGCTTCTTCAGCAAGGAATATGTGCTTGGTCTCCTTCAGCAGGGCTACAGCTCTTTGGACAGCAGAGACCCTGCCATCTTGGACTTCCTTCACGGTTCTCTCCGACTGCTCATAAGCTGCCCGGCTGTGTTAGAGTTGGCACCGCTGCTACAGACGGAGGTCCTACGCATCATCTGTGAACGGCCAGAACCAGCAACCTGTGCCAAACTGGCCACCATACTGACGGACTTCCCTCAGTGTGTCCCACGAGAGAAGGCAGGAGTTCTTTTCTGTCAGCAGCTTGTGCGCACCTTTGCGTACTTCCACTGTCCTGCCACTGAAGAGCGGGAGTTGCGGGAGTATGTGACCCAAGTGTCCAGGGTGAGTGCTTTGCTGCAGGGCATCTGGAAGGCTGAGCCGTCCACGCTGCTACCGTCGCTGCAGGAGGTGTTTGCCATCATCTCATCCACAGGTTAATAAGCTGTGATTCCTCTCATGATGATGAATTAGGTTAAGGGAATAGTTCGTCCAAAAATGAAAATTCTGTTAGTATTTATTTACTCACCCTCATGTCGTTCCAACCTGATATGACTTTTTTTTCTTCTTTTGGTGGAAAATAAATGAAAAAAAATATTGCTCTTTTACATGCAATTAGAATGAATGGATATGGAGCTTTAAAGAGTATGCGAAAGCACAATGAAAATAGTTATAAAGACATGCAGGTGAGTAAATGATGACAGAGAATTTTCATTTTTGGGTGAAATAATTTTAAGAGTTTTTTTTTTTTAAATAAAAATGTCCAATTAAAATAAGTACTTTTAACATAGAAATAATAAAAATGCACTTACAATAAAATATGAAATATTGTGTTTACCTGCATGTCATGTGACCATTAATCAACATCAGAGAACCATGAACATGTGAATGTCTTGGTAAATTATCAAAATATGAAATCCCAGGGGTTACTTTAAGTAAAGATGACATCAGTCAATCCAATAGGTAATCTTCTTAATCAAGAAATGTGAGTCTAAATATAGTAAGAAGAAGAGATGGCTCTGTGGCACATCAGACTACAGTACAGAATATGGACCTTTCACAACACTGGTAAATCTGAATCATTTGTGTCATACTGTGTCATAAGCATTTTTGCATAAGCATAAGAATCATTAAGCATTTTTTTGTTCTCAGCAAATTTGTTTTAAACCAGAGTAGCCTTACCTATGCATATGTTTTTTTTTTTTTTTTTTTTTAAATCATTATTATGAATCTCTATAAGCATAAAAAAAGAAAGAAAGTTGATCACTTTTCAACATCATACCGAGTAGATTCGGAATTTGCAAATACTCATTTACTATTCTTGCAGGGGTTTCTTACTGATGTTATAGTTTGTGGGCATGCATTTCTAGACAATGACCGAAGGGGGTGTTTAAAAAATAAAAATAAAAAGACAGAAGCAAAATAAGGCCAGAGAGGGTTCAAAATGGCCTTGAAAAACTATTTTTGGTGTAATTTTTTTTTTGAAACCTAAGTGGACCTTAGTGAAAAATAAATAAATACATGTATGTGACTTTTAAAAAATACTAAAGGTGGTATATACATCAAAATATGAAATCATATACAATGCTACCTCATAATCACTGTACAATGTGTTTGTTATCATTTCAGATCCTTCATTTGAACCTTCCATTGCTCTAGCAAGCCTGGTCCAGCACATTCCTCTGCAAATGATCACAGTCCTCATCAAAAGCCTCACTACTGACCAGAATGTTAAAGATGCCAGTATGACACAAGCGCTCTGCAGGTCAGACTCTGTGTGTGCTGTGTGAGCTTTTGAATAGTGCTTTTGTGTCTGTTTCAAAGACTAAGCCCTTGATCCAACTGCCATCATGTTGTTTTCTCTACTACTTTTGCTCTTAAAGTATGTGGTAATTGCATTTATGCAAGTCATTTGGAAAGAGTGGAGTGTCCATAATGCCTTAACTGATTTTAAATGAGTAGTGGTTGTTTTTTGTTGTTGTTTTTCCAGTGTTGAATCAATGTTGCCAGTTTATTTCCTGTGGTGCTGTTACAGTTATGTAAGGGTTTTATGTTGCCTGTCCTTACCCTCTTTTTTTCTCTCCAACTTTTTTTAGGATGATTGACTGGTTGTCCTGGCCTCTAGCCAATCACGTGGACACTTGGGTCATTGCTTTATTAAAGGGACTTGCTGCTGTTCAAAAGTTCACCATTCTCATAGATGTTACATTGTTCAAAATCGAACAGGTTTGTGTATTTACTCATAAAATAGCTTTTAAAATCACATTTTTAAAGAACAACACCAGGATTAGAGTACCTGCCAAAAGTAAAGATTATGAAACATCATTTTTATAAGATATTAGATTGATTAAATTCGAATTGAATTCAATTGTTTCAGGACATTTACCATTAACCATTCTTTGATACCTAAGAATCCTGCTTGGAGAGACTTTTCTTTTTGTTTATGTGTATGAATGTTTGTTTGTTTGTTTGTTTGTTTGCAGGTCTTTAATCGTCTCTGGTATCCCATTGTGAGACAGGGAGCGCTGGTGGTTCTTTCACACATGCTGCTTAGTTTCCAGCACTCTCCTGAAGCCTTTCACTTAGTAAGCCAACCATAAACTAGAACTCACCAAAACATTGCTTCACCTTTTCCACCTCAAAAATATTCTAGCTTTAAAAAACCCTATGTGGTAAAAACTGAGATTTTTTTTCCATTTATAAGGGCTCAAAACCTAATTAAAGCTTCATAGATTACTTTTATTCTTCAAGAACATATTATGTATTAATAAATCTCTTATTTTATTTGTTTTGTTTTCTGTTAATATTGTATCAAATGAGTCAGAGCATTCTAAATGTTTGTAGTGCTTTTAAAGAGCTGTTGTTTTAGTATATTTTTTATTATAATTTCAATGCGATATGAATGATATTACCCCTGTCATTTATACCAGGTGGTCCCTCATATAGTCCCGCTTGTGAAGTCTTTGAAGAGTGATGGCCTTCCCAACAGTAAAACCTTCCTGCTGCAGTTTGCAGAACTCGTCCACTGCATGATGTACCAATATTCTGGCTTTCCAGACCTCTATGACAGCATTCTTGAATCAATTAAAGTAAGATAACGATGGGTTTAATCTCTCATGAACTAACTTAAGTTTGTAAAACAAAGGACATGTTACATGTATCACTGCTGAAATGATTTAACATTTTGTGCTTGTGTGTAAAATCTAATTTTATACAGTTTGGTTCGATAAGGTTTTTTTTTATGTTTTTGAAAGTCTGTTTGAAATCTCTTATGCTCACCAAGGCTGCATTTGTTTGATGAAAAATACAATAAATACATATATTGGGAAATATTACTACACTTTAAAATAACTGTTTTCTGTTTTAATATATTTTAAAATGTAATTTATTCCTGTAATGGCAAAGCTGAATTTTCAGCATCATTACATCCTTCAGAAATCATTCTAATATGCTGATTTGATGCTCAAGAAACATTTATTTTTATTATTATTGTTTTAAAACAGTTGTGCCGTTTTTGTTGAATCCGAGATACACAGATTTTTTTTTTTAGGATTCTTTAATGAATAGAAAGTTTGAAAGAACAGCACTTATTTAAAATAGAAATCTTTTGTAACATTATTAATGTCTTTACTGTTACTTTTGATCAATTGAATGCTTCCTTTCTGAATAAATGTATTAATTTCTTAAAAAAACTTACTGAATGCAAACTTTTGAGCAGTACTTTATACTTCATCTATTCTATGTCCACCTCTGGTTCTGCTGTAGGACCTGCCAAAACCTAGTGAGGAGAAGATCAAATTTGTTCTGAACCAAAGTGCCTGGACCTCTCAGTCAAATTCATTTGCCTCAGGCCTGCTCAAGATCACCGGCAAATCAGAAACGGGGAAGACAGGACTTGTAAATCTAGGCAACACATGCTACATGAACAGCATCATCCAAATTTTATTTATGGCTACAGAGTAAGTTCAAAATCTATTACATATTATCTGATCTCTGTACCAACCTTTCTATTGTAATTAATCCAACTGTAATTAAATTCTCTCTGCAATTACCAGTACATGTAATTGCATGTTTTTAATGATTGCTTGTAAACACAAGCAACGTGTAATGCATGATAAAATAATCCTCAAGCATTTAAATATTTATAGTATTTATAGTATCTTTTAATTTTTTTTTATTATAATTTTTTTTTTTTAAATGCAAGATATTTCTCAGGTCTAATAGTCTGTCCTTTAAAGTTTCAGGCGACATGTTATGTCTCTGCATTTGAATGGCAGCAACAGCCTCATGAAAAAGCTCCAGCTTCTATTTGCCTTCTTGGCCCACACACAGGTTTGTTTTCTGTCTGTCTGTTTCAGAACGTTGCAACACTCAGCACTGCTGGGCTTTCTGTTTCTTAAATGAGAGTATTAAGAATAACTGTTAGTGATTATGTATCATTTTATATGCCCACCAGAGAGCAGCATATTCGCCAAGGAGTTTTTTGGAGGTTTCTCGGCCGCCATGGTTTACAGCCGGATCCCAGCAAGACTGCTCAGAGTATTTGCGCTTTCTTTTGGACAGGTAAACTCAGAAAATGGCAACAGAATCCTTATCCAGAACTATAAGAAATATATAGCTATTCCTGCATATGTTATATTTATAAGTTACTCTAGGCATACAGTTTTGCTGTAAATGCCAATGCTTAACAAAGGACTGAGCAGATTTTGAAACTTTGTTTCTCAAACAAAGAAAGGGCTGTTTAACACATTTATTCAATTTGTCATTAATACTGCTTTATTTTGTCATATGATTCCTAAAGAAGGACCAAAACAAGCTGAACTTTTGCAAGAGCCCCTGCAGGAATGAGTGTTCAGTACTTGTACGCATACACTTAAAGGCTGATTTATACTTCTGCGTAGGACCTACGCCGGAGCCTCTACGCTGTAGGCTACGCATTGGTTTTCATTTATACTTCCGTGTCGTAGTCCGCGTTGACGCGCAATCACACATGCAGAGGGAGCATGTGAAACTCGAAGGATGGGTTCTAGCAGACCAATCACAGCGCTTGCGTTCGCGTAGAGTTGACGGGTTGTTACATTTTTAGAGAGGTGCACGTCAGGGTACGCCGAAGGGTACGCATGCTACACACAGCCTACGATGTAGCTATGGCGTGAGTATAAATTGGGCTTTAATAGACACAAATACATGACATGCAAAAGACTTCTGGTTCCTGTTGATCAGGAATTATTGAAAAAATGGCTCTAACGAAAATCATATTAATTAAAAAACTAGATGGGATGTTCAACAAAAGGATTCATTTTCAAAGTCTTTCTATAGTGTTTAGTTATCATTGAAGCTCAACAAGTATAAAGTATAAATGAACAGGGGAACAACTAGTAAAACACACCTTAATTTGTACAAACATTAATGAGAAGAGTGTCAGAGAACAGCAGGTCATATAAGTCCATAAAGTGTGGGGGAAGTTGTCATAAGCCCTATTCAGACAGTTTTTGTTTCTCATGGAGAAAATCTGTGAATTTATTGACATTCAGAATTTCTGCCACCACCTGCATAAAAATCCACATGCGACTCCACATCTGAGTTTACAAGAAACCAGTTTACCAGAAAGTCTTTTTTGACCACTGCCAAGCACTGTACTGTGCATGCATTTTAAATATAGACACTTACTACTGAAAAAAAGTGAACAAAATAATGTAAACTTCGGAAAGTGCCAGTTAATATGGCTGCAACAAGTATGCAATAAAATGTTAATAATATAATCCTAGTCGATCAAGTAGCTTGGTCAAATGTTTACCTTATGTAAATAAGAGGTGGTGTTTAATTTCTACATTTTTAACATGACCTTCATCATTTTGAGAGATAAAATGCAAAACAGAAAACAATTTATGTTTTCTATTAGTAAATAGGATATTTAAATAAATATCATGTTGATTAAATATTAAATTAAATATTAATTTCTTTATTGTCCAAGTAATAACAGACATTTTGTTTACATGTGATTGACCACGTGAGAAGCACATTTCCAGTTGTTGGGATCACAGAACTTGCTTTCCCACCACAAATCGTCATTCAAACGTTTTATTTCTGAGAAGCCATGCTGATGCCATGAGAAACACTGCTCTCCGAATAGGACTATATATCATTGAGACATTTATGCATAGGCCTATTGTTTTGTAATATTGTGTATGTTATCATATACATAGGATTTAATCTGTTAACTACACATAAATATGAGATTAATCACGAATGTGTAACCCCCCAAAAAAACAAAAACAATTTAATAATGACAATAATGTGTTTCCTTATTTACAACAGCAGGGGGAGTTCATGTATTTCATAGTCTCCATAAAGTTTTTTTTCCATCTTCCTGTGTGATATTAAGGTTGCACGAGGAAGAGAAGACTCTCTCAGCCCCTCAGCTGACCAGCCCAAAACCTGAACCTGCAACCACTTCTGCTGAAACTCTCCACAGTGCTGTAAGTCAGCCAGTCGCTGATGTGCCATCACACCCAGATCCCGTAGTAGCCGAGGGAGATGGTCGCACTCTAGTGGAGCGTATGTTTGGTGGTAGACTCTCTACAGCCATCCGTTGCATGCAGTGCCACAGCCTGTCAGAAAAAGAGGAGCCTTTTACAGACCTCTCTCTTGCTTTCTGCCCCTCGATGTCACGTGCACATGGTCCCACTGATGAGCACAAAAGCTCCTCTGCTGTGGGACCCTGCCAAGGGTCGGTAAATGGAGGCAGTGAATCCTCAGAAGGCTCAGTAAAAGAAGGTTCAGGAACCAAGATGGAGATGCCCGTGGTGGAGCCCACGCTGTCTGTGACCGATTTAGTGGACTATTTCCTGGCTCCGGAAATCCTGGAGAACGAAAACTGCTACTTCTGTGAACGCTGCGCCTCTCTACAGAGGGCCGAGAAGGTCATGCGGGTGGTGGCGGCACCTGAGTACCTCATTCTGACTCTGCTGCGCTTCTCGTACGATGCCACCTGCCACGTGCGTCGCAAGATCCTGGACAACATGGGCATTCCGCTGCACATGTGCCTGCCTCTACACCAGCACGGTAGCCCTGCTTCATCACCTTCCTCAACTGCAGTTGCTTCCTCATCTGACTCCCCTGAGAGTGGCGAGAATCTAGCCAAAAAGCTCAAGCCTTCTCAGAAAGAGGAGGGGATGACGGAAAGCAGAACAAAAAGCAAGAAAAATGATGCGGAAATGCTGTCAGTGCCGTATGTTTTGAGTTCTGTTGTAATGCATTCTGGAATGTCCTCTGAGAGTGGTCACTACTACTCGTATGGAAGGAATGTGAGTAGCACTGATGGTTATGTTGCTCTCCCATGTCCCAAGACCGTGGAAAACTCCAGCCTATCTGAGAGCTCGACAGCCACACAGGAGAACATGGGGTGCACTGACCAGAAGTCAACGGACTGGTTCTTGTTTAATGACAGCCGAGTGACTTTTACAAACTTTCAATCGTTGCAGAACGTCACCTGTCGCTTCCCCAAGGACACAGCCTATGTCCTGATCTATAGGAAACAAGAGGTCAGTGGACAACCAAGCAATTCAGGGCCAGTCGTAAATGGCTCAAAACTGAGTGGAGAGCCACCTCTGCAGAAAGAGCTGATGGATGCCATTACCAAAGACAACAAACTCTTCCTACAGGTGAGAATATTGTACATTATCAATGTTGCTTTTGGAAAAGCATAAAACAGGTCTCATTTGATTCGCGTATATATACACTACCATAAGTTTGGGGTCAGTAATGTAAAGTCTCTTATGTTCACCAAGGCTGCATTTATCTGAACAAAAGTACAGTAAAATACTAACATTGGAAAAAAATTATTACAATTAATAAAAAAGCTGTTTTCTGTTTTAATATATTTTGCAATGCAAAACAAATTTGCAATGTTTGCAAAGCTGAATTTTCAGCAGTCATTACTGTAGTCTTCAGTGTCACATGGTATTTCAGAAATCATTCTGATATGCTGATTAGCTGCTCAAGAAATATTGATCACAGTTGAAAACGGTTGTGCTGTTTAATGTGTCTGCTTAATATAACATTTTCTTTGATGAATAGTACGTTTAAAAGAACAGCGTCTATTTGAAATAGAATTTTTGTAATAGAATAAAAGTCTGTACTGTCATTTTGATCAATCCAGTACATCCTTGCTGAATAAAAGTATTCATTTCTTTCAAAAAACTTCTTACTGACCCCAAACTTTTGAACTGTAGTGCATTTTTTTTCTAAAAACTTGGTGGCATAATGCTCAATTGTTTTGTCTGGTTCTATCAATTTATTTAAAAGGAAAAAAAAGAACATAGAATCACTTAAAATATCAGATAATTCCAATTATTTAATTTTGAATGGTTAATTAATAAATATCATTAAATACTTTTTATATTGAAGCATATTTAGGCTTTCTTGAATGTGATGAGATTACGATAGACTCTAATGTATTGGTGAAAGGAACATTTTATTACTTGACGGTTATTCCAAATGACATTTTTAGAGTCATTCATTTTAAATTGTAGAAAACATTTTCCTTAATCCTGGAAACTCTTATTTGACAGTAATTAGAGTTTAACCTGGAGCATGGATTTAACCCTTCGTTCCTTTCCCTCCAGGAACAGGAGCTGAATGCCAGAGCTCGGGCTCTCCAAGCAACCTCTGCTTCTTGTTCATTCCGACCCAATGGGTCTGATGACAACGAGCCCCCTGGCAGCTGTGGACCCTCGGGTGGGGGTGGGGGAGGGGGTTTCAATACCATCAGCAGACTCGTCTTTTAAGAGTCACTGACATACCCTCAGAGCACTGGACAGTCCCACTGACAACACCAGTCCTAATTGTCCTAATTGCCCACAGTCTGGATAAATGTGCCACCTCAGAACAGATGTGTCTTAATTTTTTCGGTTTGCATGCTTTTTCCCTTTACATCGACTTGTTCATTTGAAGTGAAATTAAGCACTTTTCAGTACTATAGGTCAGAAATGGGCATGCAATAAATTTGTACAATACGGTAATAATTTTGGTCTCCTCCTGGAATCTTAATCGTTTCATTTTCTAAAAATAAATCATTAGGCAGAGAATGGTTTTAAAAATTAAAAGCAAATATTTTTGGACCATAATATACAATGAACTACTTGCATGAATATTTTTAACTGGAAGTTTTTCAACTTCTAGTTTTAGGATTAAGGTTATAACTGTTTTGTCAATTATTTAAGTTAAGTTATTTTATTCATTCAGGGAATACTTTTTTTGATTTTACTTTTTAAATGTTTAAGGTTTTTTGAGAATTTTATGTGCCTTTCAATACTTCAGATTTTACAGATTTCTTGGACTGAGTATACAAAAAACACCTTGCTCTTGCTGTACAGTGTTATTATGTAATGATTATGTTTTTGCTCTATAGTAAAGACTCATCATTGAACATGGTCTTAATTTTGTTATCTAAAATACACACATGGTTAAAATGTATCTCTATCACATTCTCTGTCATTTACTGGTTAAAACATTTGAGAAGATTGTACGTCTCTAACGGAGTTTCAGCATGCAAGAAAGCTCAGCGTTATAACAAAAAAAAAGCTGAAATTTTGGAAAATACATTAAGAAAGACTCTTACCCAGCTGACACCAGCATAATCATTAACTAAAACCATTAAAAATGAAGATTGATATTTACTCAAAAAAAAAAGCTATTTTATTTCAGCTAGTTGCAAATGCAACATTTCTCATGTTAAGTTTATTTTTCAAGTTGAAGAACTAAAATAACTAGAACTAAGTAACACTTAATAAATCGTAATAAAACTATAGACATAAAAAAAAAGCCTAAAAAAAAAATTTACTAAAACACCGTAACAGTATGTTAATGATACTTAAATAACACTGGTTTACACGGAGCACCAAAGCAGCAATTCAATTTATCCTTGTGAATAGGATATGGGAAGTTGCTCAAGACGTATTCTAAGACTGCGTAATCAAGCTTTGTTTTCACTATCAAACATGAGACATTTGTTAGACACCTTGTGGCTATCAATCCATTAGTCCACCCCCAACCTCCCAGTGTCCTCAGTTTGAACCACTGTGCTCCTGTCCTTTGGTAAACCCACAATGCTCTATTTTTGACCACAAAATGCAGTTAAAATTAGTATGCCATATACTTGGAACATTAGTAACTGAGACACTTAAAGGTAAGGTTTAAAAGCATAAAGATCCCTTCCTTCAGAGGGCTCTCTAAAGCCACACCTCCTCCAAAACACATGAACAGCCAGAGCAGAGTCTGCATAGTGTCACGAGAGACGGCGTTAAATTACCTCATGTCTCAAAGCACATAACAATAATAATGAATGTCAACAACTTAAAGAGCTCTGACTTGTACCACCTGATTGCTGCAGATTCATTTCATTTTGATAGTTTTGCCGAACACACAATTCCGAGGACATGCACGTCCGAGAACTTCACAGGTTGTGCTCTCTTAATAACGGGAAATACGATATGGCGTGAACGCAGCATAAGCTCATTCTTTTGGTTCAGGAGGAACTGTAGCTGCTGTTTGTTTGTCTGCAACTCTGCATAGCCTCATGGAACGTGCTGATGACGTGCGATTGCGTGAGAAGGGTGCGCGGAGAAATGGAAATACATACGTTGACAGGCAGGTAGGACATCCTATCATTCGGACCGAATGCAGTGATTGGACGAGCATTTTTTGGTCCTGATACTTCCTCGGATGATGTACGTACTTTTTTAAATATATTTAGATGACTTCTATTATTGGTTGCTATCATCAGGATGCATGTGAAGAGAGTTTCAACCAGTATAACAAAAAGTGTTAAGGCTGTGATGATACTCTTTCTGTAGATGCACATTTCTTAAATGGAGAACTATACATGTAGAAAAGTCGGCCTTGTGGTTTTCAGATGAGGACCCCTTTAGCTCTTCAGTCTCCCCCAGAGCCATAATAGCTTTATAACATGTGCGCTGCAGTGTTGCTCCACTCACGCAGTCTCTAAGACCATTGGTAAAATCAATGACTCTCAATTATTCAACAACTGACATACACATTTCATCGCTACAGTTCAGGACACTCCCACTTACAATTTATTATGTGACATGTTATGTGAAATTTGTAGGGATGGTACATATAATTGGTTACATACACATTGTTAAAATAATATTAGCTTATAATGTAGTAATAATATTGTAATAACAATATGAATGACCACTTGCATCATCTGTGTGTTTTTACATTAAAAAAAGGAAGAAAACAACCAAGGTGTTGATTATAAATTATAACATATACCCAGAAACCTAATAAAGTGATTCACCACTTTGATTTTTGGCTTCATCCTTGTGGCTTCAAAAATTGTGTGTGCTATTTGATGAGTAATTTTAATGACAGACTTTGAAGTTGTTGTAATTGGATCTGGTGAGACAATTTCTGATGAAAAAAAGTGTAAACGGGGCATGGCCTTTTCAATTTAAGGCAGTTTTTTCTGCACTATAACTCAACTAGAGTCTCATAAATTATCCATTTGTAAGAGCTCAAAACTCTAAAACTTTCACTGTAAACAGAATTGAATAAATCAAATGCTATCTGCCCTCTTTCTGTCATCTCTATTTATTTTTCATTTATTTGTAATGTTTTAAATAGCTACATTAAAATTTGTAGTTGTTAGGCTACTTTTAAGAATAAACAAAATCCTTCACTAATTGTATAATTGTGTATTTTGTGTATCGTGTTTATCACTGTAAAGCTGATTTGAAACAATCGTATAAAGCACTATAAATAAATTATAATGCCTGTACTGGAATGTGAATTTTCTCTTTAATCCACAACTTGAAATCATATGATGAAAGATTTTAGGATAAACTGACTGAGCTGTAGCTGAGTAGGCACAAAGCTTCAGAGATAACTGAGTAAGGCGTTTGGCGTTTCAATAACATTCCAAAGATACCAATCCCACAAGAATGTTCTTTACTGAAACTGTTCACTTTTCCTCATATCCCAAGTAATTGATCAGTGATATAAACTTGAGTAGGCCTCCCTTGTACGCTTTTATATATCAATTGGCTATAAAAGTAAGCGGTATAAACGCAGGATAAACCTAACATAATACAAGTAACGTTACGTGTGGCGTTCAAGACGTTTGCATTGCGCACCACTTTTATTGGAAGCGCGATTCGGTTCTTTCGAACAGTTCATTTAAAGAGTCGGTTTGAAAAACAAATTCAGTGATTCTTTTACGTCCTGGCGTAATTACGTCATCACGTGTTGAATATTACATGCTGTAACGTCTAATATTGACAGGCGATGCTGGTTATTACGTTTTTTGTTTTTACGATTGGGCTTTATTCATATCGGTGCTTGGTCAGTTTGTTGCAGCCTGAACTCGTAAAATATAACGTAATTTAGCATTTACATAAAATAATAAAATAAAATAAAGTAGGCCTACACACACTGTGTATGTGGTTCGATTCAATGAGCCAGCTACTCTTTTTCTACCATACTGAAATTATAAGAAAATAGTTGATACTTGAATGTAGCCAGAGTTGCTAACTCAATAAACGCTCGGACCGATTCAGTCCGATATGGTTAAAAAATTACGGAGCGGGTTTGTGAACTGGTTCAACATAATCGTTATAAAGATTAGAATCAGAAGAACAACTTTATTATCACAGTCTTAATCGGATCTCAAGTTTTATTTGGGACATGCGTTAGAGATTTGTTTACACCGATTCTTGTAATACGAGCCCCCGTCTTAGTGTTTTCCCACTGACGGGTATAACACTCAAGACTACATTTCCCATGATGTAATGTTCTTTATTCTCTGTCTTGACCGACTTCTCCCTGCCTCCATAGGCCAGAGGAGGCTGAGTTTAGGGAAAGTATCGACGTTTATGCTTGTCAATCAGCAAGGAGCTGTGGGGAGTGAAACTGGAGGGAAGGTCGACGATCGGGGAAGATTTCTACTTCAAAAAGCACTTCAGTGCGAATGCGACCATAATGTTTTGGAAAAACAAGGAAAAACTGTATATATTTTCAAGGAAACTGTTTTGTTTTACTTGGAAATAAGATAATCAAGCAAAGCTTTCACTACGCCGAACTTGGCGAGTATCACTCGCTGCCTCGTTGCATTTCAGCTCGGAAAAAAGAAAAGAAAACAGCGGATTATTTATACCGAGAAAGTGTGTAAACTAATAGGGAACTCAGCTACAGACGGATATTGCTGTTTAAACACACTGTGCTTGGTATATTACTCTCGCCAGAGGAGAGGACTTCATCCAGAAGAGTTTGTAAGAGCCGACCGTGTCGCTGTCGGGAAGCTCTTCTCGTGTGGACGTGCTGGAAACCAGGAGTGACGGTATTCATGTTGGTTTAATACATTACACGTACTAAAAACACTTCGACGAATCTTCAACTTCATATTTTGGGACTTTGCTTTGATATGTTGCAGGTTGAAACACGAAACTCAAAGCGCGTATTTTCCTGGAAGATTATAAGAAAATGAGCGGAGGAGATGTGGTGTGCTCGGGGTGGCTCAGAAAGTCTCCACCTGAAAAAAAGTTACGGCGTTATGTAAGTAATGTTTTAATCTTATTCAAATGCACTGACAGTGTTGTAACCGCAGGACTGTTGAGGCAAGATTCATGCAAATTTTGAGTACGCTTTCCAACAACCGCAGGTCAATCAGTGCTCGCGGTGTGTCGGTTAATGCTTTTTCTTTCTAAAATGCCGAGGATCCGAGAAGTTTAAAACTTGTTTAGTTTCTCAAAAGTAACTTGTGTGTGAACGTTGTTTGTGCTCACAGTTGTTTGTTTTCTCAAACGCATGTGCAAAATCCTTATTTATGGCGTCTTGATCGGTGCTGTAGGACACACCTACCGGTGTGTTAGGAGAGAACTTTAGTTTTGTTTACTTATTTTCTAAATAAAGGATTTGCACACAAATAAAGAGCACTTTTGAGAAATTTCTCTATTTGATGTACTCTATGATACTCTCACATGCTAGCTTTGCAGAAAAGGAAAATGTTTTATACATAGAGAGGGTCGCCCCCTCATGGGTGGCGCCATGTTGATATCACGTGACAAAATTGACCTAGGTAAGAATAACAATACAAACCATATGTATACTTTATATATATCTCTTTTATCTAATTCTTGTGGTTTGACCATACAAGTACATGTAATTCCTAGTGCGAACAGAACCCATGATGGTCACAGGAGTTGCACTTCCCAAAAGGCTTCTGTCCAAGGCAGCCATTGCTGACTGGGAATATATATATATATATATATATATAAAAAAACTTCATGCATCCATGCCAGTAGTTAGTAGTCATAAGTGCAAAGCCTCTGCTACAGTTGGGAATGAATGAGAACCAGATAAGCATAAACCTAAGTGATGCTCATTGTTTTAATGGAATGTGGCTTGACCTGCATACACCACTATTATATGTCCATATCTAAACACGTTTATGTTGTATGTACTCATGCAAAAGTTGTTTGCAACATTCTTTTATGCAGCAGACTCTGTAAATAATGTGTGTGCCTAAATTGTTTGCAGTAGGCACGGATCTTTTAAAATCAAATGACAACTATTAAGTGCGGTTTAAGCCAAAAGCTATTGTTGACATGCATCAAGGTTGTACAAAACAGTGCTGGTTCAGATAGATTACACTAATATTCATAATTTAGATTAATTTTAATTATAAAGATTCATTTTTAATTTTAATTGTTAATTTAACTGTTTGCACCAATGATCATCACACGGAATACTGTCTCCTTGATCTTGTGTATTTCAAATGTTTTTCCTTAGTTTTATATTAAATACATTGTCATATTCCATTTTCAAGGATGTTTTTGGAATATTGATTTTTCACTAAATCATTTGAAAAAACGACTTTGTTTGCTGCTATTTCAGTTGCCAAGACAACTGAACTTAACTCTTCATTCTGTCTGCTCTGGATGAGTCAATGCATTTAGTCATTCACACATTGTATGTGTACCATGGGGTCTTCCCTTCCTCTTAGTGGTAATATACACCAATAATCTGTAATGAAATCACTCACTTACAGCTCTGCCTGCTATCGAGCTCCAACCAAACATGTTAGAAATCACCTCCAGGCTCATGTGATGCTTTTTTTTATTGGATTCCTTTAATCTAGTGGAGCTCTGCAAGGAACATTGCTTTTGAATTCATGTTTTACCTCATTGTACAATCAGCAACAGTTTAGACTCAAACAGCCAAGTCATTTGCAAAAGTGGGATATTTGGCATATTTTGCCATTGTTTAAAAGGAACTATTGAATAGCAACTAATGCATATTAACAACTTGTTGTTATTGCATATAAGCAATAACAACTAGGCTAATCCTTGTAGCTAATGCATGAAAAAGCGAAGGCTTGAGAGACAGGGTGTGATTTCACATGCTTTGAGCTTTCAGAGTAAACGGTAGTCTGTTGAATGTGATGAACAATGTTTCATGGCTCCAAATCTAATTAAAATGATTTCTGAGCTCATCCACACAATGCTATAATAAGATTAGATCCAAGCAAGAACAAGTGCTTTGTTGTACCACAGCATGTTCTCAGAAGTCATTTTTAGATTTCCTTTTGCTTGAGAGGCATTTAAGCAAAGTGATGGTGGACAAAAGCCTTTGCCATAGTTTGCATCATGCAACTTAGTTGTTTGGCTGGTTTTTAAGAGTAAGATAACAGAAACTTCATTCTTTCCTGTAGCAGTAGTTTTGAAGTGCTGTCCTCAATATTAGTCTTCATTCTTATCCTGTTTTCTGGTGCATGAAGGTGGAGTGGTCTCAGTGTATCACACGTGGTGCTTTGAACGTGGCTGATTAGGACCAGACTGTTTTTATTGGCGCCGAGTGGCTAATAACTAAAATGCTTCTCTTCAAGAGGAGCCCTATGCCAGGTGTAGGTCTATTGGAGACTGTATATGTGTGTTTGACCAGTTATACTTTTATCAACATAAGCTCTATTGATGCATATTGAAAATGTTTTGTGCTTTCGATTGCGTTGGACGCTGCTGGGAATCTTCAGATGACCCTGTAATTTTTATCTGCTTCAGACGTCCTGCGATTGTTTACATTTTTTATTTTTTATGTCACTTGTAGACATCCTCCAAAAATGTACACTACCATTCAAAAGTTTGGGGTCTGAAAGATAAAAAAAAAAATATATATATATATATATATTTTTTTTTTTTTAAAGAAATTAATACTTTTGTTCAGCAAGCATGCATTAAATTGATCAAAATTGACATAAGATTTCAATTTCAAATAAATGCTGTTCTTTTGAACCTTCTATTCATGAAAGAATCCTGAAAAAGTTTTCACAAAAAATTTGAAGTAGTACTACTTTTTCCCCCCCAGATTTGATGATATTACAAAATGTTTCTTGAGCACCAAATCAACATATTACAATGATTTCTGAAGGATCATGTGACACTGAAGACTGGAGTAATGATGCTGAAAAGTCAGCTTTGCCACAACAGGAATAAATTACATTTACATTTTTGATTAAATAAATTCAGCCTTGGTGCACATACATATGATGCTAAAAAAAAAAAAAAAAACCTTGCCTACCCAAACTTTGATTGGTAGTGAGCGTCTTTCAAAATCCATTGTTTATTAACTCTCATTCTGTGCGGTCTTATGTCTAAATTAAATTGAGTCTTTGAAGATTCTTTTTAGGTAACTCATATCCTACTCATGATTGAAACACTGCTGAAACAGCAGAAATCATGCATCCTGCAGCCTCAAAACAGAATACACTCAGTTATTTCATAAATAAAAAGATGGCTATTATTTGCATTTTAACCAGCTGGAAATTTGAATGCTTTGAACATGTTATGGAATCATAACAATAGAGATTGCACAATAGCACTTTGTTTCATTGTCTGAATGACCCGAGGTTGTGTCTAGCTTCTGACAGTAAGTTTTAGCATTTTCTATTCTAAATCATATCTTTGTTAGGACTAAAAGAAAACAATAGCCTAGATCAGCTGATTTATCTGAGAAGTTCACTGCACGTGCTCTGGATCCTCTAGCGCTGCAAAGCTTTTAGTGGCATAGGGTCAAAAGTCTGATGTGTTTTTGACGGTTTGGCTGCAGTTCAAGAGCAGAGCAGATCATTTGACTCGACTGTTTGCAGGGAATGCTTTTGATGGCTCAAAGTGCACAGTGCTTTACTTGAGGGTCTTCTCAGACAGGTAACTATAACAGTAGTATATTAAAAGTTCCTACACAAGTATAAATTTTTTTTTTTTTTTTTAAGCCTGTCCATGTGAGACATCTGACTTGTAGCATCAGAATTTCATAAGCTATTAATCCCCACATTAGCCACACAGTATTGCTCAAACTGGACTCTTACGTCAGTTGAAATTGTCCATGTGGGCACATTTTTTAGAGTCTTAGCACTTTCCATTTGGCCTCATCCTCTCTTCTTTGTAAACTTCTTCTTTCGCACCCTTCTCGTAATGCTTGGAGAGACTAATTGTGAAACCGCAAAATGAAGTTGGGAACACATGTACGGTATGGTATGGTGGAGTAATGTTGGAACTCACATTGAAGTCTGAAGTATTAATAATACTCACTTCTGCTATTGAGACCATGTCATCTCATCATTCATGTGATTTTTCACTTAGAGCTCATCTTGAATGTAGCCTACTTGCTTATAGGGCTGTGCGATTAATCCAAATTGAGTCGATTATGTAAATGTGATTAATCGACATAGAACAATTATCGTGCCCGAAATGGTCAAATGCACGGTAAAGCATGTCAAAATGCTGGGCTTGGCGAGTGTTCACATAAACCCAGTCGGTTATGTCTTAAGTGAATGTAAAGAGAATGTGAATCAGTATACTGGATCCATGCATTAGGTATTAAAGTGACTTATATTGTTTGTAATTTGCATTTTTTGTATTGTATTTCTGAGTACTGACTGTTTACTACTAATTCTAAAAAAAATGTAGGACTTATTTCTTAGTTAGCCTAGTATTCTGCTGTGGTATAGAAATTGGAATAGAGAATTGTGATTTGTATCGAAAATTTAGATATCATAGCAAACTTATTTCCAGCAAATATATAGGCTACTTGATATATATTGCTATCGATATATAAATGGCTCATTTAAGGTTTTGGCCATATGACCCAATCATAATCATAAATTATTTGTGTTTTTAAGTATTAACATGATATATGTAAAAATACAGGAAATGAATGAGCATGAATGAAATGAATGAGCATGATATATCCAATTAAATAATCCAGTATTGACTGAATCAATAAAAAAAAAAAATGAAATAAAAAAAATACATTAATAATAAAAAATACTTGCAAGTAGCTTGTAGCTTGTATATATATCCTGCCCAAACGTCCTGTTTCAATAGGAAATGGCCACAAATGACAGACAACTACGCAGAAAACTACTATGACTGTGGTATTGATTGAAATGTGTCCCAATGACAACAATATGCACGTCTGTGTTTACTGTTGCTTTTTTCAGTCCTGCTTTGCGGTAGCTTATTTCTGAGATTGTGAAATTATTTTGTTTATGGTTGGTAGTACACAGCAGCTTTCCACAGTGCAATAAGCGTCAAGGAAGATTGAGAGGTTGGAGCAAAACAGGGAAAGAGAGCCAGAGGGGAAAATGCAGAAATCTAGTGATTTGTGGAGCTCAACCTATCTAATCAAGAACACACTCCACCCTTTTGCTTTAATGCAACTCAGCAAGCCACTAGGTGCTCCAAGCATTTACAAAGCAAGCCATTACCCATGCCATGCAATGGCTGTTCTCGCTCACGGCTTTTAAGCATGCAGTTGCATTTTAAAAGCTTGCTGCACTGAATTCAGTGGAGTACACAGAGGAACAAAAGAATTATTTCTTTTAGTCATGATTCATTAAATCTGCTTAGTTGGGGGAAACATAATCGTGCCACTTTTTGCAGAAACAAACAGTGTTTGTGGCTGGGGTTATCGGCTTAGCTAGGTGCTGGTGCAGACATTTTTTGCTCATTTGTCACACACTCTCTCTCTCTCTCTCTCTCTCTCTCTCTCTCTCTCTCTCTCTCTCTCTCTCTCTCTCTCTCTCTCTCTCTCTCTCTCTCTCTCTCTCTCTCTCTCTCTCTCTCTCTCTCTCTCTCTCTCTCTCTCTCTCTCTCTCTCTCTCTCTCTCTCTCTCTCTCTCTCTCTCTCTCTCTCCCTCTCCCCCTCTTTTTGCCAGTCTCCCTCCCACCCCGACTGGTCATTTGTGTCCAGAGTAGTTCTGTCAGGGCTGAGAGGGGCCCTGATAATGGATTGCCTCTGCTATCAATTATTAACTGTAACAAATAAGAAAAAACCTTTTGCAATATTAATGTGCTCCACTCCTACCCAATATAGCTTTTCAATAGTGATGGACCGAAATGAAAATTCTTGGCTGAAACTGAAAATTCTGGACACACTGGGCTGAAAACCAAAACTGAAAATCCTCTTTTGGAATTAGCCTTTGTTTTAAATGCCTTGCAGTGCAGAGATGATTATGATTATGAACACTATTATGATGTGCGGAAGAAGCAGGATATAATATAAAAAATATTGCCAAAAGAATGGTATTTAGAAACAGAAGCTTCTCTGCCTTGTCACATGAGAGATGATTCCTCTTCTGGTGAATTGCATGAGATGTTACGCTATATCGCTTTACAGCAAGCAAACATTATTTATTATTGTTAACAACCAAGAGTGTGATGGGTGTATGTTAAGTTTAGAGAATGATTTTCTCGGAAAAACTTTTTTCAAGAAATGATTTAATTATAGAAGAAATGCCCAAAGGCCCGTGATGACCTTTGATTTGACCTACCATTCCATATCACTAGGGGGGGAAGAAACATGCCACAAGTCTTTGACATCAATATCTATTTGTTTATTCAGGTACTATTTTATGCATGTTTTTGTTAAATCAACCATCGTCATTTAGCTACTTCATATCCAATTTAAATTGAATCTTTTTCTCTCTCAACTATTCTGTTATTGGCTATTAAAATAACAGTTTCTGTTGACATTTTAGGCTGAAAAGGGCATTTCTGTGGCTTAGTCTTTTTGGCTGAGGCATTTTGTGGTTGAAATCCCTAGTGTCCAAATCCGTAGTTGGACCATCTCGGTCCAAGCTAACTTAGGTGCTTTTTCTAAACTCCTGGTGATGAGCAATTTAAAAAAAAGAAGAATAAGGGCTTAAGTAAACATTGATTTAGTGGAGTGCATTTCAGTTATTTCAAGGTCTTGACAAGTAAGCGCATCTTTTAGTAATAATGGCTGTGATTATTGTCTGAATATTTTTAGGGAGGATATAATTGAATTTATTTTTCAAATGGTCAGAGAATGAATAGGTTTGTCTGCACATTTTGAAACCGCTGTGGAGTGTCTAATAATATGTTAAAATGATTATTTAAAATGGTTACCGCTCACTCAACCTCTAACTAACGCACAAAAATACTCCAGGTCTGGTTACTATCGAATGTCCTATTTGTGTGGAAAACACACAATGCAAATTTGTCTTTTTGGTATATTGCTTTATATAGCATTATTAAAGGGATATTTCACCCAAAAATTTAAATTATGTCATAATTTATCACCCTCATGTTGTTCCAAACCTGTATGTGTTTCTTTCTTCTGTTGAAATACAAAAGAAGATATTTTGAAGAATGTTATTAACCAAACAGTTGATGGGGCCCCATTGACTTCCATAGTATTATTTATCTCTCTCTCCATACAATGGGAGTCAGTAGGGCCTTGGTCCTGTTTGGTTGCTTCTTCCAAATATCTTCTTTTGTGTTCAGCAGAAGAAAGTAATTCTTACAGGTTTGGAACAACTTGAGGGTGAGTAAATGAGTTTTGGGTGAACTATCCCTTTAACTGTTACCGTAACTGTTTATCGCTGCCATATATCTAAGACTCAACTCTAGTTTTAACCTATTCAAGAACATAACAGAAATAATGTTTAGAGACCTCATGGGAAACAGCTTATATGATGCTGACATTTTGGAATACGTACGACCGTGTACCCGCATTTAACGTGATCTGTGCAGTTTTTTGCAGGCGATCTCTGGCGCCTTAGGTGTATGCAGGTTCTCACGAAAACATTACATTAGCATTGGATAAGCATTTGTTGCTCGGTTGATTTGATTTTATTGGCAGCATGGTGTGTGTTTTAGGATTCCAGTGGTGAGGGAAGAGGCCTCAGCTGTCGTAACTCATTCACACAGTCTGCTCTCTAGAGGGCCTCCAAAGGCAGCCTCTGTCTGGGAGCAGGGAAGGGGACGTGCCTCTTTAAAACACACACACACACACACACACACACACACGCACGCGCACACACACATAACCAAACATAGTCTCTCCCTTTACTCTACGACCTTTCTATTTTTGCTGGGAAGCTCAAGAGTTTATTATTCACCAGGGCTCCATCAGTTTGATCCAGAGCACAGAACTTTATATACAGACTATTTACATCCCTTCCTGGTGGGAAAGTATTTCGGAAACAAAGTTGCATTTGACTTTTCCTGTTGTTGTTACTGTACTAAACCACTTTCATGGTAAGGCTGCATGATTTTAATATTGTATGGACTTTAATATTGGAATCAGTGGTAATAATTTCAGTGAATAGAATGCTATTTGTGGCAACTGCAGTCTACAATCTTTATGTGTAACCGTAGGTTACACATCCAGGATAAAGCCAGTCACACTACACTTTGAGCACACAACATCAAAGTGATGTCACACACCGCAGTATGTTATTATAAACGTAAATTCAACATATAAAAAACAACAATAAATCCAAAAAGTAAAAATATACAATTTACTCTGCTTCACCGCAAAAATATGCATTCTTTTAATTCAGGCAAAGTGTAGTGTGATCACCCCTTAACCTAGGAATTTTACTGTTTGTTGCTATTTCATGAATAATAAATGAAGATGTTGCCTAAATGACAAACTCCACATTCAACCTCTCAGCACTTAGCAGTATAGAAAACAAAACAATATATTTATATAATATACATATACATTAAAATATCTATGTATAATTATATATGCAACAGTTAGTTCCAGTCCTCTAATCTGATTGGACGAGAGGCCCTCAAAGACTACTGATATCCTACCAGTATCAGCACTGGGACTTTTCAATGTTTTTATAACTCCATGTTCTCGACTAGACAGTGCACACATAAAGAAAACCCACATCATTTTTAAAATGCTACCGTTGTTATGTCACAATATGTAGTTGTAAGAGTTTTTTTCTAGGTGAGAATTTAGTTGTTATATTATTAATTTATATTATATTTTATAATTTTTTGTGGTGGGAAAATAGAACATCTTCGCAGCGCAATCATAAATTTTAACTACAAGCCTGCCTTTTTGTCTAATGATGTGCATGTGCAGTGTTTAATAGATATAGTCTGATTGCTTAACATCTTAAATACATTATTTAATTTTTCATCTTGGCACCTATGTGTCTTGGTCACTTTTTTTAATGAAGGGCTTTTATTTCACTATTTTCTAGAGGCCCGCTACAGTCATGTGCTCCTTATCTATAGTGCTTGTTTGTAGTGTTCAGTCATTGAGCATGACGAGCTTAGCTAATTATAACCTACTGAAGTGCTCAGTGGCCCTTTGCTTATCGATGCCTTCGAAATCTGATTCACAACACGTTTGATAAGCTTTTATTCTTGCATGTGTCATTGTCTGCATATCTAGACTAGCGTTGTTTTGTCAGCTGATCCCGAATTAGCCTTTAGCCTGAGCGCTGAACTGCAGAAGTATGTACAGCAATGAGAGGCTTACAGGAAAAGGCAGTTTGTAAACAGATGTGAGCTTTTATTTACTGGGGATATTTGTTCAATCTTGTTCTTTCACATGCAGAGATTAGATAAGATGAAAATGGAAGTCTCGCACTTTCATTTTCTCCCTTTTTTTTTTGTCCTCTGGTTTCCATATAACATAGTTTGTGTTGAGGTTTTCCAAACTCCTCTTGTACTTTCACAATGCCCTGCATGAGGCTTTGAAGTTATTTGATTAAATTGAATGCAGTTGGCCCTGATTACAAGCCGTATCGATTGGATTCGGTCTCTCTGAAGTAGGTGCTATGAATTTGTCAGCACCATTCAATTTAGACTGTATACTTGCATATTTTACTTCAGTGCATTATTTACTGTATGAATATACTGTATGCACAAAACCATTTTTTCAAATTTTTTTTATTTGATATTTAATATTTTTTCAGAATCAAAAACAGACAGAGATCATTAGGTCTAATGCTGTGATTAAGATGTTTAACCTGATACAATGTTTTAAAACATAGCAAAGATGCCCTTCTGACGTGAATAACATTCAGAAAATAGCTGAAAATTTGTTTTAGAAGCGCTGATTTGATGGCTGTAGGATGCTTTAAAAGCAGTGATTCTTAAAGCATGTTTGCAAAGTTGCCTTGATCTTTTAACATATAAAGTTTAAAGGTGCATTAAGCAACTTTTCATGTTAAAAATACCCGTTTTCTAACCCATACATGCTTAAACAATTGCCTGATGGGCTGAATGAGCCCTTCTCTGATCACTGAGATTGTCTCTATAATCCTGTAAAGTAAAATAAATAAGAGGGATTCGGGCCGGAATTTTAGACTGGGCGTGCCGTGACGTCATGCGCGTTCACGGCACGCTCACCTGGCTGTCTGGCAGGTTTGTGTATTCGCCGCCATTCTCCGTAGAAGATGGATTCTAAGAGACCGGCTTGTAGTTCATTTCAAACACCAACGCAAACTCCACGTAAGATTAAAAAAAAGAAAACTTTTGTCCGTGAGCGTGCACACTTCTGGCTGCAGTTTCGCTTGCGATAGTTCTGCAAAAACTCAGAGACTTGCGCAATGCACCTTTAAATTATAAATTCAACATGTCGAATCGGCCGGAAAAAAAAGCCGACGAGGACCAATTTCAGCCGACGGTGTGGAACACACTGAGAAAACGTAGTCAGCCAACGCACAAAAACTGCTCAGTGGCCGACCGTCGGCCTGGTGTGTTCAAGGCTGAAGAGGTCTTTGTACCATTAAAACATCCTGCAAGTATCAGAGCTTATAACATCTTCCTCATTATAAGCAACGCATTTAATCAAGCTCCAAAAACAGCTCTTTGGATATTGGGGTACTTGTGATGTCACATGGGCAAATGCATTTGCATATGCCTGCTGTTAGAGAGCAAGACATTGATGAATATTTTTACATCATTGCACCATAGGCCCCACCTACTGCCGTTCAGTCGCTTAACGGCTGACACTTGCCTACACCGGATGAGTCACGTCAAAAATGAACCCATTGCAATCACTGACTGTGTCTACACTGGATACCGAATTCAGATGTCTGCTCACTTTACTCCACGCGCTTGAGTCTGCCGACAAAAGGACAAATAGATGAGTAAAGCGTAAAGGAACGTTTGCTTTGATGGGCCCAGTTTAAACCGCTCGTTTGCGTCTACAGATTGCAGAAGGATACCAGCGTCAGGAACAAGTGGATGGTTTTGTAATGGCGTCATGGATCGCTTCGGGAGGATTGTAGGTTTGTTCAGAGAATTTGACTGCGAACTCTCCATTGCACTGTGCCTGCAAAGAAACTTTTGTTGACAGATGAAGGTGCAGTAACTAATGATATTACATGTTTATTTCTTGAAAATGCACATATGAAAGTAAAGCACTGAGCTTGAGTTGAGATTGATATAAAAGTAAAAAAATAAATAAAATAAAAATATTTTCATAGAGAAAAAAACAAAAACAATATTTTCGGCCATCACAAAATACATTTAAATTGGATCATATTTAGAGCTTTGAAGTGCTGGGAAAAGTGTGAAGCACTTGAACGTCCTTGAAAGGTGCTTGAATTTCACTCTCAAAAGGTTGTACGAACCCTGAAATGAATAATGTAGAAAATATTCAAACATTTTGCCACAATATAATAGTTTCAGTTAGCTTTGCTACATTAAATCCATGGTGAATGTTGGTGATTTGTGGACTGAAAAGCCTTCTATAACTTTCGTTTATGGTTTTTCACGTTAGCGCTGTTTGATCTGAGATCTATCATGGTTTACAACAGAGAATTCTGTGCTGAATTTGAATGCTTTGCACTAGATCTCGCAGGGATGTTATTAATTCTGCAGAGAATTCAAATTCTTTCTCACTGGATCTCCCAGTGTTGTCACGTGATCAAGATCGGCCTGTGAGTTAATGCCACGCTGTCTAATATTGGTTCGAGCTGAAAAACGGTCCGCGCTGCCCAGCTAAGACGAGAAGTGCAGTTTCGTTCCAATTTCATTTAGTTTGTTTTTTGATGTTTTTCATATGCAACAGAAATGGCAGCTGTTATCAGTTTGACAAAGTGGTGGCCGCACCAGTGCGACCTCTAACAAAATGTACTCTGACCGGCAAGAAAAAAGGTAGCAGTCTGGAGCCCTGAATAATCTTGAATGACTAATTTATTAGTCGGCCATTCTGCCCATCTCTATTTACGGAATGAAATTAGCAGCTAATGAAAAAAGCTTTAGAGGGGAAGTGGGGGATTTCAGGAACAGACATTTTGTTTTTGAAGTTGCCAAATCTTGTGATGCAGACTTCTTGGGTGAGCCCAGTTTAAGAATAGATTTGAGCATTTTTGTTTTTAGAAGGTGCTATTTTAAGGCTGCAGTTCTTCCCCAGAAACATACACTGCCAACCAGAGATGGTGCCTTTGGTTTGTTCAAAGAAATGACCAAAAAAATAAATAAATAACTGAGTGCTAGAGTTTTTGGATTTGTATACAGATAAGATCATCTAAATAGCACTGCTATGCTAAATTATTATTTATCAGTTATGAATGGTAATATTTCATAATATTTATAATAAACCATAACAGCAATAATAATGATTATTACATGTTAATAATATAAAAATAAATATAATTTAATATTTAATTAATTTGTATAAAATAATAATGTCGTATTGCTATTAAATATACAATTTTATAACTATTAATATTTAATAACATTAAATAATAATGAATATTAAATATATATTATTATGTTAATAATAAATATTAAATATTTGTAATGATTAATTAATACTTATTAAACAACAACAATAATAATAATAATAATAGTTATTATTGTTGTTATTTAAAGGTTGCAGATTAACTCATATTGGGTGAATCCTTGAGCAGCTGAAAGGCGTTAAACTGCAAATACACAAATACAGTCCCATGCTGCACAGGAATCCAAGTTTGTCAAGTCTCTCTCTCTCTCTCTCTCTCTCTCTCTCTCTCTCTCTCTCTCTCTCTCTCTCTCTCTCTCTCTCTCTCTCTCTCTCTCTCTCTCTCTCTCTCTCTCTCTCTCTCTCTCTCTCTCTCTCTAGCTGCTCTTCTGCTCTTAACGTGTCGTTCGGTTGTGTTCTGGGGTGCCTTACAGCAGCATGGCGACCATATCCTGTGCTACCACTGCTGATGGTTCCCAGATGGCTGTAGAGAGCACTTTCTCTCTCTTTCTCTTTTCTTTATTTGGAATGAAGCCTAGTTATAGGCTTGAGTACATTGAGAGGAGGTGTTGGAGAGAGAGCGAATGAGTAGGCTGCAGGACCTGCGCTGGAAAACAGAGCCGCGTGGGATTGAAGAATCAGTTTTGGCTATTGTAGTGACACTCCAGAATGACTGACATAATAATCCAAATTTACTCTCATAGACATGCTATAACATTCACATTACATGCCTCCACTGTCGTTTTGCTGTTCTTATAAAAAAAAAAAACGTAAACGTCTGCTCTGCTCATCCAGCATGAGTTGCAGTCGCATACAGTGCAGCACGAACGAATCACATTTCACTGATCGCGTGACAATGGCGAAGGATTCGTTGCACAATAAAGCGTCTGATAAATGTCATATATCTTGTAGAATGCGCGCTCAGCACCGCCGCTGCCTTTACACAGAGTACGTGAAATCGCAAATCCAAAAGTGAAAATAAAACGTGAGTTCCTTGGTGCGCGCAAATTAGGCTGCATACAATAGCCCGTCTCCCAATATCAAACCTATCTCTGGACTGTGTAGTTGTGGATCTGGTTTCTGTTTTGGTCTCTGTTTGCACTTTGAATATTGAGATAGTAGACTACTGTAACGTCTGAAGAACGACAGACGAGGGAGGCTCCGTTTCTGAACTTTTAATCGGAACGCAAGAACAACTGTACACAAACGCACCAGCCTTACTCACTCGCTCGTTTTCCCCTACCCGGCCTTTTCCGAACTCTCCACCTTATGTGCAAAATAAAACAACAATTATAAAGAGTCTGTGCGTTGCAGTACTTTGATTATGGTTGCACTTGCACTTATTGTTTGCACTTAATAAGACTAAGAGAAAACTGTTATTTATTTTTGTTATTTATACTGTTTTTATTTCTATGTTCAATATGTGTAAAGGAGTTCAATCAGGAGGTCACACACAGCCTCAATCAGAAGTTCTGGAAGCTCATTAATGTAAAGTAAGGTCTGAAGAGACTCATATTAAATCATACAGGAGAGAAGCCAGTCAGTTGAGTTTGTGGCAAAAACTTTAGCAGTGCTTGTATATTGTTGTCTTTCAATGCATATGCTAATTCATAGTCATAAAGTAGAACTGAAATGACATTCATTAGAAGATTATTAGTTAAAACATTTCAAAATGCATCTGGGTGGGGTTGCACCAGCCGTTCGTAAGTTCTTTCTTAAATTGGAACGTAAAGTCAAAACTAAAGGCTTAGTAACTACTACTAGCTAGTTTATAACTAACTCCTATTCCGTTGCACCATTTGTTCGAAAGGCAGAACGTAGCTAGTAGGTCGTAAGCTCTCAGCAAAGTAATGTGTAGTCGCATAAATTACGTTTAGCCTCGATGATCCAATAGCAGCCTTCAAATACGTGAGCAGATGTTGTGTTGAAATGCTGTGAATTTCAGTTTATCCTTCATTCTTTTGCCTCACGTTACTAACGATAAAAATAAGTTTCCATTAAATCCGATAGCCTACTTGATCATGAATAGCATAAGTGTTTTTATATGTAAATAACATTCAGAAACTGTATTTGAAATGAAATGAATAAGGATCAATAAATAAATATTGATACAAAAAATAATAACTGATATTTGACATGCTCAACATTGACAGATGCACACAGCGGCGTGCTGTTTAGGATGGGTTTGTGTTAAAGATAGCCGCTAACAAAGTCATCTTTTCACATAATGTTCTCTCTCTTAAAATGTAAGCGAGTGTAAATGTCAGCATAATCATATATGTCTAAAGAATTGAAGTCTGTCAGGTAAAAGAAGAGCTTATTGATGCAGTTCAGTCTGTCTGATATTTTATTCCATCCATTACTCCTGATTGGAGGCTGCCGTAAATATTTAGTTTATACGTAGAGTTACGCTTCAACTAAGTTTAATGGTGCAACGCAAAAATATTTATAAGTGCGCAAGTCGTAACTTAGTGTCCATTTACGTCAAAACTAGGCTAAGTTATAACTTACGCACAGCTGGTGCAACCGGCCCCTGCAGACTATTTTTCCAGTCATGAACTTAGTCATTGAGGATTTCTAAAAATCTTTTTTTCTAAAGATTTCTAAAAATCTCGTCTCGTTCTCGTGAGCCCAATCTCGTGTCTCGTCTCATGAGATAAGTGTCTCGTCACACCCCTACAGTATGTGTATTGTGATGTCAAAACATTTGGTAACTAAACAGAATGTCATTTAATTTAGTGACAACGTTACAATGTTTACATGGTACAATAACTTGTAGTCTACTGTTTTTATTAGTTCTTGCCAAAAATTTCATGATTTCAATTAATAATCTTGTGAAACGATTCCGATCTTGATTCAATATCGATTAATTTGGATAAATATCAGGTACATTTGCTACGTGTTAATTTTTCTCAAGGAAACATACAGGGAGCCATGTCAGCTGGAATTATTATTAAAGGTTAAAATGAACAACTCAAGTTAATAATAGTTTTCTTAAGGCCCATTCACGCCAAGAACAATAACTATAAAGATAACTATATTAGCTTCCACACCAGCGGACAATATTGTTCTGTTTATTCTAAGCTCGTTCTTGTCTGTCGCTTTAAATGCTTGAGCTTGTTACAGCAGGATGGAATCTGATTGGCTGTCAATGTTTTTATCATTCATCAGCTATAGATAAAATCGTTCTTAAAGTGATTCCAATGACATAGTTTCTCTGTGCTATTATTGTTATAGCTTTTGTGTGGACTCTGCTATTCTTTAATATTGATTGACGATATTTAGGACTATATCTTTATTGTTATCTTTATAGTTATCGTCCTTGGTGTGAACGGGCCTTTAGACTTGTATATCTGCTTTGTGTGCTCAAATACTACGTTTCACAATAGCGCCTTAAACATCTTCGGTGATCGTCGTGCAGGTGGGGGTCAGTAGCTTATTTACAGTGATTAACAATAATCACTAGACTAAAAAAATTAACTAATTGAATAGTTAACTAATGTTAAAGGGTTAGTTTACTTAAAAATGAACAATGTCATCATTTATTCACCCATTTGTTCATCTTCAAGACAGAAATGAAGGTATTTTTAATGAAACCTAAGAGATTTTTGTGTCTAAAAAAAAAAGTCCACCCAAAACGTTGGTACTTGAAAAATATCAGAGAGACATTGTAAAATAAATCTATATGAATCATTTAACCCAAGTCTTCGAAGAGACTCGATCAAGCAGATTTAATGAAGGCTTTTATTCACTTCACATATAAAAATGTACACAAATAGAGCAGCACATCAATTGTGGTAAATGGAAACTCTATTGTTCTTTCTTGATGAACAAACATCATTGGGTGGTGAATAAATGATAACAGAGTTTCCAGTTATGAAGTAACTTTTTTAACAAATTGAAACTTATCGTAAACTGTTACCTATTTTTAAATATGGTTTGGACCGGTTATGGGGGGGGGGGGTTGAACCATCAGGAGGTGGATGAGGGGCTCCTGGTTTTTGATTTGGCTGTGGATCTAATGGCCTAAATGCTTCCCAGGTTCTCCCTGTCCCTACTTAGGATCGTAGTGGGCTACTAGTGTGTAGGAGGGGTCAGGCTGGAGACAAGCTGTGAAATGCCGCCGCCGCCCCGTGTAATTTCTCAGGTTACCGTGAGTCTGCTGTGGCCTGGCTCACATTGGACTGCCCTTCCCCCTCACTGCGAGCATGTATGTGTGTGGAGGGAGAGAGCTCTCAGCGACCAGTGTCTTGTGAGAGTGCTTTTTTCTCCTGATTGCATTAGAAGGGCTGCTCAATGTGGCTTGATATCTTCAGCCTGCCATCATGCCAACAGAGATACAGCTATACAGTATACAGTGTAAGTCCAAAAGACCTCCAGTATAGACCATGCAGTGCTCAGGCTCGTTTCTGAAGTGAATGCTCTCCACTCGCAGTGCTGATTCGGGATGTGTTGTTTCCAGTCTTCATTTGACTTCTGATTTTTAATTGTTTGTTCCATAACCTTCATCGTCCTTTTCCCCAAGAACTTTGGATTAAGTTTCATTCCACTAAATCTGCTCTGCTCTCAAGGTCAGTACGGGTTCCTTTCATTTCCTCATTGCACGTTTTGTTGATCTTACGGTTCTTGGAGAAAGACACCTGGCTTACACTGCAGATAAGTGGCTCCAGAGTTTCTTCTGAAGTCTCTATACGAGTAGGTGCTGGTAGCCTGCAGGTTTTTTAACTGTAAATGCTGAGAGGGCATGCTTGACTTTGGAACCTGAACCCTTCACTAAGGTCATATTATCTGCTTGATGAAGAGCATTTACTTATTTTTCATCAAATTTAAATTCACTTCTGCAGATTTGTCTGAAAGCTTGAACATTTTTCAGGTACATTTTTACAGCTTTATTTGACAACTGTAAGTGAGTGATTTGCAGGTTGATATCTCTCAAATATGTAGACACTATCAAACCATTGTTGTTTCCTTGCGAGGCTAAAACTGCACAAGTGGCTCAACCAATGAGTTTGGGGCAGGACTGTCTGTTTGACCAGCCAATGGAAACCTGTAGGGAATGTTCAATGACGCTAGATGAAATTACAGTTCTGTAAATTATTAATTCTGAGTTTTGTGTCCTTTTAGATTTTTTATTTTTTTATTTTTTTAAGTTGACATGAAATGAAAGCATTTTCCAATGTCCTTATTGTGAATGATTGATCCATGCATATATGATTTGTTTTTTTAACTGTTTTTTGATCCTGTTATTTTTATTAAAATAACATAACTCGATCGATCTTCTGGTGAAACGACTTCTCTCTGGTGGTGAATGCTGGACTTCTCCAATCATTTAGTCTGCTTAAAACCCGGACCGTTCTTAGAATTTACTGCAAGCTCACATTCAGGTCTGCCTTCATCCAATCAACAACCGATGGATGGATGAGTCCCGGCCCTACATTTTTTTTAATTATTAATTATTTTTACTCGGATGTACATCACAATGTTGTTAGTTACTTCCATCATGTTGCATCATGGAAAAAAAATAATATTTCGTGCATTCTTTTGTGTTTGATATTCAGGGTTCCCTCGGTCATGTAAAACTTTTAAAATAGTGGTTTTCAGGGCTAGAAAAGTTGAGGAAATTAATAATATTTGAAAGTCATGAACATTTGTTTCATATAAATAATTGTTGTTATCAATACAAAACATTTGTCTGTGGAAAGTTGCTCTTTGTGAGTGCAGTTGCTATTTTTGATGCAAAACAGGAAAGTAAAGTCTTGGAAATATCATGGAAATTCATTGTTCAAAAGGTGTGAAAACTGGATTTTGTGGTATGCATATTTACAGACCTTTCCAGCTGTTATGTTTGCCTTTGGTGTTCTTGATGTAGCGACACAAACTGAAAAATTCAGAAAGTCCTCTGAGACTCATGAGGATTTTCTACCTGACACTAGAGTTGGGGAGGTCACCGTGCATTTTGGGCCCCATTTGACAGAGTGTTTGGTACTAAAGAAGAGGGAATTGTTTGGGCAGGCTGTCGGACAGACCTAAGCAGTGCTCCAGTCATGTGAACAGAGGCTGCCCAGGCCAGAAGAATGTGTTGAATGTGAATGACGCAGCTTTGACGAAGACATGTGACTTTGAGAGCGATAGATAGAAAGGAAAGAGGAGCGGGGAGGAGAGCAGTTGACTCATGCAGGCAAAGTGCAACCCCGCTGACCTTTTTATGCTAGCGTAACTATCGCCCCCTTGGATCAAAGAGCAGGGATGGAGGGAACTGAAGAAGAGAGGGGCAGTGAGTGAGCCTGCCCTGTTTGCGTATTTGTTGATGTCATGCCCCTTTGTTTCTCTCCATCTTGGTCAGATGACTAGCCCATGCCTTACCACTTGGTGTTCCACAGCTAGTGCTTAGACGTAATCTATAACCTTTGAAATGCCTTTTGGATGGCCTTGTAAAGGGTACACACACTCATAAAGACGCTTGCAAACTTTTGTGCCTTTGTTTTTAAATGCCAACATTGTTATACGTATTAGTTGCAAGTAGTCAGGCATGACAGTGCTTATTTCAGACTTATTTATTTATTTATTTCTACATTCATAGAGGCATCAGAACCAAAGAAAACACTGCAAAACAGAGAGCCTCATTGCTTGTATTGACTTTATTTATGTATTTATTTATTATTATTTTATTTATTTTTGTTTATAGTTGTTTCATTGCAATGACCGTATGACTGTTTAAAAAAAAGAAAGTTAAAATTCATAAAATTGGTGATAATTGAAAGAAAGGTAGGCCTCTCTTAAGAATAATAATTGTAAGTGTTTTTTGATATCATGAGATATTGTAAATTACCAAAATATTGTAGAATATTGTATAATTTCATTATATGGGGCATTTTTGTTTTTATTTAGTTAGGATAGTGATATGGGAGGGAGATGGGGAACAGAATTTTATCTCGAGTCACCAGAAGCATGACTGGACAAATCGACTTTGGCATAATGCACTTTTTTTTCTTTTAAAATATGTCACTCACCCCTACAACTGCTCTGTAATCTACTCCAAAAATACTTTAAATGATTTTTTTTTTTTACTATGGTACATGCCCAAAAATGTTAGTATGACAGCACTTTGTAAGATAATTTTATCCACTAGCTGAACTGAAATGTCTTTGTATCTAGCAGAAACCTGAGTGAAACTTTACATTGGGCTAATAGCTATTGATCAGTGAGCTGGTTTCTACTTTGACAAGCACAATATAGTGCAACAGCCACAGTTTAGTTGTCCTTTAGAAGTAGAGATCGACTGATATTGCTTTAATTTTTTTTATTACCAATACTGTTTATGTGCCGATAACCGATATACAGAACTGATATTTATTTATTTATTAGCATATTTCTGTTTTTGACAATTATAACAGCACTGAACTGAACAAACTGTTTAACATTTTTAAAATACTGTAATTTCTGCAATTTCACTCCTTCCTTGTATACAAAACAAAAACACGCTTCTAAATCAATAGTCTGAAAGAGTGCATATGTGTATATATAATGCACTGTCACTAAAGTATATATTTTCTAATAAAATCTTCAGGTATATATATAAAAAAAACAGGTAACGAATATATAGCATGAAAAAATACTTCTAACAAACAGAAAAAGCATTAAATATTCTAAACTGCCTTAATAAATAAAAAACATAACTACTTTAGTGTAGTCAAGTTATTTTTACATAATTATTTTATATTGTTTAAATATATTTGCTCCCTTACTGCAATTTACTCTTTTGCCTCTTATACTGTATATTTCTAATAATTTTTTACAGAAATGTTTTTTTTTTATATACTTTAATGTGACATCACTGACAGACTCTCTCAAATATTCTCTAATCATAAACAACTCATTATTCTTCTATCAATTGATTAGATTAGCTCCATTCCCACCTCCGCCTCCATTGCCATAAGCTCATTAGGAGATCACAGCTATGCACCTGTAACTAGTGATTTGCAGGCATGTTTTCTCACAGTCTGCTCCTGAACACGATGTTCTCCTGTAGGGGGTCACTGCTTCTAATGGGCTGAAATCATGTCTCGTACACACACCTCTCACCCCTCACCACCTGCTTGGACTTTAACAAGACTGTAATTTATGTGTGTGCACAGCCACAAAAAAAAAAAAGTGTTTTGGAGAGTCTTTTTTTTTATTTTTTATGTCTAGCTATTTATATGATTTAGGAATGATTACATCTGTTTAAATAATTTTATGTCTGATGCTTATGATTTGGGCTGTTTATAAAACAACCCAATTTGGAGCATTTTGGCTTTTGGTGTGTCCCATTTTGACCCAGTGCTGGGTTTTCGGGTTGGTTTAAATGTTTGGCCCAACACGCTCGGCTGTTTTATTTAACTCAACTATTATTTAAAAATTATAATACTGCTAGGTTAAAATTAACACATATCCCAGAAATGGGCACAAGTATAGGGAAAAAAATGTGTAGGCTATGTGTGTGAGAAAGTGCAGAAAATAATGATAACTCAACCGTTATAAAGTTAATGTATACTGTGTACTTACAAATCATACTGCAGATAATATTGTCTAAACTGCACAGACCTTTGTAGGCTCTCTTGAGGATGTCTTGATGGCAGCGTTCATTAAAGGATCTCTCAATATGTTCAAAAGTCATTCAGATCCAGTTCTGCTGTACAGATGTGGATGAGATTTCAGTAGAAAAATCTGGTCAGTCATCTGTCTCTCACAGTCCTTTGGGACACTAATGCTCAAGGTTAAACAAGTCAAAATGACTTGCAACATGTCATGCATTGTATTTACTACTTAAGAAGTCTTCCATGCTCCAGAGTTATATGGAAGTCATAAATAACTAAATGGAAAACACCAGAGCTGGTGTTTTTTGGGACTTATCTAATCAGTGCCAGAGAAATGTGTGAAGGATGCTCTGGGATGCTGCCTCTTTTTCCTTATCTCCACTATGCCATGGCTCCATTTCCTGTACCTCTGTCTTCTTTAGGTATATTGGGACAATTAGATTTGGCCCAAATAAATTCTAGCCTGTGCACTAAATGTGATTTTCCTGTGGTTAGCATCGGGCTTAGATTGGATTATGTCGGGTGACTGGGATGACATTATATGTTATCACAAGAGGCTACTGGAGAGAAGTGGGAAAGACTGCAAGTGTGTAACACACACACACACGCACACTCAACTTCTATGAATTCTGCTTGCATTCTGATCTTACATACAGTAACTATAGTTATCTCATAGATCTTAGTATATCTGGATACTAGATTCTGTTATTATTTCATTTGCAAAAAGCATCATTAACCATTCGGTATTTCCTAGTGGGGCTTATTTATATTTATATTTATATTATTTTATTTTTGTACAAATTTTCAGCAGCCATTACTCCAGTCTTCAGTGCCACATGGTCCTTCAGAAATCACTCTAATATGGTTTGATTTGGTGCTTAAGAAACATTTCTTATTATGATCAATGATGATAACAGTTGTGCTGCTTAATTTTTTTCTTTCATAACTTTGTTCAAATTAAGATCCTTTATTTGAAATAGAAATGTTTTGTAACTGTAGTAGTCTTTACTTTCATGTTCGATTCATTTAATGCGTCACTGCTGAATAAAAGTGGTAATGTCTTAAAACAAATCTTACTGAGCCCAAACTTGTGAACATAGTATAATACTTATTAATTTATTATATTTATCATAATTATTATAAAAAAATTTTACCCATTGCATATTAATTACACGCAATTACATATTTAAAAGAGATATCTGGAACTTTATATGCAGAGGCTTTGCATCAGAGAGTTCTTTCTAATTGGTATGTTGTGTTTTGATGTGTATTGGAAAAGACCCAATGAGCTTATTTTGCAATCCTGGCGGAGCTACAGAGCAAAGAGTCTCAACAGGCATCACTGGGGTGACTGCAACCTTTCTTCTTCACTGTGTTGAAAAGGGTGGTGTTGTCCTCTAAGGGAAGGTGGAGTGTAGGAAAAAGAAGAGAGGGAGAAAGGGGGGAGAAGGAGGCCTCTCGTTATTTTCAGTCTATTGTGTCTACTTCCTGTTGGTCATGGGTTATTGGAGTAGGGAGTTGCAGACTAGCAATGGAGCAAAAGTGAGACAGAACTTCCATATTTTCAGAACATCAACAGCGCAAAGGCAAGATCAGTTTGCCAAACTCTTGGGATTACCAACAATCAACCTCAACAGGTAAATACAAGACTAGCTGTTTGAATGATGCTCCTTTATGCTTCAGATTCTTTCCAGTTCTGTGTGCCATGTGTTCCCGGGCTGCCAGTCTGGTATCCTGTTTTGGAAGAGCCATAGTATTTATATTGAACTTTTCCTCCAGCGTTGCTCGAAGAGGACTCTCACTTGTTCTACAGTCCATTTATGAGCGTTTGTGGTTTTGTGTGTGCATTAGAGCGCTCATCGATGTGTTTACTGGCTATGCAGTCTCGTGACCAGAAGTGGAAGAGATCGGAAGAGGTTGGAATTGTTTTTGAAATGTCTCTTATGTAACTCGTGGGCTTCCTGAGAGCAGCCATATTAAAGCCCGGTTAATGGAGAGAGGGAACCTCTATACCATTAGCCAATATGGCCATGGCCAAATCACATTAATGCTGGACTGCAGCTCTGCAGGGAAAGATGCAAATCAAAAACAGTGTCGCTCCTTCTAGTCCTGCAATCATATCTTGTGTTTTGCTATTAACTGTAGCTTTAAGTCTTGATCAATTTGATGACAGAGGTAAGAAAATCAGGTTGGGGACTATGTTGTTTTGATTAGCCTAGTTAAGATGTGTTGCAAAATGTCCAGCTAAATATTTAATGGTGTGATTGTATTTTCTACTTAATTCGGAGTAGGGCTACTGAATGTAAACAACTCGACTTTGAATGTTATGCAAAGTTTTTTTTAGTTTTTTATATTCATTAGTAGTAGTAGTTGTAGTAGCATAAATAATAATTATATAATTAGAATTAATATTCAAAATAATTCAAACATAAGAAAAATGTAAACACATTTTTTTAAATATATAAAAATATTAAATACTAATATTTGAAAATATGATTGATATATTATTAGAAACAGATGATAAAACATCTTACACGAAAAAGAACTCACGTGGTTGAACTAAAAATCCTTTAATACACTGGGCTAAATCATTAAAGCATTAGTTTAACCATGTGAGTGCCTTGGAATACTTTGTTTCATCATCTGTTAAATATAAGTATATGGATATATTCCAAATTAAAACAATGGCATGTAGCCTTTAAGTATTTCTCAGTTAATTAAACATTGCTTCATAGATTTTCTTGAAAGTAGCCTAATTATTCAAGGCAAGTGTTCATTAAGAAATATGTGCATGTGTTCATTAAAAAAATAAATATGTTCTGCTATAACTTTGTTTCAAACTATTTTCATTGACGAAATAGAGCAAAAACAGCCAATATTGTGTCTAAAATGTAAGTCACATAATATTACTTGTTTGTTGAACTGTTGTATAAAGTCAATATCACATTTGCAATTGTGTTGATATTTGGGAACATGTGTTTGTGTGATATATATAATATATAATATGTTATAAATATAATTTTTACCGCAGTATGTTTCTGTGAGTTTTGTTGTGTGTGCTGTTGCACTCATTTGTTATGATTTCTCCACGAGAGTCTCTCTCAAACACAGACAAGCTGCCCTGAGCATCAACTGTTGCGAACTTGTTGATGTCAACATATCCACTATCAATCAGTATTATCAACAATTTTTGGTGACTGAAGTTTCTGGGCTTTCCTGGTAATTTTTCTTTTTTTTTTTTAAATCAGGCTACTTGTCCGGTCGGGCAAGTAAAATTCTCTTTCACTTACCCGCCCCTTAAAAAAAAATCCTTTTGAGCTCTGTATTAATATTGTATATAATAACATACAATATAATATCATAAGTCAGGTCACAGAGAAATGTCATGTTGCTAGTCCTCTAAAACCGGTTATTGCACAATATCTAGAGATAGATTGTGATTTAAACAGCAGCGTGTTCCATTTGCAACTGCATGTTAACCATTATTGTTTTTGCAACTTATGTGTAACAAGCTAAGGATACCCTATTTCATTTGGAGACTTTAGGAAAGCCCCCCTTTCCCCACCAACATAAACCAGTATAAACTTAGTCGTGACCAACCATGTAGCGAACGAGTGACAATGGAGGAAAAACAGGATGTCTTTTTCTCAAAGTGTGTGTTGGGAACAGATGACCAGGAAGATGAAAATTGCCAGCGAAGTGGAAACTTCCACTTTTGTATCTGTGTATTTTTGCTCAGTTGAGACCGGTTGCTCATCTGTTGTCCCACAGCCAAGCGTGATGGTAAACTGTAAATGATTAAGTCCCTCTCTCTCCTTCTGCTTACGGTTTTGCCCTGTTCCGCACTCTGTTTAGCTCTTTAGTTAATGTTTGAATCCCATCTAAGTGCAGCTTTTAGAAGTCCAGACACTGCATCTGTACTGGCTCTCATCTCACATTTCTTCTGCTGAAGGAGAGATAAAGAAACTAAACCAACTGTAGAGAGGAAATGAAACCAGGCCATTCCCCTGGGATTGCTGTTAAAGGCTATCGATCTCTCTCTCTCTCTCTCTCTCTCTCTCTCTCTCTCTCTCTCTCTCTCTCTCTCTCTCTCTCTCTCTCTCTCTCTCTCTCTCTCTCTCTCTCTCTCTCTCTCTCTCTCTCTCTCTCTCTCTCTCTCTCTCTCTGCCCAAATGATTGATATGGAATGACCTCGACTTGAAAACATGCTGCCGTTCTTGCCCTGCGTATCTGCCACATTGGCGGTAATTTGGAAAGGGAGCAGTGTGGAATAGGAGACAGAAGCTATTTAGTGCAATATCCAAGGACTGCCACAGCCGGGATGGTTTTTAAACACTATGGATGGTGGGTCTCCTAGTTAAACTGTACTAGTTTGCTTTGAAGGTAATGTTGTTGATGGAAACAGCTGGAAGTAGGACCATGTGCACTTTTGTGTACTAGACTCTCTAGCTCCATGGTTTCATCTTGCATACTTTTCAATGGATCAATAGGTGAAGTTTCACAATACCGGATTTTCCCAGAGAACACGCCACAATTGAAGGCTTAAGGTGAGAGAAATGTTATTGCATAGCTTTATTACGGAGTCATGTTTCGCCATAGTTTTTGATGCGTGTCATTTTCAGCAAGCATATGCACCGGTTAAGAAAGCCCTAACCTCCGTTCTCCAAGAACAACAACTGATTGTGTCAGCTGTAGTTTGTGGTAGCCTATGTACATCAGGTTTTTTATTTTGACTGTTGCAACTGGTGTTATTTTCTAGCCTTGTACATGTTATTTATTCAGCTGGTCCTGCTGCATAGGATGTTCCCTGCATTACATTATCTTCTGCTGCTAAGGGCTGTTGTTGTTTCTCATAGGCTGCATTAATAGTCAGTGTTTGTGATTGTCAATGGTATTGACTCTTAAATCGTCCCGTTCTTAGAACAGCTTTCAGTAGCAGCTTGAATACACTGCCTGAATGAACAAGCAACCAAAGTGATTCCCCTTTTAAATTATTGCTATAAAGTGTGTAACCATAATGACAGTGAGTGAAAGAAGTAAATATCAAAGATGGCGACTTCAATAAAGGCCTGTTCAAACTATAAGTCTTTTTAGTCTTATTAAAATGTTTGCTCCAAACCTAATCAAACACACTGTAATTTCATTTTTTTATCTTCTAAAATGTGCTGCGACTTGCATTCCAAAGTGACTTATATAATGATTTTAACATCAAATAAGCAAAAAGTAGACACTTAAAAGTTATATAGACATACTTTTCATGTCTCTGCTAGTTAATCAAAAGAGCTTTTCTTAACCAGTTAGAATTATGCTAACCAAAAACAAAGAAAGGGAAATTATGCATTGCACTGTGTTCTGCCGTGGCTTTGTTTGGTACTATTTTCGTTGGTGAAATAGAGCAAAAACAATAAAATCTAAAATGTCCAAATTGTAATTCACTTAATATTAAAAACACCATGAAATAAAAATTGACAATTCTTAATTTTTTTAAAGGAATAATGCAGTAGCCTATTTATTATTTAAATGGTTTATACGTGCACATAAATTAATGTTCCCTCGTGATCTTTACTAGTGGTGGGAATCTTTTGGAATCTCACGATTTGATTCAAAACGATTCTTGGGCTCATGATTCAAATAAAAATGTATTCTCGAATTTTGAATCGATTTTCGATTTGATACAGAAACGGGTGATCTGAAACATACCTACAGCTCAGGTGTGATTTACACTTTAAAGTTTTGTTAGATTATTATTATTATTCAATCTCATTTTACTTCATCAATCAATCAATTTATAATATCTTACATTTAACTTTTTTATTCATATTTTGAAGGATATTAGGATTCTAGTTATTGTTTATATTTGTTCCCCGGTATGGTTTTGCCATGTCTGCTCTGCTTATTGTTTTGCATTTTAAGGAGCTTGTTTTGCTTTTTTGTGATTATCTGGCAACCCTTCACCTGGAGCTTTAATAAAGAGAGGGAAGAGTTCATAAGAGAGTAGAAGGAGAGCAGCAGTATACAAACTTAGCAGCTACTGTTAGTGCCAATTCGTCGGGAGTTATTTAATAAAGTAATTAAAAATTATGCACACCTTGTAACCGTGTTATTTTACTGTAGCCTGGTGGAGACAGACACTGCTGTCACTCAGCCTCTTTTATTCGTCTCTCACAGCGTTAGCACACGCTCATCTTTTGCACCAGAGATGGTCTTATTATTGGGAGCATAGACTGTAAAAAAGATGGACGACACACTTTTACTCTCTTCCATTGTCGAACACTGGTGCACCACTGCTCTCGCAGTGGACTGCCACCTCCTGTTTTTCCGACAACATCAGGTTATTATCAGAAATGTAGAAAATCGATTTAAAAAAAAATGTGTGAATCAAACTGAATCAGTAGATAGAATCGCGATTCATATGTGAATAATTTTTTTCCCCTGACCCCTAATGTTTACCGGTGTGAGGGCGGGACAACCTGTCACTCACATGAGACCGCAGTAATAGTGAAGGACGATGATCCAAGATCCAAAATCAATTCCCATCCTTGATTTGAATTTCCCATCCTCGGAATTGAACCAGGAAATCTGTATTGATAGCTGTACCTGATGTTATGTTCAAGTGTGTGTTCATTACATGCAGTTTTTGTACAATTTCAAATTAAGTTTTACCTTTTGTACCTTCTGGACTGGATTGAACTTAGAGTTTTATGGTTGTTATAATAGGCTTGATTCAAAAGTGTTTGTGGGTTAAGGACTAGCATGTTAGCTCTCTGGATGACCTTACTAAGGGCTTGGCTTCATATAAAAAAATACCATGATTGAGAATGGGTGTTCTGTGAGGGCAGGACTGCACAGCTGCCTGAATCATTCCCAAGGTTATTTGAATCAAGGTTGGGACAACAGGCCCATCCCTTCTTACATACTGACTATCTTTTTTAACTTTCTCTGTTTCTCTTTCTCTCACATAATGTCCTGACACAGAGGGGGATTTCAGATTTCCTCCCAGATCTCCCACAATACTTTGAGCTTGCTGCTTTTAGAGTCCAGGTCATAGAGCATGAAGACAAGGGAGACTGAGGAATTTATCCAAGAACACAGTGTTTTATTTCAACCTTTCTTCTGCTGGACCTTATACTTTCATGTCTTCCAGACCACAAATACTGAAAGTGGATTGCAGGATAAAGCATTCCAGAACAAAGCAGTCCAAACTTCATGTTTGGTTATAGCTCACTTCTTTTTTTGTTTGTTTGTGCAAAGCATTTTGTTTCTGATGTTCTGCAGAAAAAAATGTAAGCACATGGTGGCAAACTTTGTCAGGTGTTGATAAAAAACAAACCCTGCTTTTGCTCGACTGTGTGAAAATATTTCCAAAAAAAAGTAGGTGAGAAAAGGCATTAAAGTTTGAGGTTGGACATTCTATCTTGTTATTCACATAAATGTTCTGTTAGCAGCAACTCATGTGTGGCCTGACCTGAGGATCTTGCTTGTCATTAGCTAACTTCACTCTGTCCTGCTTGTTTTTACTGTTGTTTTGGCCATTCCAGCGCTGGTGTGTGGTGTCAGTATAGTTCATGTGAAGGTTAAGGTTGCAGGTAGAGAAAACAATGACAAAGGTGATAATATTCAAGTAAAACGGCACCAGGCCAATTGAGACGCACATGGAAAATAAGAGTTTGGGATTTCGCACACGACTGAAGCAATATGTAGGCGCACCTTTCTTATTAGTCACAGGTGAGTGCAGCCATATTGGCTGAGCCTGTACGGTCTCCAAGATCTTCCGTCCTAGTGATTGCTTTTAAAATAAAAGGATCAAGACAGTGGCAATGAATATATTCCTGCACACTTAAGATAATGATGGAAATTTGCATAAAAAAGGAGATGCACTTATCTTTTTCCATTTAGTTGACCATTGATGTAAAAAAAATTAAATAAATCATGTATAACAATTCTAGGATGAATGTGGAGATTTCTAAAAGATTAGACATGAGACACCCATATTGCTTCACCCATGAAAGTTATTTAGCAGGTGACCTCATAATATGGCAGGTGCTTTATAAATCTCTCTAAATCTGTTCTTCTAAATGGTCTGCTCTTTTTGTGCAGCTAAGAGAATCACTGTGTGATATAGCTTCATTTCGGTGGGTCACTCTCGCATTCGATTAGATTACACAGGCCTGGAAAACATTAGATTGTAATGGGCTGGTGAGCTGCTCAGGGGGCAGAGCTTGAGTGCTTCAGAACGCTATGCTTTGAAATATATTACTGGAATAAAGCACCCTCCTTCAATTCAATGGATGCAAATATTTTAAATTGTTGTGGTTTGTCAAGTATAGGCATTTCATTCTTGATAACACATGCCATTTTTTTTTTTTTTTGTACTTGGGAATGCTTCACCCCAAAATGAAATTCTGTCCGTTGACTCACCTTCATGTCATTCTAAACCTGTATAACTTTTCCATTGAACAGATTATTGTTTTAAGAAAATACTGGCACTTTTCCATATTATGAAAGTGAAAAGATTTTCCATATGACTAATGCACTATATTCCAAGTCTTTTAAACCATGCAATGTATTTCGGTGATACTGATAACCTCCACAACAACTCTGAAATTGACTACATAAATCTTATTGATTATACAAATGTCATGTTAACAGTATTTATTGCCAAACTTCACTGGTTTTTGCATGTCTTGAAACCAAATGTCATAGTCATAACCTCATAATTTCTAATTTGCTGTAAGTTTTTCAGTGAATAACAACTTTGAGTATCACATTTTGGTGTTTTCCTCACACAAAGCAACTATACAGCTTCAGAAGATGTGGTATAATTAATAAAGATGCCATAAAGACTGTTTATATAATACTTTTATAGTGCTTTATCATTTTAGAGCTTTACAGTCCCAGTCCCCATTAATTTTCATTGTATTGTAGTGGGTAGAGGTCGACCCGATAGTGAATTTTATCGATTACTAGGTTGGACCATGCTGGTCCGATAACCGATTAATCAACCGATAGATTGTAAAATGGATACTGAAAACCAACATAACACACTCTATACATACATACATACATACATACATACATACATACATACATACATACATACACATATATACATACATATACATATATATAATATATTAATTATACCTTGATTATTTGTGTTCATTCATAGTGCATTGACTAATGTTAAGAGATACAACTTAAAAATTTTAATTTTTAATTAACAGTGAACAACACTTTTATTTAACCTTAGTTAATGTTACAAATTAATTATTATTGTAGTGTTACCATTTCATGTAAATCCAAACAGTCATGCTTAAAGATGGCCATCTTAAAATATCTACACAAAAGCCATATCATTGTAATTAGACACACATGTATATTGTATACTCTCTCACTTTATTTGCTTCTATTTTAGAACACTTTATTATTATCTAATCAAAATATGCATTACAGTAATGATGAAAAAAGGAACTGAAATTAAATGCGTTTCTGATTTATGTTTTACTAGCTTTAAATATGCAACTTCGCTGCATATCGAATCCGAACAAATGGATATAAACTAATGCAAATAGATTGTAACAATCGCGACATTAAATATTTGGGTCCGTATTGAGTGTATTTTTGTCAAATGTTAGCGCCCTCTCAGCCTCAATGGCAAACATACTGCTGTTTTCCACGAATGCAAAATCTAGTCAACAATTTAATGACTTTATAATGATATGAAAACATGTACTGCATACATACTGTTTTGTTGTCTGTTTTAAATCCGTTTCTGAAGTGTCCCGTTCTGTGCAGCATGCAGTCTTGTGTGTCAAAACAAACTCCACAAGGCATCAGTGATGGTTTTATTTCTCCTCTAGAGGCCGCTCTTGCACTGTGTACTGCCAGCAGACCCTTCTTAGCGCTCTCATACTGTGTAATGACAGCGGACCCTTCCCAGCCGCTCCAGCAACGGACGCAACCCGGAAAAACTATCGGTATGGATTTTTGCCAATAACCGATTGTTTCAGAAATCGTTTTTCAGTGCCGATTAATCGTCAAAGCGATCAGTCTGTTGACCTCTAGTAGTAGCCATTGTATTCTTTAAAAATGAATTTTGGAGTTCCAAAGAAAAAAAGTCAGTTTTAGATCCACATAAAGCCCTCATTATGCTTCTGCGTCAACTCCACGGCGTAGCTACGCCGTCACTCCAACGGCGTCGTGACCGTTTTATGGTTCTGCGTCGGGTTGCGTTGCATCGCGGTGCATTTCACCGCCAGAACGCTAGGGGGGTGGTGTGGTTCGCGAATCTCTTTCCTAGTTTGTTTTGGTTCCATGCGCCGGTTCCGCTTTTTCATTTCCGACAATGGCGAGCGAAAGAAAGAGAGTGTTGTCGCAGCTGGAGCTAATCAACGTTGAACAACAAATTATTTTATTGCAAATGTTTAATCGTAGAAGAAAAAGAAGACGTCAGCGAAGGTGGTCTGTACGACCAGTGCACGAAGACAGGGGAAGGATTGGCGAATTTGTTACGGTTGTTCGACCGCTGAGGGACTTGGACGAAGAAATGCACTTTAAGTATTTTCGGATGTCGAAAGGTCGATTTGACGATCTTGTTCATCGTTTAAAGCCGTTAATACAGCATCAGACTACACACAGTATGCCTATTGACCTCGCTCAGAGACTGGCAGTGACTTTAAAGATTTTATCTTCGGGTGCAAACCAACAGATCACCGGGTTGGGCTACAAAATGGGTTCGACCACGGTGCCATGGCAGGATAATGTAGTGTCCCGTGGCAGACTTGGTTAATTACTTGATATCCATGATGTACCCGTGAACATTGTATTGTAAATAAACAACAAACTTTTTTTCAAAACAAACATTGATTTGATTGATTGAAGTTTATTTCTAGCAACAACAAAAAAAGAAAAGAATATATATAAATATATACATATACACTACCGGTCAAAAGTTTTAGATCGGTAAGATTTTTAATGTTTTTAAAAGAAGTCTCTTCTGCTCACCAAGGCTGTGTTTAGTATATAAAAAACAATAAAACAAAACATATTTTATGACAATTTAAAATGACTGTTTTCTATTTTAATATATTTTACTCCGGAAATGATGTATAATCTGACCAATCACAGCCCCTGCGGTCTGCGTCACCGCGACGCGTAGTTACAATTTTTTGGAGGTGCACGTCAAGCTACGGCGGAGGGGTCGCGTCGAGGTTCGCGTCGACGCAGAGGGGTCCGCGGGGGTACGCCGTCGATTCGACGCAGAAGCATAAAACAGGCTTAAGGGTCATGAGTACATGATGACACAATTTTTATTTTAGGCTGAACTAATCTTTAAGTAATTTTTATTTTGAGTTTTCTGACTCTAGGCCACTTCCAAAAAGTTCAAGAATATGTTTTGCTTACTTTTTCTTTCTGAAGTGTTCTGTCAGCATGAGTATGTTTGTTTGTGCGCACACCCTTTCTCCACGTCTGCCTTCAGTCCACCCTAGCCTCTCTGATTTAGTGGTCGTGGTTTTAAGGCGTTCTGGGAGGGCCTGATTACCCATACACAGGAAGTTAGAGGTGGGAGAGGTCCCTTCAGAGTTCCATGTAAAAGACTGGTATTTTTGATAAAGACTCACTCGTGCTACACATAACAGACACATCCCTCTCGGCTCTGCCCTGACTGCCGTTGCAAACTGTGTTTGAAAGGTAAGCTCTCTGTCTGTTAATTGTCTTAAGGTCTGAGTTGACTGAGCTGGAAGGGGTTTTTTGGGCTACGGTTTCGCACATTTAGGGCCATGTAGTCTTGCTTTTGGTGGCTTGCTTGTGTAAAAGCCCTGCAATGTTGCCATGCTGCATTAAGGACAACCTGGTTGGTGTATGAATACGACACCACAATTTTTAACAGCTTATTGGAAGCTTGGTGGATTAGACAGAACAAAATATCTCGCAAAATACTTGGACAGAAGGATTTGGAATAGATGTCACCTCTGAAAAATTCTTTAGTTTACATAAAGTTAAGGAGTCCTGCTGTGAAAAAGAAAAAAAACACAGTAACAGAACCATCCCACAGTTCCACTGGCTCGAGAGCTGAACAATGATGTAACTGACTATGTTACTGCATAACCTGCATACACACACAAAAACTGCTGCATCATTGTTTTCTTCAAGTTTTTGCTCCGGAGTCTTGAAAACATTTGAACATTCCAAATAATTTAAGTTGGATTGTAAACTAATACAATTCAAGCAGTGCATTAGCATATGATATTTGTTAATAAAACAATGAAAATAAAGTTTACACCTTTTAGCATTTAAAGTAATTCAGTGTCTTCATGCCATCACTAACTTTAGCTGCAACAGTCAGACATTATTTTTATTAAGTTAACATATATTTCCTAGCACTATATTTAAATTTATGATGCTTATAAATATAATAATAGTGGCAGGAGCTAGTTTCAAACGTGACACTACAGTGTGGTATGTAAGATTTGAAAGAAATTAATACTTTGGATAAAAGTATTAATTTCTTTCAAATCTCACGTACTACACGGTAGTGTCACGTTTGAAACTAGCTCCTGCCACTATTATTATATTTATAAGCATCATAAGTACATTAAAGGATACATTAAATTAAACAAAAATGTCAATGAAGACTCCATACATTATATTACTGATATTCTAATTTTATATAGAAAGAATTCTTGAAAAAAATGTATCATGATTATTTCTGAAGGACTTTGCAAACACAGGAAATTCAGGAATAAATTACTTTTTTAAATATATTATAATAGAAAACTTATTTGAAGTTTTTATTATTTTCCACATTGTTTTATTTCTGTTTTGACTGTATTTTTGATCAAATAAATGCGGTTTTGATAAGAGACTTCTTAAACAAATAAATATTACAGACTTTTGAATGGTAGTGTTACTTCAATTGGAATGGGATATCCAACAATTGAATGTGTGTTGCATCACCACATCTGCTTCCAGTGTAAACAGTTTCATTTACTATAATGGTTGCAGATTAGTTTCATGCAATTCAGTTGCAATTCATGAAGTTGTTTTAAAAATATTGCGTGGTTTGGACATTTATCCTACCTCCTGGCCTTTAAGACCAGCAGGATTTAGGGGCCAGTGGAGCCACATTTTTTTCAGCCTGGAACCACCTCTTGGCATTCAAAATAAGCAAGGGTGAGATTGACCAGGCTGCTGTTTGATCATTGGGTAAGAAATGGAATGAGTCAGTGTTGGTTGTTGTTTCAGGTTTAGCTGAAAAAACAAAAACAAAAAAAAACATACAGAGCAAAATGAAGATTTAAATGGCAGGTGATTTAATCGGTTGGAATGCAGCAAGAAAGACCTTGAGAACGGTTCTTTCTGCTCCATTGATACTGTGTAGGTCTTTATCAAAAGAGTCTACTCAGCTATTTACTCTGCAAGGCCAGCGGTGCTTTTCAGAATATTGGTTTTTGAAGCCATTTCAAGGGTGCAAGACAAGGGTGGTCCTCCTCCATGCCATAAACGACGATGACAGTGATGATGATGTACTAACGTGACAATATAAGGGCAAAGCATGCATCAGTACCTGTCATTAATGCTGCATCTGTTTGACACACAAGTGCAGACGTTAAAATAGCCACAGCTGTATCCCATAGATCAATTTTGGACAAAGATTTTACAGAGCTATTGGAACAAAACAGAAGGTCTTTGTAGCTTCCCCTCCTTCTAGTCTTCCTCTCTTCATGTGGCACGTTAGCGAGGCCAGGGTAGCCAAAAACTCTTGACGCTCCAGTGCGAAACTCTTTCAAGAACTGCATTGTTCCTCTACACCCTAGGGGACTTTAGAATGATTTGCATGGTTGTAATGTGGAATGGGGTTGGGTCTGATGTTCAGAATGCTTTGGAGAGACCCCAGAACTGTTATACAATATTAAACTCATTAGAAATAAACATTTCCTTAATGCTTTTACAAAAAAGTTGGAATACATTCATTTGACTGCCTTTTTGGTCCGTAGCTGCAGTTTATTTTAGAGTATTTTGTGTTTTAGGATAGTGACCAATTTTTTTTCCAATTTATGTCTGTCCAATGCTTTACTGGTTCATATGGACCTTTGAAAAGGTTATGCAGCACATTGCGGTTTCTCACCATAATGTCTCTTTGAAAATGAATAACTTTTAGTTTTAGTGTAATGCATTTTGAGTGAATGGACAGATAATTTTTTCCCCCCAAAAAAGGTTTCATTAAAAATATCTAATATGAATAAAAGTTTGGAATGAGCGAGGGCATACTATTACTTTTTTGGTTGAACTATCCCTAGTCTTCCCTGTCCTTTCAAGAATCTCCAGGTCTTTATGGTAAAGCAAAATATTTGACCATTTATTTGGGTTCATTTGTTTAGTTGAATAGTTGTCCAATATTTGGTGAACACCTATCTACTACAGTTGAGTCTGTTTAAATATAAGAGTCTGAAGTTTGGTTCATATGAACCACAGTATGGTTGAGTTTGAGGTGAGCACAATATGGAAATAAATTGTTAGCCTATTAGTGACTCACTGGCCACTTTATTAGGTAAACCTGCTCAGCTACTTGTTAACGCAAATATCTAATCAGCCAATCACAGCAACTCAATGCATTTAGGCATGTAGACATGGTCAAGACGATCTGCTGAGGTTCAAACTGAGCATTACAATGGGGAAGAAAGGTGATTTAAGTGACTTTGGAATGTGGCATAGTTGTTGGTGCCAGACGGCCTGGTCTGAGTATTTCAGAAACTGCTGAGCTACTGAGATTTTTACGCACAACCATCTCTAGAGTTTTTAGAGAAAGGTCTGAAAAAGAGAAAATATCCAGTGAGTGTCAGAAAATCCTTTGTTGATGCTAGAGGTCAGAGGAGAATGGTCAGACTGGTTCGAGCTGATGGAAAGGCAACAGTAACTCAAATAACCACTCGTTACAAACAACCAAGGTATGTAGAAGAGCATCTCTGAATGCACAGCACATCGAACCTGAAGCAGATGGGCTACAGCAGCAGAAGACCACACCGGGTGCTACTCCTCTCAGTTAAGAAAGAACAGGAAACTGAGGCTACAATTCGCATGGGCTCACCAAAATAGGACAATAAAAGATTGGAAAAACTTTGCCTGGTCTGATGAGTCTCGATTTCTGCAGCAACATTCAGATGGTAGGGTCAGAATTCGCTGTAAACATCCTGCCTTGTATCAACGGTTCAGGCTGCTGATGGTGGTGTAATGGTATGGGGGATGTTTTCTCTGCACTTTTGGGCCCCTTAGTACCAATTGAGCATCGTTTAAACAAGTGTTGTTGCTGACCATGTCCATCCCTTTATGACTACAGCGTACACATCTTCTGATTGCTACTTCCAGCAGGATAACGCGCCATGTCACAATGCTCAAGTCATCTCAAACTTGTACCTTGCACAGGACAGTGAGTTCACTATACTCAAATGGCCTCCACAGTCAGCAGATCTCAATCCAATAGAGCACCTTTGGGATGTGCTGGAATGGGAGATTCGCGTCATGGATCTGCAGCCGACAAATCTGCAACAACTGAGTGATGCTATTAGGTCAATATGGACCAAAATCTCTGAAGAATGTTTCCAGAATCTTGCTGAATCTATGGCATGAAGAATTAAGGCAGTCCTAAAGGCAAAATGAGGTCCAACCCAGTATTAGCAAGGTGTACCGAATAAAGTGGCCAGTGAAAGTATATGTGGTGGTGGTAAACAGCTTCTAGGGTTTTCACATTGATAACAAAAACATTTTGCACACGTAGTGCAGTTCAAAACAACATAACATTGTGAATTGAGACTCTAGTGTGACAAAACAACAACAACAACAACAAAAAAAAACGTATGGTTCTTTAGCATTTTGGTTTTCCAAATGTTACAAACACATTTACATAAATCATTGTGTCTTTTGATAAGAGTTATTATTACTTTTTAATTTTAGATAGGACAGGATAGGTTAGTTAGACAGGATAGGAATCAACATTATAGTTTCCTGCAATGGACACTAGATAAGTTTCAGGTTGTTGGCCCAAATTGTGTTTGTTCTGATTTGAAACCATGTGTGGAAAATGGGAGAAATGAGAAGTAGAATCTGCTCCTCTCAGTTCTCTTTTCTTATGTTTTTAGTTTTGGATGGAGAAATGCAGAAACAATGTACCACTTGCAAGTGTGAGCTTCTTTCAATCCTTAAGTCTAAGAGAAGTGCTGGCCACTTGCTTTACTAGGGCCCTTTCAGAGTTTTAGTCTTTGATGTTTGTATGCTTATAATTGGTTGTGTATATATATATATATATATATATATGCATTTGAAGAAACCAAAACAAATATTAAATTTTTGTGCTTCTGTCTGGTTACTTCCTCCTAGAGATTTTAAGTTGTGTACACCAAACTCATTACAGACTGCAGGCTTTTCTGACTAAGAAGGCTTCCATCTATTTTAAAACTGGGTTTACATCCCTTCAGACTAACATCCCTGTCAAGCCATCATTGGAAGGTTTGTCTTGACAAACTTTGCTTTACAAGTTGTTGTTTATTTCTGTCACGTTTTTAAGTGCTAGCAAGTTGGAGTCATGTGGTTAGTTTTAGAAAGACATTAGGAAAACCATTAATGCTGAGGCCAGCAAAGGGCTTTCAAGCACAAAGTTTGTTTGCACTGTTCTTATTCCATTACGATGCATCTGAGATCACAGAGCAAGAAAGACTAGTTCTGGAAGGCAAATGTTACAGTCAAAGACATGATTCTGTTCAAACCAGTTTAATGCCAGCCTGTGGTGCTTATGATGTTGTTTTCCACATTTTCTAACAGTGTGGATATGTTTTATATCACAACATTGTAGTCAAAACAAATCTGACGCTTTACCTATTCAATTGATCGATTTCAATTAAATTAGAATAGTGTTTTAGTAATTTGACAGTATGAGTGAGTTTAATTTGTTTATTGATCAGTTGTTAATCTAGTTAACGATTTAATGCATTTTGCATTTTACATTGCATTTTCTAAAGAAATGAACAGACGTGCAGTCTACCAATAGCATTAGAGCGACAGCTCTGGGAACGCCCACAAGCCTCTTCACAGAGACTAGTGACATACAGCGCCAAAGTCCCTGGCGGTGTGAACAGGGCTTGAGGAAATGTTAAAAGTTAGATGGGTTAACATACCTCTCAACATTAAAACCTTATATGTACATACTTGCAGACCTTGAGAGCCCAGTACTAGTATTAGTGAAGCCTGTCATGTTATTTTTACTAATAGGGAAATAAGAAAGGAACATTAACTGAAGGTTCCTTTCTAATACACATCTGAAGCATCCTCATAGAGTTACAATATAGAGGGACTACGGTCATGCCCACTGAGTGGCAAAAAGACTGAGCGGCAGCATTTGGTTTTCAGTGTTAATGCCGCAAAAAACACACAAAACACATCTAAAATGGGAAAGAGCTTTGCGATTGACTACAACTACATATGACAAGAAATCTGAGGTATATTTTCTTATCTGACTCCGAGTATTTCATTTGTTCTGTCGGTTGTGATGTTAAATAAAGCTTGCAACATGTCAGCGGGAAACAGCTCGTATATTGTCCTCTCATGCAGTTACCTGAACCACCTCTACACGAGATGAGAGCACATTTTTATCCTTTTCTGGGTCATGAAATGGTCTGCATTTGTGATATTTCTTTCTTCCTTTCCTGCAAAACATTCGCTCTTTTTGGATGTGCTTAAATCTGCACTTAAGGATGCGTTCCTGTCACATTTCACACATGCACACTTCAATAAGCCGTCAGAAAGCAGGTTAATGTGTTTACATGCCGCACGAAATCGGAGTAAGAGGCAAAAAAACGACCTGTGTCGACCGGTTCATGCTTAAGCTGTTTATTACTCCGATAAAATAAAACGGGTTTCCCTGTTTACATGACCACGTGCGTTGTCTGCTTATTAAGCTTAATCTGATGTTTTTAAATAAACACTGACAAAAACTATACAAGTTTTAGGGCTGGATGATATGATGATATAACATTGATACGAGTGATCACCCGGATTTAGAACTACCTATATTGTATTCATGTAAAGCGATCACAGGCAAATTTGCTTTATGTTTTTCCCTGGCGTCAAAATCAGGTACATATAAATGTCAGGAAACACAATTTCTTGCTGCATTTCAATATCCAGGGATCATTGGATCTTTGGTAAGTTGTAAGGAACACTATATCAAGTCCAACCTTTAGTTTAAACTGATAATAGTTAATTTTACTCGCGTTTTCGCAGATTCACCAATTAAATCCAGTCACCCAGCAGCTCTTTTGCTACTCAGTCAGGCTGAGGGGGGCGTGTTCCGGCGGGAAAGTGGCATCAATGCATTCCCTCTATAGAATGATATTCTACAGCATCATTATAGAATAAGGAATCCAGTCTGTTTTCTAGTTTCATGCTGTCACTAGTGAAAAAGAAAGTGAGAGAGAGAGAGAGAGTGAGTTGGATGGTGAACAAACAAGTGGCAGGTGTGACCCAACCTGGGCTTTGCCCTGACATGTAGCTGACAGCGTGTTCTCGGCAGAAAGGCATCCCGACACACCCCTCTTTACGCTGGAGCATTTCAACTGCGACATATGCATACTTGCACATGCTCTCATACCTTATGTTATTTCTGTGACCAACCTGATACCCTACACTTCCTCTTATCTCCCACATCTGTCTGTAAAGAGGTCCAGGTTTGAGTACAGGTCGTAACCATCATGTTAACAAAATCCCACAAGCTGACACCCTGACCACACGCCACTGCCAATATTAACCGCACATAATACGTCATTGTATCTGCTGGAGGTCACTCATGTTATGTTGTCCTGTTAGATTACATTGGTGTTTAATGAGTGCAAAATCACCTTTGTTCTGCCAGTCAAAATCCAATAAATGAATCTGCTTTGCATGTGACTTGGTTAGCACTGACGATCCTGGTTACTGTGTACAGAATGACCTACAGGGCTGTAGCATGAGGAGATGGATGGGAATGAGACTTGAGAGGATGATGTCATCCAAAGAGCTATTAGATGGTGAGGGGGAGGTGCCCACATGTGTGTCTTCATGTGTTCAGGTCTGGACAGGCCAGTTCTATTATTATACACTTAGCCGTCATCCCGTCGGTTAATAGCCTTTAAACCCAAACACACAGGGCTGTTTCCTCATGTCTGGTAAAAAAAAAAAAAGAAAAGAAGAGCTGGTCTGGTTAGATTCAGTCTCATAAAAGTATGACCAAGGAAAAAAGGTAAATATTGATTAAAGATGCACCGATGCTAAATTTCTCCACCAACACAGATAGCCGATTCTTCAGAATGATTTCTGCCAAACGAAAAAAATGTATAATCTGTTCCATCTCATTTGGTGCATTACTATAACATTAGAGGTTAAAATTAAGACCAGAGCCCAAAGTATTATATATATTTTCAGATATATTTACACTGAAAAACTGAAATGTTTGTGTACAACTCAGTTGTACTGCACATAAGGTAGTTTTTATAAAAACATTTATTCAAACAGGCATATATAATTAACAGTAAATAAGCTCTTCTCTAGTGTTTTTTATAGCTAGCTAACAAACTGTGGACACTGGATAACTTTCCTTGGGTAAATGCAACATTAAGTGACATTGTTCACAAGTTGTTTTATTGACGTCTTTCACAGTTGAAACAGATTGAGCAATTGCGTGAGACATGATAGATTTCGTTATGTTGTACTTTATCTTTCAACATACCTTTCGATGTTCATGCATGTTTTTTCATGCTATAACTTGTATTTAAGTGAAAATAAAGTGAAAAAACTCACGCTTTGAACTGAGGTGCTACATTGATCTGTCATGTCACATTTAAGAGAATAAAAACGCCATTTTTTTGTTTGAGTTTTGTGATAAAATACATCGAATCTGAAAGCAGAGACTTTGTTTCTTATCAGAAGTAAAAAGCACAATGCTCTTTGCGATTATTGGATGGGTGGCTCACTACAGATAATTTACGTATTATAATTATATTATAATTTTACGTAGTTATAGCTGTAACCTCATTTATTGGATTAAGCGTGCAGCCCTACTGCAGGGTGATTTATCATTGATTACTTAAGTTACTAAATTGTAGGTGCATAAGTAAGTCAAGTGTTTGAATAGTTGTTTAACATTTTTCCACAAATCACACAACAATATTATAATTATATTTATTTTCAAAATATATATATTTTTTTGTATTATTAATCAAAGATAATTTAAAGTCTGTTTTAGAAGAATTTATATTTCGCAGCATGTAACTTTTTTGCATTTCTCATAGCTCCCCTGTAAAGTGCACACCATGGGTCTATGAGTGTTTTGAGCACACACACGGCGTGCGGCGCTCATCACTGTACAGTCAGGATGGAGTGGCTTTGGCAGGCAGATGCAAGCATGTCACGGTTATTCCGTCTCGGAACGATCTCACACTTACAAATGATCCAACTGTCAGTTCTCACACACTCTCCAGCTCTGGTCTCCTTAGAGACCACTGATCTAATTTGTTAGCTAGAATACTGAACCATCTCAACATACTGGTGGGTGATGTTTTCTGGATTGAGTTTTAATTGAGTTCAAAAACGTAAAAATGCAAAAGAAGCTGATTGTCACAGTCTGAATTTTGCCCAAACCTGATTAAACAATCTAGGCTCATTAGAAATATGTACCTCTACCTACATTTTTGCAAAACTCGTATCAAAAGCGTACCTTTACATTTGACTGCAGTTTCCATCTGAAAGAAACACTAGAAGCAGTAAAACAATAGCTTTTATTACTTTCCATACAAATTATGAATATAGGGGCAGATTATATCTTGACAAAGGTTTATTTTTGCTTGGTTCTTTGCATAATAGTTTGCTACAACCTCAAAATGCTTTTGTATTTAAATACATGATTTGTAAACTAATACTTTCATCAATCCATATGTATGGCTTTTTCTGACGTTGTAAACTTGCTTGCTTGTTTACCTGGGACATCATTGCATTTGCAACGAGAAGCACTTGGTACAAGTCCCATGAAACAAATCATGACTACATGATCTGCTAAAAAGACCCATAGACGCAAGCTAAAATTCCATGGTTACTTCAGCAAATGCGTTTTTATCTCTCATATGCTTTTGTTAATACTATATCTTTAGTGTAGGTGGTACATTATTTTCAAATGCAAAAGAGCATTAACTTTTTTAGTGCCACTCACAAGACATTTCATTTACGAACTGCCACGATACGTACATTAACCAACATAATGAAATGTTGCCAGATTCAAATTCATCTGTTGTTGTGTAATAAAACTGAACACACTTTTTTTAATATTAACACTATTAGCACCATGCACTTACTGGCCATTTCGCTTTGAAAGTGTTGCAAAAGGTGCATAAATATCATTTTGCAGTTATGTCATCACAGGAACAAATTTCCAATGAACCTGGGTTGTGATTCAATTACATATGTTTACTAATCTGCTGTCCAAGTTACTTGTTATATGGACTAGTCAGCTAACATATTTATCTGCAGTGTAATCAGTGTATTTTTTGTTTGTTGTTTTCATTTTCTTGCGTTAATGATCACCAGTCAAAGACACATTTGATCTATTCTGCAAACATTTTTGACCACTCAATGCTGCAAATGACCTGTCAAAACCATGTATTCCAGAGAGACATGTAATACTTTTCGATCCCAATGATGAGAACTGTAGGAGAGGATGTTGTGGAGTGAAGAAGCATAAACACTTTGCATGTCTACATACTTTAGAAAGCCCAATCTGATTTTGCACCTCATCTAAAATGCAGTGCAGGGTAATGCACTTGGAATTTCAGGCATGTGATAAATGATTGCTGATGCATTCGCAGTCTATGAGAGTTCAGTTGTGCCGTTTTGCTACGACAGCAGAAGCTTGTGGTCTCTCATTGCTTGGCATTTTTTCGAAACATTATTTCTTTCTGTTCCTGTACAGTTTCTGTGCCTGATTGCGTCAATTATCCACAGAGAAACTGACCAGTGAGTGATTCAGTTCGGATGGCATTCCCCTATAGTTTGGCCCTCAATGGCATCTCTGTTAAGTCAAGACAGTGACACTGTGGCCCTTTGCCTCTGTATGCATCACACTTGCGTGTGTGTGTGTGTGTGTGTTTGAGGCAGACAGCTGCTGCCACACTTGGAGGGGCCTCTTCAATTTCGTCCCACCCTGTACTCACTCCCTCTCCCTCCTTATACACAAACACATTCATTTTACTTCTCTTGGAGCTGAAGGACTTTCGAGAAGAGGACTAAATGACCCGCGCTTGAAACTCAATAGAAGTGTAAGGGAATATTACAAAAGGGTCCCTTTGGATGTCTTCAGGATTTAAAGGTGACTAGCTGTGGCCGCCCTGTTGTTCCTTGGGAAACAGAGCATCCCATGTGCGCTCCTCCTTAGATCAGTCTTCATCTGAGAGTCTGGGTTTATGTGCTTCTGCTGGCTTTCTGAGATTAAACAATATGGAACAGGCACTCACAACGAGTGGCTAAACACTACACTCCCTGCGCTGCATCCAGGAGCCGGGACTCAAGGTAGGATTGACGTATCACCAAACCAAAGTAGCATGGCTGGATTGGTGTCATGTGGGAGTGTTATTGTCTGAAATGAGGACATCTTACTTTACTAACAAAGGCGAGTATGTCGGCTAGATACCAGCGTCGTAAAAGTGAGAGAGAATGAGATGGAGTTATTGCACAAATTGAAGAGTGGTGTTTATGGCTCACTCAACTTGGCCACTTTCCTTCAAAAATGAAGACATTTCTCCACTGAAATGAAACAAGGCTGACATTTCTATCCCCTTCAGATTTCTCTGCAGCTGCCAGAAGAAACTGTTTAAATCTATTCTTGTACTTTAAAAATTTTACCCTGGCCTGGCCAGAGAGAGTAAAGTTAACTTTTTTGGGGTCAGTTTTAAGATTGTCCAATATTCAACAATGATAATAATTAAATATATACAAATCTAGTTTAAAATGAATGTGCCAAGTAATACTTGTATTCATGTTGCTTCAAATATTGAAAAATAATGAAAAACTTTTATACCATTTTCGATTAAATATTTGAATTGAATGACTCAATAAATGTCATGTGGTGTAACTATAAAGGTAACATTATAAAAAATGTTCCCTAAATGTCAAAACCATTTTTTCAACTTTTCAGTGTAAGTTTAGAGGATTGTACCACTTGACATTTCACAACCAAGCTTGCTATGTCATAAGGAGGTTGAATTATATTATATTTTTTTAAGACACTTACTGACCTTGGCACTCTGCAGGGGTCCTCTATGTCCTCTCTATGTCATTTCCTGTTTTATTTTGCCTGCATTTTTCTGTACATTGGTTGCACCACATGACTTTGATTTGGAGGACAAATATTTTTCAAATGTTTAAATTATTATAATATTATCATAACTGTTTCACTGTTTGTATTTTTTCAAAGATATAATAAGAAGATTATGCTCACATTGAGTTATGGTATCATGACAGTTCTTGACACCACCTTGTTTTTTTGTTTTTGTTTTACTTTTTTTTTTTTTTTACTTTTTACTTTATGCCACATAGAAATATTGAAATGAATTTAACTTAAAAAAAAAAGTTATTCATCATAAAAGGTGTATTCAAGTCATTGTATGGATGAATTGCATTTATGATGTTTTAATAATGTTTAAAGTAGATTTAAAATAAATAAATAAATGATTTTGGACCAAAAATATTTAACTGACACTTAAATAGCATTTTATTGATTTATTACATTTTCTGTCTTATTTTGTTGGTTTTAAACTTATCAGTGTTCTTGTTTGACTCTGGTTCTGCTGAATGTTCACGGTTCACTGACACAGTTCTCTGGAAGATCTTGTGTTCCGCCTGTGTCGCTGTACCCACGTAAGATGATCCATGTGACAGGTTAGCCGGGGCTCTCTTCTGCTAGTAAACATACACATGCACACGCTATCTGTGTAATTTGAGCTGCGAGTGCTTTGTTTTGAAGCGGCGTGTAGAATCTAAAAGGCCTTTGTGTTGGTTTAACTTCAGTAGAGGAACAAAGCTAAAGATGTTAATTGTATGACTTGTTCTGACACTCTACTTCTGACACGTTTTTACCTTTTATTGTTTAATCCTGATTCTATATTGCTATCAGAATGTTCTGAAGAGTGAAACAGTCTCAGCCTGAGACTGTTGAGCTTTCCAAACTTAACTTAATATGGGTGACATGATGCTCGGATGATACTTCACTGGAAAATTTAGGTCACGTCACACAATTAGGTCTATCATGCTGATCAGTTGTTGAGTGTCATGTTGTGTGTGTGTGTGTTTGGTTTGACGTGGCGGGGCTGTTGCCGTGCAGTGGGGTGATATCCAGAGGGCCAGAGCTTGGCTCTCTAACAAAGAGAACCCTGTGGATGGAAAAACAGCTGAGAGGGGGTGAGAGAGGGGGTAAAGTACAGCATTGTTAATCCCCTCCAAACCTGATGGTAAAAAATAAACAACAACACAGATTGAGCATTCCTGGCAGTCTGGCGGCTTAATTACAGAAGCCAGTGAATTTTTCTTTCTTTCTCCGGGTTAATTTTTTAATCTTGTTTAAGACAGTGTGGTCTGTTGACGTTTAAGGGCATATCTAAGAAAAACTTTTTTTATGTATTTCAAACTTTTTCTTATATTGTAGTAGATATACTAGGATTGTGCACAAGTAATTAATCGAGCACTTATTCTGCACCACCAAATGATTAACTAGTTACAACACTTCAAATCTTGCAAACTGATTTTCTTTTGCTCCTTTAACTGTCATTTGTAATAATTAAATGTACTTTACTTTAAATGTACTCATCTAAATCTCTAAACAGCTGACATATTGTGATGGGATGCCATTATTTTTTATTCATTTCTCTCCTGGCTGATCATTACCATACAGCATAATTATTTATTCTATCCATCTTTATGTGAATCAATGACTTTTCACACTTCCTTTATTCCCTCCACCTGATGAATTTAACCTCTCATTCTTGTGATTCTTTTCATTTTCATATAATATTTTGTTTTGTTTCCACCATGTTTTACATCCACCCATCTGATAGATGGATTCATCATTGCTTTCATTGCTAGTTTTCAAAGACCCCATCATTCACAATCCGTGACATTTTGAACTCTGTTTTTTATGTAAAACATGCATTTGCATTTTCCCATCATTTAAAATGAGGGGAAAAAAACATATTTTATCACAGCTTAAATGCATATTTAAGCTGTAATTGTCAATTTCCTCTTTTAGCATAAGTGCTTTGCAGGCTTTTGGGTGGTGTTATATAAAAAATATGTCTGCAGAGAGTTTAGCCAGTATCTCCAGGCAGAGTTTTGTGTGGATTCTTGCCAGACTGAGTCGGTCAGATCCCACGGTCGCCACTGCATGTGGTTAGATCAACAGGATCAGGTGTCACAAAAAGACCTATAATGACTTTTAGGACTGAAGCGTCTCACAATGCTTTTCCTGCAGTTAGTTGGTGTTCATTTGGTACAGTTCTCATATAGTAAAAAAAATTGCATAACAACATGCTTATTCTAGAGAGACCAGTCTGAAGAACTGTTTGTAGATTTACATTTACATTTACATTTATTCATTTAGCTGACGCTTTTATCCAGAGCGACTTACAATTGCTATATATATATGTCAGAGGTCGCACGCCTCTGGAGCAACTAGGGGTTAAGTGTCTTGCTCAGGGACACATTGGTGTCTCACAGTGGATTCGAACCCGGGTCTCTCACACCAAAGGCATGTGTCTTATCCACTGCACCACCACCACACCAGATGGTGGATATGGATATGTTAACCATGGATATGGTGGATATGGATGTGGATATGTTAAACAGTCTATAAACTCCTTTCTGTTGATCTGTTTGATACATGTATGGATAGTATGAGGAGGTAACAAAACAAAAGAGTGGGACAAATCACAATGTTCAATATGGCCGCTGTAAAATAAAAGTTATGACTTAAAATAATTAAAATAGCCTTTTTGATTTACAGTTGTGGATTTATCAGACTCTTATCCAAAATGTTACCAAGATGGCTGTCGATTGAACTGACTTGCCTCAATGGTACATATTAGTGAAATTGGTCAGGATAATCATTCAATGGCTTCTCCATCCAGACATGGTAGTACATGCAGCGTCATTTAAATGGTTCTCCTCTCTCCTTTCAGGCATGGAAGAAGCGATGGTTTGTTCTGCGCAGTGGGAGGCTGACAGGAGACCCAGACGTGCTGGAATATTACAAGAATGACCATGCCAAGAAGCCCATCCGCGTGATCGATCTGAACCTGTGCGAGCAGGTGGACGCCGGTCTTACCTTCAACAAGAAGGACCTGGAGCACAGCTTCATCTTTGACATCAAGACTATCGACCGGATCTTTTACCTGGTGGCAGACACTGAAGAGGAGATGAACAAGTGGGTGCGCTGCATCTGTGATATCTGTGGCTTCAACCCCACTGATACGGAAGGTAAATCATGCCAAATGCAAACACACACCAGAGATATCTAGGGATTATAATTATAAGGATTTTAATAATGATTTCAAACGGTTTCATTTAGCAATTCTTTAGTACTTTTGAGGAAGAAATGTATATATAAAAAAGATATAAAATGCTAAAATATTGCAAGTTTTGCAATTGGAATTTTTGCCCAAGCTGCCCCTTTCATGATGGGCCATACATTTTCAATAAGAGACAGATCTTGACTGTAGACAGGCAGTCAAGCACATTCACTTTATGGTGTAGAGTGTCTGAGAAACCACTCTGTTGTAGCACGTGTAGAATGAGGCCTGGCATTGTCTTGCTTTCCATGTCTCTGACAATCCCAACATACGCCTCCATGTCAATGGTGCCTTCACACATGCACATAAGTCACCCATGCTGTTTGTACTGATGCACCCCCATACCATGACAGATGTTTGCTTTTGCACCTGTCGCTGATGAAAGTCTGGATGGTCCCTTTCGTATTTGGGACTGAGAACTCAATGTCAGTTTTTCGTCAGTGACAGAGAGAACTCTGATTGGCTGTTCAGTTCAGTGAATGAGTCAGTACATGAGAATAATAGCAAAACAGTGAACAAAGTTGTTAAGACAGTACAGACAGAAGGCTGTTCTAATTTACGTCATCTTACCTGAGTGTTCCTGGGCGGAATATAGAAAGTGGTCAGCATGATTGATATTCAAAACGGTATGCACGCGCTGCTTTATTTACGGTTTGTGTATCTGCTGCCTGCAGTGTCGGTTTCCCTTTTTGAATGACGAATATAGACGAATATATCTGCAGAAATAGGCAGATATCTCCTTTACACGCAGGCGCAGAACGCGCATGCTGGCTGACAGTCGGCTGTAGTCCTTTCAATGTGTTCAAGCACAGCTTTTTTCGCGAGGCGACAACACAGTCGGCTTTCATCAGCGCTAGTTTTTGGCATCGGTTTGGTGCGTCCCTACCTAAAAAGAAGCTGAAACGTGGACTCATCTGACCACAGCACACATTTTCATTGTCATTAAAACCATCTGAGATGAGCTCAGGCCCAAATAACTTTGCGGCATCTCTCCATATAATTGATGTACAGTTTTCTCTTTGCATAACAGAGATTCAAGTTGTATTTCTTGATTCAGACTGTTAAGTGACAATGGTTTTACAAAGTACTCCTGAGCACATGTGGCTATTTTTTAAAGCTGCAGTATGTAACTTTTGGCGCTCTAGTGGTTAATAAACAAAACTGCATGCGTCTTGAGGAAGAACATTGTAGCCGGTGTAACTTCTCTCTGTTTATGTCTATGACGAGTCACGCAGGTACTGGGCTACTCTGCCGTGGTGGCCACCCGACCGGCCTAAAATAGTCCGAATATAAACACTTATTATAGCTGTACCGTAGTGATTCAGGATAAGACAAAAACACGGTTTGGAAAATGGATTCATGAATGTACTCTTGTAAATTTTGAACACAAAGTTACGTAGTGCAGCTTTAACAGTAGCATGATGGGTTCATCTAACTTTTATTTAGCCTCTGTCAACTTTTTTAGAGCGTGTTGCAGCAATCAAAAATACAATTAAGTTGGCCAGTGAAGTTTTTTAAATAGTTTTTATATTTAATATATTTGTTTAATATATCAAATATTTGTTTTTGCACGTGACGTCACAGGGTTGGTTGTCTTAGCTGAGGTAAATAGATATTCTCAGAGTAAAAAAAAAAACCTGTGTACACTCAGCTTAATAAGCATTTCTTTACTTTTTGAACACACTATCGTTCTCAAATGGATGAAGACAAACTTGAAAGAGCTGTTGAGCCCATAAGAAGTCATTGCTTGCGCATTTGAGCCGATACTGCAATGTGCCGTCAATTTGCCACTTCTATAATTCAAAGTGACATCAAAAACCACAAATCCCTTTACTGTAAGGCTATAAATGTAATAATAACATGATGTTTCTCTTTCATTCACTCTGATAAACAGTTTAAATCAGTACATTGACGGAGCACTGTAATTTTTTTTTACAAATATTTTTAATGATTTAAAACAACTTTTCACAAATCGTTTCCCAAATCACATATATCATTAACAGAGTGTCTTCATGTTCTGTTTTCGCTGGAGGAAAACAATTGTGTGATGAGGGGTGATTCATGAACACAGCGAAAACCTGATTGGTACCGGCAAGTGCTGGGCGGTCGGTAAAGCGCACCTTATAGCCAGATAAATTAAAAACAGATGGAGCAACTTCAGGCTTAAGTTTGTTGGTGCGGCGAATTACTAAATTGCCTGAATCAAAGGTTTTCCTCAATGTAATATTCCCCCCAAAATTGTTCACTGCATACTCTGACATCAGCACCCATTGAAGGGTTCTTCCTTTTCAGTGCCGCTAGCCAGTGAAGCTGTGCATTCTCAGTTTTAGTGGCAGTTAATGGAAATTAACTCTTTTGCCCTTCGCTTTAACGCTGTAAAAATTATTTCTACAACCAGGAGAAATACAGTCATTTCAAATTGAGTAACTGCATATTCATGAGCTACTAAATTTGACAGCTGACTAATCAATAAGTAAAACCTTCTGGAAAAAAAAAATCACATAGCATAATTAATATTCATGAACATTTACACTCACCTGTAATTAGTTGTAATTATACAATTGAAAAACAATTATAGGTAACACTTTATTTTACAGTGTGCTTGTTACATGTTATATGTAGTTACTATAGCAATAACTATAAATTATGCATAATTATATGCAACTAACCCTACAACAAACCTAATCCTGACCGTAACCCTGTAGTAAGTACACGTAGTTAATATTGCTCAGTACTTAAATGTATAATTACACTGTTACAAGGACACCTTAAAATTAAGTGTATCCCAATTCTATTATGAATACAACTTTAAAATTTGTGTAGTTACTTAAGTAACATTGGCTAAAGTACTGTAGTCGTTTTCTTAGTATATGCTCAATATGAAACATTTTTAATATGTAATAAGTGCATTAAGATTATTAAGTTCTTAAGTAGTTAATAGGTAAAAAAAAAAAGGTTTTGAGAATGAAGTCTGGTATGAATCCTATATATCTCTATCTCTATACTTTAATAATGTTGAAAATGTGAGACACATTCTCATGCTCTTTTTTTGTTACATTGATAATATATCATATAAAGAAATGGCCAAGCAGTTTCGGACATTTAATTTGGTCTGTTTTGAGAGACACAGGGTTTTGCCATTATTAGCCACCAACACTAAACAGGGTACAGTGATTGCAAATATGTAGGGGGGTTTTCCATGGCTTGGATGATTCAGCAGCTAGCCTGACAAACAAGAGCGGGAGGGGGAGAAGAATGAGGGAAGGAGGAAAATGGGAAAAAACTGAAGAGACAGAAAGAGACAAAGTGGCCCTGACAGCCTTGAGCTGCCTGCACTTAGAGAGAGTCAAATGCAACCCAGTGAGTGAGTGGGTGTGTGTGGGTGTCAATGTGTGTGCGCACAAGTGGTGTGTTTGTGTGCGTTTTACTGAATAACTGAAAGCAGAGTTTGAAGAGAGACTTGTACAAAAACACGCACAACCACCCCGTCAGCTGCACTCCACTGACCTTGAGAGTAGGCTGTTCAAAGAGAGATGGAAATAAAAATAAAAAGTCAGAGATAAAGAAAACTCTTTTAAAAGAACATGGACAAAAAAGCTTTACAAGTTATCCTAGATGGCACATAAAAACCGAGACTCCGTCATGGATTAGTGGCGCTTTCTTATTAGCGTCTTGTATTCAGGGTTCCTCTCTACGCAGTTCTGCACGTTCACACGGCCTGTGTAGGATGCCAGCCTTAACCTTTATCAGTTCCTTTACAAAAACATGTAATTCTTCTTTGCTCTCGATTTTAATCTTATCTTCAACATATCAAAATATTTGGCCATAATCTGGCCATACAATACAAACAGAAAAGAGGTGCTTTCTGAGTCCTGGAGGTTTTTTGACATGTCGTGACATTTGTGCTTATTTCTGATACTTATAACAATTTCATAGCAAAAGTCTGATTACACTGTATTCAGCATAAACTCTAGCCTGGCAAGCCAGACCTACATCAAGATGTTGGGTCTGGCAACTCACCATAGACACGGCTAAATCCGAGGGGCGGGATAAACGGCTGTCTTTCATATTCCCTCTGCACGCAATAGGACAGCGCTTCAACCAACCAGAGCGTTTTCCCAACAGCGGAGCTAGCTGATAGATTCGACTTTTGCCATATCTGGCCGGCAAAAATACGAACACATCTTCCTTTTTTTAAGAATGACTTAAGTGCCGTTCTATGCTCTTTTCTCAAAGAAAAACCTAACTCCAAGTCCTCCAGAGTCGCGGACAGAGCCGATTCGAAAGATGTTCGCCAGCAGCAGCCGTCATTCTTTGTGGCAGGTAACCGTCGCAACTCTGTCGTCATTATGTTAAGCCCGCCCCGTCTACTCTATACACGACGTGATTGGCCTGACCCAATTTAGGTTTTTGCAGCTCGAAAGTCTATGGAGAGTTGCTAGACTGCCCTGGCTGCAAAATACATTTTGCTGCCGCTAGGGTGCGTCTAGATTTCTAGGCTACATAAACTCTGCTACAATAATATGTGAGCAGCAAGAATGTAAAATTTTGTAGTTTTGAGAAAATGGTGTGAATGATCATGCATATTGATGTTTCACACCTGGGAACACACCTAATGACCCTGTCAGCTGAATGGGACTAGAAGTAAGAATGCAAGGAGAATAAAATAATGTCTTTTTGATTGTTTGTATTTTATTTACAACACAATCCAAATACATACCGAAGGACAAAAGGCACATTATTGAGCACACTGATCTAAATAGAGAGACCTGAACAGTCACACTCCTTTGTGCCATTCCTAGAACACTTTCCTGTTCAACATACCTGTCATTTCCAAAGTGTTTGCTTTTTCTTTTCCATGTTCATGTAGAAGCTTGCTGATGTTGGAACAACGCTCTTAGAGAATAACAGTTTGAAGATACTTTTTTGAAAGTTTGAGTCAGCAGGACTCATCCGTGGCATCTGGTCCCTGTAAAAAACAACTGTGAACATGCTGATATCAGGAGGGTTGTAATTACTGATTACTGATCAGTAATCTGATCATATTAAATCATTTACTTTAAATGACTAAAAATGACTAATGAAATTGTTTTAAATATTTTTGAATATACAAGTAAGAAATGTTGGAAAAAATTATACTTTTAAACCCGAAACTAAACCACCAGAAGGTGGCGGCAGGCGACCGTCTAAATGAGCGAGTCATTAATTCAAACGATTTGTTCAAACGACTAATTCATGCAAGAATGAGGCAGTTGTTTATGAATGGGTTGCTGAATATGACTCAACCGATTTGTTCAAAATGCTGAATCATTCAGTAATGAAAACACAGTTGAGAAGTGCTGTGAGATGCACCATCATTCTACTTTGATCTTTGTTTGGAACTATTTTCGCTGCTGAAACAGAACAAAAACAGTCAATATTGTGTCTAAAATGTAAGTGATTTAATTTGAACTGTTTATTGAACTGTTGTATGCAATCAATGTCACATTTTCCAATCGTGATGGTATTCAGGAAATCAGCACTCGTCGTGTGAGGTTGCTTAACTGTATCATACATTTACTATCGATAATTGTAATAAAATCATTCTCTCGTTTTAGTGATTCCCTAGTTATAATTTTTTTTGTTATTGACATTTTAATCAGGCTACTTGTCCGGCCAGACAAATAAAATTATTTTTTACTTGTCCCTTCAAAAAATCCACTTGTCCAGGACAAGCGTTAATGTCGAGCCCTGCGTAAAGTGCACAGGAAGTAAAACTGCACTTGTCAAGCAATTTCATGGGGTATTTAAGCTTCTTTGCATTTAAGCTTTTTGCATACATTTTTGCACACAGTATGTTGCTCGCTGTTGATTTACATAAATAAATGCAACATTTAGTTTTAAAATAAAGGAAAAATGTGTTTGCAATAATGCACTTACATTAGAGGTGCATTTGGAAAATGTCTGCGAAATCACTACGATAAGGCAAACCTTTAAATCAAACAGGGTCATGGAACTAAGACCTAACTATCAATTAAGTAAGGGATAATCCACAGCTAGCCATGCATTAAAGGATTTTAATGCACGACGTAGAGGCGAAGAACCGCCCGACGCGAAGCGGAGGGTGGTTGCCTCTACGAAGTGCATTAAAATTCTTTAATGCATGGCTAGCTGTGGATTATCCCGCTTATACCTTGGTTATTTGCCAAGTTATAAACAAGTTAAAGCTGTAACTGATGTTCACAGTGTAATTTTTTAACAGACGTGTAAAAATGACGGTTATTTTCTTAAGTTACGGCTCGTTAGTTCTAGCACTCCGTCCACTTTAAATAAAGTAGAGCCATCGGATTGCTTTTATTTGAATGAATCCTCACATTTATTTAAATTCATTATTAAAAGAGAGAGACAGAGAACTGAAAGAGAAGGAACCGAGAGAGAGAGAGAGAGAGAGAGAGAGATGCGTGCGCGAGTTAACGTTACCGTGTGCGTCTCTTTAAAGTCTAGCAGCTACAGTCCCCTCGTTGCTTAAGCATATAGCTAACTTAATGATTCTTTAATGGATTTATTAAAATTATTTATGAATGACAGGCAACACTGACAAGGCAATCTTTATTTGAACTAATCATGTCATTTATTTATTGTTAATTCTTTGTGCCGCTTTTTGTCATTCAACAAGTCTTCTTTTTCGTCTTGTGCCTGGGCCCATTTCTCAAAATTGCCATATTCACCATACAAATTAAACGATATGCAAAAATCATCCATTTAGCCTACCTAAATAAACGTTTTCATATGAGTCTCTCACTCTGCTTGCAAGTGTAACTGTGTTACTATGGTTACCAATGTTTATAGTAGCGGATTCATTTCGAACTGTAACTGTAATCAAACTGACTGGAACTACCTGTGCATTAAAGGGTTTTACTGCACACCTTCCAGCCAATCAGAATCGAGTATTTAAACAGCCCATGGTATAATGTCATATAAAACTTGGTAACAAATTTTGTTTTTTTATTGACACGTCTCTGCATATTTTTCAGTTGAATTTGTAATTATGAAATATTCTATAAATATTCCAGAAAACAGAAGGCATTAATTGAGTAACAAATTGTTTTTTAATAAAATAATGAATAAATGCATGCATATTGCATACATAAAATAATGAATAAAAGTGCTCTTTTTTTTTCTTTTTTTTAATTTTTTTTAACGAATATACCTCTCAACCATACATCTGAGTTTCATTTGATCAGTTCACACTTCTTTTTGCACTTAGCTCACCAGATGTCAGCCCGTGGAGACACTTATACTAATCACAATACTATTTTTTGTTTTGATACAGGGATGTTTTCAGTAAAAGCTTTTGATTAAAGCAGTGTTATCCTTAGTTTGATCTAATCTGAAGTGTATCTCAAAGCTTGTGATCTCCTAAAGTGTAAAGCCTAATGCTAATCTCTCCTCTCTGTTCTTTCTAAAGACTCCACAAAGGTCTCTCACCAAGTAAATGTTCCAGGGGGTCTGGTGGTGGATATGGCCCCTAGTGGAGGGTCGGGAGGAGCCTTAGGGGCTTCTGCACTGGCCAACCTGCCTCCTCCCTACCAGCCCGTCAGCATTAGACCCCTGGGGTCCTCCTCCAGTCTGGATGAGCCTCAGGACTACCTTTGGCTACTCAACTGTGAGAGCAAGAAACCTGAGCCTAATAGGTAAGACTTGAAACACATCACACTGCATCAGATTAGAACGTGGCTCATCCATTAATTTGTAATACAGGTCTGTTACTGTTTTGAGTTTGTTTTTAAACCAAGGGTAATGTGAATGCCACCCACTTCTACTAAGAGGCTCCTAGGTCCATTCAGGTGCTATGGCTGAAAATCTGGATATAAGGGGCTCATTGTGTGTATTTGTGTCTGGTGTAGTCCAGTCGCTCCTCTTTCTCTAGGGGAGGAGGAGCAGGAATACCTGCTTTTGGAGGAGTGTGAGAGCCGGAGCGCTGCTCCTGACAGTCAGTGAGTGAAGAGCATCAGTGTGAAGAATACAGTACTAAACCACACACATTTGGCCAGCAGCCTGCACACTTATTACAATAACTTACTAAAACAAATATTTTACTGAGCAAAATGGGTTGGTATTTGTATGTGTAGTTTTAACTGGGACTTGTGTGAAATGTGATGTGCATGGTTGTGTTTGGCACTAACCTTGCCAGTTCTAGCTGTATATCTAGAAGCTTATTATTACACACACTTCGAAATACTTGATATCGATTGGTTAAACGTTGAAAACGTTGAAACGTGAAACGTTTTCTCAGTGTGTTCCGCACGGTTCCGCACAGTCGGCTGAAATTGGTCCTCGTCTGCTTTTTTTCAGCCGATTCAACATGCGTCGGTGAGAGAGAGAACTCTGATTGGCTGTTCATCTTAGTGAACGAGTCAGTGCACGAGAATAAATGCAAAACAGAGCAAAGAAGTAAAAATGGTACAGATAGAAGGCTGTTCTAATGTTACGTCATCTTACCTGAGTCTTCCTTTGCAAATATTTAAATATTAACATGAGCGGAGTGGACTAAAGAAAGTGTTTAACAGGATTGATATTCAGAACGGCAAGCACGCACTGCTTTGTTTATGGTTTGTGTGTCTGCAGCCTGCAGCGTCGGTTTGGTGTGTCCCGGGCTTTAGATAGTGTTCTGTTCTATAATTAATTCCCTTTACCTGTCCAACAAAAAAGAATCAACATGGGCATCACTGCTTAGGTTTAGGAGAGGGGTGATTGCACCATATATCATTATTTAGAAAGTTTTTATACCTATACAGTCTTTTTCTCATTTGAAATACACACCATTAAAGTGACTTCACAAAAGCACTTTTTATTTTTGAATGTGTAAAACTTTTTAAATTAGCACCAACCTATTGGATGCACCTTTAAATGCCAAGTTGCTGTGTAATAAGTTGGATAATATAGTCATCTTGTCATTATTTCAAAATTAAACCACTTTAGGATTCAGTTATTATGCAGTAATTGCCGTCTGACTGTACATTTAACATTTTAAATGGCAGTTAATTCAAACTGAGATTTGTATATTGAAGGTAAGTCTAATTTGTATTGCGATTTTTCATAACAAAAAAAGTTGTTATTTTCAGGCAGCATGTTGACATGAATAGCGTGGTATGTGTTTGAGGAGGTGTTTTCATCTTTGTAGTTATGAACAGCAAGTTTGTTGTAATATATTCAGTTTGTTTTATTTAACTGACAGTTGGTATCTTTGCAGGGCCCATGGCGACTGCTCCAAGTCTACCTCTTCCGAACCCGACTGTAATGACAACCTCCCTTCCCACTACACGCCCACCTCCTCCTTTTCTAAGCACGCCTCGATCAATGGTTTCTTTCCTACCCAGCATGCCGCTGGGCTCTATGATTCTCCTCCTTCGCGCGGGCAGTCGTTGTCGGCCGACTCGCAGGCCCTGTACCACCTGCCCCGAAGTTACTCTCAGGACACTGTGCTGCTGCCGAAGTCGGCATCCTCCCCTCCCGCTCCTGACAGTGAGCCTGGTGAACTCTATGTCTTTAACACGCCTGGTCGTAAACCCTCCTTAGAAGCCCAGTTACGGAACTTGTCGGTCAGCTATGATATTCCACCCACACCTGGAAGCAACTGCACCTACCAGGTTCCCCGTACAGCCGGGGTGGAGGCTGTTTCAGGGGCCTCAGACGTGGTACCGCCCCCTCGCCCGCCCAAGCCTTTACTGACCGCTGGATCAGTCCCACCTGAGCGGTCGCCCACGGACACGTATGTGGTGCCACGGTCAGTGTCTGAGACAGATGGGAATTACTGTGTGCCGTCTAGTGCAGGAGGGAACAAAGCACTAAGAAGCAACACTATTGGTACAATGGATTCTTCACGCCTGCGTAAAGGTGAGAGGATATGAAGATGTTAAAGCAAATGTTCAGTAACAATATACGTAAGCTACAATTCTAAAGAAGTCTAATTATGAATGCAGGGAATGTCACTTTGGCTTCTAGATAACGTGCATAGATGTAACAGCAGTATGTACTGACTCCATACAGAACTTTATAATGGTGAGTAAATGGAGTACGTAAAAAAAATAAAAAAAATAAATAAAAACGTATTACAATAAATACTTATTTCAATACATTTCTGTTTTAAATAAATGCTGTTCTTTTGAACTCTCCATTAAAGAATCCAAAACTGTTTGAACTGTTTTCAAAATTGATAATAATAAGAAATGTTCCTTGAGCACCAAAATCAATGCAGAAAATTCAGCTTTACCATCACAGGAATATATTTAAAAATGTATTAAAATAGAAAACGGTTGTTTTAAATTGTAATAATATTTCGAATTTTGATCAAATAAATGCAACCTTGGTGAGCATAAGAGCATAGCGACCCCAAACCTCTGAACGTTTGTGTATAATAATTATTTATATTGTAAATATTTGGGGTTGTAAGGCATTTTGCATTGTAGTAATTGATTTTACTACAGGTTTGTTCTGTCTGTTTGACAGATATGTGTTAAGCATCCTATAATAAAACGGATAAAGGATTAATGTACGAGTGGTGTAATTAATGGGATGGGATCGCTTGGAATTTGGAAAAGAGACCAAAACCTTGACAATATTTATTTTTATAAAAATTCTTATATATTTGTTTTCTTACAGTTAGCCAGAATGTACTGTGGATATATTTATTTTGGGATCCTAAATATTGATTATTGTCTCATTGCCTCACAAATCATTCTCTCAGGATGTTTTAATAGAAGGCCATCAAGCTGTTTGTGCTGCAACAAAGGAGTCATGTAGTCATGAGTGGGGACCTCTAGTGTTATTTGGTGGTATTGCAACATCTTGTTTACATACACTCCCTTCTTCACAGATGCCTCCATAATAAAGCACAACCAGATACCATAACTATGTATGTATGTATGCATGTATGTTTGGGGGACAGTAAGATATTTTTTTTAATAAATTAATATTTTTATACAGCAAGGATGCATAAGTTCACCAAAAGTGACAGTATAGACTTTCACATTGTTATAAATTTTTTTTATTTAAAATAAATGTTGTTCTTTTGAACTATCTATTCTGAACTAACTAAGACTATTATTTGATAATCCTGAAAAAAGGGTTTCTACAAAAAAAAAAAATGAGCAGCAGTTTTCAACATTGATAATAATAAGAAATGTTTCTTGTGCACCAAATCAGCCTATTAAAAGGATTCTGAAGGATCATGTGACTCTGAAGACTGGAGTAATGATGCTGAAAATTCAGCATTGCCATTAGAGAAATAAACTTAATTTTAAATTGTATTAAACTGAAATCAGTTCTTTAAAATGTTTAAATTCGCATTATTACTATTCTGTTTTTACTTTAGTTTTGATCAATAAATGCAGCCTTGGTGAGCATAAGAGAGGCCTATGGCTTTTTTTTGACATCGTTCAGTTATTTTGTATTTATTTCACAGATTACGGATCTCAAGACTGCTATGATATACCCCGTCCCTTCCCCCCAGACAAAAGTTGTTCGTTTGATTTTAATGAAAGCTTCAACAACTATTTTGTAAGTTTTCTTACTTATTAAATTGTCTATTTATCTATTCTAAAATGCTATGTCCCATCTTTCAAGAGTCTCAATTATCCCTAACAGTTTCTTCCCTGTTCTTTGATGCATGCAGAAGAATAAAGGCATGGTGCCAGTAGGAGGTGTTTCCACTGAGGAGATGGATGAGAACTATGTGCCCATGAGCGTCCACTCTTCGTCACATCACCGCTCCGGCAGCCTATCAGAACCCATTCAGGAGCCCAACTATGTGCCCATGACACCAGGCACAGTGGAGTTTTCCTCTCTCGGAAAACAGGTGCCCCCTCCAGCCCACATGGGCTTCCGCTCCAGCCCCAAGACCCCGCCACGCAGACCAATGCACATAACTGAATGCCAACCGCCACCTGTAGACCGCAACCTCAAACCTGACCGTAAAGGTGAGCCCTGAGGTTTGTTTCTTTTGTGGTGGGTGATATAAGTGTGTGAATTTGTATGGTGCTTGCATCTCTTCAGCACAGCGACTCTCATTAACACATTTCTCACTAACAGGTGCCGGCCCATGCTTATGAAACATCTCGTCCGCATGAAACGCTTCTGAAACTAACGTTGATCGAGTTCTTGGACTGCTCGTCGTCATACGGTCATAACTCACATTGCAGATCTTTCAACTTGCTTTGCGAACTAGTCTGCACTGCTGTTTCAGTGGCCTTTGCCTTTTAATCGTTAGCATGTGACCTCACAAATGAAAGAAGCTATTGTCCACAGACTCTGAGCCTTGGGTATGAGGGAGCCTGTCTGCGCTGTTAGCCTGGAGCGGTCACCTCTGTCCCCATTGTGCCTTAGTGAAAGACCTCTTTGATGGCCAGACCTGCAAGGGGAATTTCAATCTGGTCTGAGAGAAAAAGGGGACGTGCTTGAAAGTTGCACAAGCAGGCCCGAAACATCAGCAGACAGCTGGGACAGCACTATTGATCCTAACATTAATGGCAGCAGCTCTCTGCGCTCATTTGTGTTACTGTTTCTGAGCGCTGACTAATGCAAGAGGCAGCAACTTGCATGCAGAGATGCACCGCACGGCCGTAACTATGCTTAAACCAAGTATAATTAACAGGTTTGATTATTTCAGAGACACCTTTGACTAGCAGGTGCATAATATCAAACAGCAATGCAATGTTCCCGAGAAATGTAATTAGATATGCTCGTAAACTACCATGAAAATACATTTACCAAATAAACAGCTTGATGCGTATAAAAAAGGTCTGGTGAGTTGCCTCAAGTCATGTGACTAAATAATTAGCGCAGATGATTAGCTAATATTACCTGACGATCTATCACTCAGACATAAGGCATCTGCCATCGATCAGTAGTAAACCTGAAGCGTGCTCTAAACCTTCAAGACATTTAATACATTTAAAGTTGCAGTATGTGATTTTTCAAAATTGTGGTTAAACACTCCCAAAATGCACAAACATATGCAATGCAAGCGTGTGTTCAGCAGCACACACTCAAAACCAGTGTTACACGCGTACGGAGCAGAAACAACACAGCTTTGGCGTTCGTTTTCAGGCCTTCCCGCTTAAGTCTCTCCAGCGCTGAAAAGCGTGTCTAATATTACCGCAGGTTCTAAAGCTCTTGCCTGATCATAACCCTTCATTTTCCAGTAATATTCCTTTGAGTCTTTCTCTTTTGTAATGTCTTTCACACTCAGCCATCTCTCTTTTTTTCAAATCTCCCTCTTGCTCACTCTCTCTCCTCCCCCATCATGAGTGGACACGCCCCCTACTGCTGATTGGCTACAAGCTTGTTGTGGTGCTCGGTCCAATGCACTTTCAACGGTTGTTCAAAAATTGCTCACTGGACCTTTAATAAAAGACCCCAAATGCCATTTCTTTACTCATGACCATTTTATTCTTTAAAAAAAAAAGAAAAAAAAAGCGTAAATTAAATTCCAACTATGCATAGAAACATCTAAACATTTAAATTGAAATGTTCAACAAGCACATACTGGTATCATGTTAGGTTGTCCACACACATTTGGCCAAGTAGTGTATGTACTGTAGGGTAATAAATTAGGTCTTCTTTAAAATCAGTTTTCAAATTTTCTTTAAACATGGGCCAAGCACAATTTTCACTGTTCTCTCATCCTTCTCAAATGTCCAGTGTGTTTTAAAAGGAGTCCTTTCTGCTGCTCTTCAGGCCACAGCTTATTATGTTTGTTGTGTATTTGCTTTTGCTGAACATTGTGTGATTCAAATGGCTTTGGTGGCATTTCATAGGCAGTTGTTGGCTACTTTGTGTCTTAGCGTGTTTGTCTTTGCTCATTATCCTTTTTAGTGGCTACTCTATATTAGCTTTCTGGCTAAATTCAAATTTTAGTATCTGTTTTGTCTGGTTTCTATCTCTCCCTTTATCTAACTTTTTACCTGAACATTCACATCTTGGAAATAAATTCTTCTTCTTTTGTTTTTGGTCTGTTTAATTGTGGCCATCATCACTGTTGACTTGTGGTGTTTTCTTGTGGCATCTACATGCGTACAGCAGAAAAAAAAATGTTGGTTTAATTTTTGTAATATTGCAAAGACATTACTGAACCCTTCTGTCTGGCTGAGCCACATGCTGGCGTGTCGCCGGTTGGTGTGAATGCTGTACTCACCCACGTGTGTCTGTTTAACCCTGCGCATGTCTCGCCCAAGTCCGTCTTTGTGGGAAAGCCTTGTTCATCGCATGTCTTAAAAGCATGAAGAGTTGTTGCCATGGCAGCAGCCCAACACATATTTGTGCGGAAAAAAGATGAGGCCAGGTGATGGAGGTGGCCATGTGATTGTGCTAAATTGCATGGGTGTGAAGTTTAGAAGACAAGACAAGACCGATTTCTCTAAAGAAGACATTTAACAAAGAAGTTTTCTCTCACCAATTCAGGTCAGAGCCCTAAAATAAACAGAGCAGTCGGTCTTGAGCGAACCGACTCCCAAACCATAGGTGAATTCTCAAGACGGCGTAAGGGTACGTACCTCGACAGAATGCTACTTTCATTGTCTGCGTGTATTTTTTTTAAGGTTCCAGCAAGCTCTAATTGTGAACAACACAATGTATAATAGAAGAAATCTAATACATCTACTTATAAACTGAGAATATGGCTACCATCACACAGCAAAAGAATATGGTTATCTCTTGTAGGTAGCTGTTAATATTATATATATATATATATATATATATATATATATATATATATATATATATATACATACATAAAAACATATATATATATATATATATATATATAAACATGAAAATTATTATATTGGTGACTCCTTAGTACTAAATACAGTTCTATTTACACACAATTTGGTTATGAATGAGAGTGAGAAATGCATTTTATACCCAAAGTGACACATTTTAAGGACTTACAATCACATATTTTAACAAATATTTACTTTAGCCACTGTTATTCACACCTTTATAGAATAAAAAGCACTTGACAGGTTATACTTTCATACAGAGACCATATTCAAGCTTCTTGTGCTACTGTAAGTTGTTGTATGATCAGAACAATTTGACACAATTCATTGTAAAAATGGCTTCCAATCCCAAAGACTAACTGTGTGAACATAGTCTATCATACAAACACGCATAGCTTCGCTACCTGCAGTGTGTGTGTGTGAAGGAACTTCAATTTCATAGTTACTACTGTTGTCTATCCATTGCATTGGTCTGTTGTGTGCACAGATTCCGTGTCCATCTGAAGGCTTTTGGGTTTGTTTCTTAAATGGTTGGTCAGCTGGTTATTAAGCAAATGAATTTGTGATATGTGAGTTGAGGTTTCTAGGTTCTGGTTGAGTGATGCTTGTTGTGTCTGGGAGGGAAGTTAACACTCTTGATATCGCTGGTAAAACTAACTGATTAATGTTTGACACTCAATCATCAGAGTCTCTACAAACACCTTTCACTTTCAAACCGCTCACTGACCCCACGAGTCATAAACATCATAAACACTTAACCAACACATTTGCAGAAGCATTTTTGAGTCATTTTGACAAGAGCTGGCAGTGGGCGGATGAATCCTATCATGACTAATAGTCTGAAGAGCGATTCAGGTGTCTGGTTAGAATCTTGGGAGCTTCCTGATGCTGCTTTATTTAATGGCATCAGGATATATCTGCCATCAGGGTTTCCAAAGATACACTACTGTTCAAAAGTTTGGGGTTTGTACGTTTTTTTTCTTCTAAGTCTCTTATGCTCAAGATACAGTAAAAACAATAACATTATGAAATATTATTATAATTCATAATAACAGTTTTCTATTTAAATATATTTTAAAATGTAATTTATTCCTGTAATGGTAAAGCTGAATTTTCAGCATCATTGCTCCAGTCTTCAGTGTCACATGATTATAATATGATGATTTGGTGCTGAAGTAACATTTATTCTTATTATCAATGTTGAAAACAGTTGTACTGCTGAATATTTGTACTGAGGATTATTTAATGAATATAAAGTTCAAAAGAACAGCATTTAGAAATCTTTTCTTTCACTTGTGATCAATTTAATGCATCCTTGCTGAATAAAATCAATAATATCATGACATAATTGCCCACCCCAAACTTTTGAATGGTAGTGTATCTGCCATCAGGGTGTTCAAAGATACTTTTTTTTATTAATTATGAAACACTGGTGAATTATCTATTTGGACAGTTTTGAACCCCCAAGTTAAGGAGGCTCTGAAGTAAATATGCAGTGCCACATGTTAAATAAAAGGCCATCAGAGCAGTGCAAATAAAAGAAAAGACAAAAAACTCTGTGCACCTTTAGATATAAAAATAAAATAAAAAATAAATAAATTGTGATGCATTTCTTGTCATCACAATTCCATATATTAGTAGAATATTGTACTGTGGTACAATAATACAACAGTTGTCCCATATAGATGAATCACCATCTAGTGGTTTAGAGTAAGCACTTTTTTTATTTTGTATTTTATTTTGTATTTATTTTTTTACTAAATTCCTCAAGCCACATTATGTGCCCAAAAAGTTCACTTAGGGCCTTGAGATGCATACCAGTCTGTGCTCTCTTCCCTCACACACTGGCACCAGCTGGTGTGCGTTTCAGCCAACTACAGCTACTCCTCAGTTGCCAGATTGGGCGCTTCTCAGCTCAGCAAAGTGTCGGGCCAGCTGTGATGATAACTGAATCAGATGATGCTTATATGAGAGAAAATGCAGAAAAGAGGATGTGTATGATTATCACTCATTTTACCCTTTATTTAGCTGTGGCCTTGCTTTTCCCTCAGGTGTGATTTCAGTTCTAATGACTAATGATCCATATTTGATTTAATTGTGTTCTTAAGGAAAAAATGGAGTGAAACAAACTTATCCCACTGAGGAAAGGGTACTTATTTACTTCTCACTCCCATGTACAGTACTACATAACAGATATCACCTTCTACTGGCTAAACACCTACCATTAGCTGCATGTGGAATTCCTCACATTAATTTTAATTTTAATATAAAGTATATATTACAATTAAGCATTATTTATTTTGTAAATTAATATTTATTATTCAGTTTTTTTATTTTTTTATTCTTTCAAACAACCTGAACCCTCATAAATTACACGCAAATTTGTTTGTAAATATTTGTTAAAGTAACTTGTCCCATTGAATTCATTGCAACAATTTATGTTTGATTGTTTCTTTGAAGAATGTACACACAGATTTGTTCTGCTTGTTTAACTCTTTCCCCGCCAGCGTTTTTTATTTATTAATTTTTTTAAGTTGCCTGCTGCCACCAGAATTTGATCATTTTTACAAAACTTTCATGGCCCCCAGAATATTTTTTTTGTATGAATATTTGAACATGCAATCTATCAAAAGATACAAAGAAATCACTTTTTTTTTTTTTTTAAATCAACACTTGAATCTGGGTAAGTTTAATAAAAAAAAGCAACATTTTGAACAAAAAGCTGAGAAAATCACATCTGTCAAATACTACAGCATGTGTTTAAGCAATGCTTCTACCGCCTGTTTCTGCTTCTTTTTCGTCTGTGTTTTGATCTGGAGATTCTGTACTTTCAGAAGATGCAATATAGTGCCCCCTAACGGATAACAGTGAAAACATGGATTGCCGTAAAATTCCATCAATGGCAGGGAAGCACTGTCTCATAAATGACGGAAAATTCCGTCAATGACGGGGAAAGAGTTTTTGTCATTTATTCATTATTTTTTTATATATTATTACTATTATTATGTTTACAATATTGGGCCGAACCTTTGGTTGGTATTATGTCATTGAACATTTTTCAGAATTAAACTGGTGTTTTTCTTGCAGTTAAGCCGGCCCCTTTGGAGATCAAGCCTTTACCTGAGTGGGAAGAGTATACGGCACCGGTCCGTTCCCCCGTGACCAGATCCTTCACGAGGGAGTAAGTGTTGGGCATGTTTCCTCTGAAACAGATCAGCAATTAAGCATGGTTCTGCATGGCCTCCACGCAACAGACACCACAGGCTAAATAACTAATCATTCATGCATTCCTGTAGTCTTGTCCTAACATGCCATTATAGTAATATAGTAGTGAGAGATGATAGTAAAACGCCACCATTGTAAGTTATTTTACTGTCATCGCTACCTAGCACCACATAATGGTTAAAGTGGTAATGATGACAGTCCAATGATGCCATGAATTGTGTTCTTGAATTATTTATTGAGTTAATACATTGATGTAAGTGCCACGTGGCTCATGAATCTGGAAGGCTGTTGAAAGTGCGTGTGTGGATTTTTGTGATTGCCAGTGTGTTTTGGGTTCCACAATATCAGTTAAAGAGGTCCAGCTCAGAACATGCATTAATCCAGACAGCCAGAGTTTTGTGTTGCTGTTCTTTGTCTGTGTGTGTGTGTGTGTGTGTGTGTGTGAGAGAGTGAGCGAGCGGCAGTGTAAATGTTGTCTTGCTGCTCAGCCCCTCTAGGTGTACCACGGCCCCCAGACCGTCCTCGGGGCATAGCACTGCCTCCAGCAGCGACTCCGACGACTGTGATGAGAATTATGTTACCATGCAACACGCTAATATGTCTTCAGATGAACCAGTATGTAAAACAAAAACAAAAAAAACACCACAGCAACTTTTCCACAAAAATATACATTTATTGCTGTCAGAATTGGAATATATTCAGTGTGTATATATGTATATAAAAACTAAAACTTTAGAAGTAAAGTTTGGGGTCGGTATGTTTTTGAAAAAAGTCTCTTTTCACAAAGATGCTCACCAAGGTTGCATTTTTTTTTATCAAAGATACAGTAAAAACAGCAAAATTGTAAAATATTAATATTACTAATATTAATACTGTTTTCTGTTTTAAAGTATTTGAAAGAATTAAAAGAGCCGTTTTATGATGCATGATACTAGTATCGGTATCGTACCCGATACTGCGCTCGTGTACTCGTACTTGTTTTAGGGCTGCACGATTAATCGAAATGAAACCGCATACGATTTGACAAAGGCTGCGATTATTTTCTGCGCAGCTTGTCAGTGCAGCGCGGCTGATCGGTAGTAAATGCTGCTCAATCTGAAAGCCAGAGGGCGCTCTCACACAGACACGCCAAATATGCCCAGCCACAGAGTAGACAACACATGTCATTCCAGGAAATCCCTATGGGCATCATAGTATCACTGTAGCTGTATAAACAGAATATTAAAATTCTTTGATTTGATTTATTAAATGTTGTCTTTTGTTGGACAAGAGGTTCATAAATGAGGTTTAAAAATAATCGCAGCCTTTGCGATTTCATAATCGCATCAGTTAAGCACGATTTCCATGTTAATTGTGATTAATCGTGCAGCCCTAACTTGTACTCATTAAAATGCTCCGATACCAACAATCAATACCACACAGTGTGTACAGTACAATGCTTGCAACAAAGAAACACTGACAACAGAGCAAACAGAGAGCAGAATGGATATATCAAAGGATGATGTCTATGAAGTAAATGTATCAAATTAATAGAATGATAAACAAATTCAATATTTCCACCCTATATAGCTGCTGTCCGCGAGCTGATAAACGAAAGGTGGAGTTGATTGTGCGCTCAGCGACATAGACGTGCAAGCTTGTCGAGTGCACATCCCTTTTTCACTGACGTTGCTGGAAAGTTTGTGGTTCGGTCAGATATGGCAATAGCAAAGAAAGTAAAATGAGGAGCATATTATTAACGTTATCTAACGGTAAAGAGAGGAAGAGGGCTAGCACTTTTGTTGAATGCTCTTGATTGTTGATCATTCACTCAGCGCACATGCATTATTTTATTAAAACTAAATCGTATGTGTAAGTAAAGACATGAACTGTTACGTGATTTGTGTATAATGAGTGGCTCCCTACATTTACATTAAGGCGGTATAGTAATCACATGACGTTTTCAAGAGGTTTTCTGTGTGCAAACATCCGAAGGACGGACCCAGAATGCTGCCTCTCAGACAGCACACAAATATCCCATTAAATAGAGTTCTCTTTCGTGTGGTCTTGTGCTTTAACGGACAAATTCACACAAAATTGTCAAAATGCCCGTATAGGCAAGTATCCTTGTAAAATATAGTCGGTCATGTCTAAAGTAAACTTAAACAGTTAAAAGAAAAAAGCATGTGTAACAGTATTTTGGATATGAGCAGCTCTTAAAGTGACAGCAGCCTAATAAATCTACTGCTGTCTTTGTCCTCAGTGTTAATCTAACAAAAGACAGAGAAAATCACTCGCTGCTCTTGACTGGTTGAGCCCTGTTGGAGCAGCTCAAAATATTGTGCTATTCATTTAAAGATAAAATATGATAGGGCAATAATATGAACAGTGAAAGTAACAGTGGTTCCTACAATACATTTTAACAGGCATAATTAGACATGAAAATAACTGAAATAAATATCTATTGGCTAAGCCAATGCAATGAAAACACAGGTATCGGTATCAGCAAGTACTAAAAATTTAAGTATCGTATCGGACTCGTTCTGGAAAAAGTGGTATCGGTGCATCTCGTATTGTTCAACTGGTCAAAAGTTCAAAAGAACAGCTTTTTTATTTATTTATTTTTAATTTTATTTTTTTATATCGATTTTTGGGTAAAAATTTAAAGAGCTTGACTGTCTCTTTTGATCTGTTTAATGTAAAAATATGAAAAAAGTTTTACTGACCCCAAACTTTTAGACGGGTAAGTAAAATTGATTTGAAAATATGATAGCAACATCAAATGATTCTTAGAATTCTTAGTTTTCTTAAAAAAAAAATCTTCAGATTTGATTTTGAAATAAACATTGTCAATGATTACATTTTTTTTTCTTACATTTAAATTACATTTTTACAATATATATATATATATATATATATATATATATATATATATATATATATATATATATATATATATATATATACAATCTATTCAGTGTTGTTGTTTTTCATTATTAGGGACAAAGGCTAGATTGAGAATTAAAGTTCCCAGAAATCTTAAAGGGGTCATGAATTGAAGAATCAAATGTTCCCTGATCTTTTGACAAATAAGAGGTCTTTGTACTATACAAAATATCATGTAAGTTTCAGAACTCAAAACTTTGTTAGTCCAAAAACAGCTTTTATATATAATAAAAAAAAAGCCTGCCAAAACGACCCGCTTCAAATTTTGTCTCAGTATGACGTCATAGTGCGATCAATGCCTACTTCTACATCATTGCCTCTTTAGCCCCGCCCACCGATTTGTGCATGTAGTAGAGGGTGAGTAAAGGTCCTTGCACACTGAGTCCGAAATTTTTGCATGCGTTTTTTTCATATTCGTGATTCGGTGGCTCTGAATTGTGCAAAAGTTTCAGAGGCAGTGTGCAAGCGTGATTGACATAACGTGAGGTCGTGTTTATTTTTTAACGTGCAAAAATTTCGAATGTGAATTTCGTACTCAGTGTGCAAGGGCCTTAAATAAGACAGCGATGCAAACACAGGATTACTCGAGCAACAAAACAATAGAGATGCCTCCTAGATTCCTAGAACTACAAGATGTTGTGGGAAAACAGTCTTTCCATTGCCTTCCTTGTGATCCAAACATTAGGAAAGCATTGATGAACTTCCAGACCGCGTCAGTAAGACACTGTTTTTTGTTCACTTCATTTTCAGACAGTTCAACTTAAGCTAAACTAAAGATTATGCAGTGCCAACTATATTAGATATGGCAGTACTAATGGTGAACACACAACAATGATTTAACCAGTGTTGTGTGCATCTCATCACATTGTAATTAATTACTGTAATTACTTTTCCCTTGAAAAAGTAAAGTACGGGATTACTCTTAATTTTTCCGTAATTTAATTAGTTACTTCTGATGTAATTCCATTAAATACTATATAGACTATTTAACACATCTATATTAAACATTATTGGATTTCACAGTAAAATGAAACATCTAATGATAAAATGTATGTTTTTAATTAAATACTTGGTGGTGGTGGCGCAATGGATAAGACACATGCCTTTGGTGTGAGAGACCCGGGTTCGAATTCACTGTGAGACACCAATGTGTCCCTGAGCAAGACACTTAACCCCTAGTTGCTCCAGAGGCGTGCGACCTCTGACATATATAGCAATTGTAAGTCGCTTTGTATAAAAGCGTCAGCTAAATGAATAAATGTAAATGTACTTTGGTCAGTTCAAGAATAATTTATTAAAATATTATATTATTTATTTGAAATAATTAAATGAGCAGTTTCGTTTCAATCATTGTATTGCTCAACTGGTCAAGGTTGTTATGGGATTTAGAAAGTAATAAGTAATGCAATACTTTTTAGAGAGTAATTAATTAACAGTAATTTGTTAACCTGTTGAAGATGTAATTAGTAGCCATTTAATACATTTTTTCAAATAACTTACCCAACACTGTTTTTTACCGTGTGTCACTATTGCTTGCCTATTACAGATCGTTTGATATGTATTCACTTTACTTTCACTTCACTGAACAATGACTATATGAACGATTTCGTGTATTCCTAATTCGTTTACACAAAACACCATAATAAGGTATCCTGTCAATTAGAGCTGTGATAACTTCAAGTATTTCAACTTTGTCAAAACCAAGACTACATGTAATACACATAAATGTTTCACAGTTGGCAAATATTTCAACTGAAAACGAGAAACCCTTTTCTGGAGCATATTTGTTTAAACGCTAAATAAATAAATATAAATAAAGATGATTAATTTCCATGCTGTTGCAGTCTGGAGTATCCTTGATATTTGAGGTGTAGGCTCGTTGTCTTCTGATTCGGGATCAGACTCTGGCTCAAACTTGTTTGGCTAAATTTCACCGGTTGCCATTTTTCAACATCAGAGGTTTTCCAAACAATTCCACGTGTAATGGTGGGGACGTTGAAAATTATTTTAATATGCAAAATTGTTACCCAATCATAGCAGTGGGCATTTGTGTCTTGAATGTGGCACGCCTATCAAAACAGAGTGTTTAAAAGAAAGGGTCAAAAACAGGATAGAAAATAGCCTGTTAATTCTAAATTGTTGTTTATGTAAAAAATCTTGCTAACATAAGTGGACCTCAGAGAACATAACATAAAATAAAATAAAAGTTCATGACCCCTTTAATTGGTGGGTGATATTTTGTGATCTGTGAACTGGATAGAAGGACCCCTCGCTGCTTTTTCTACCTTTTCTTTTCTTTTCCCTCCAGGTTTTCTGCTATTTTTGTTGTCTTTCTTCCATTTCTTTTTTGTTTCCTTGGTTTCACCTGAAGGGGCATCTTTGCTGTTCCACTTTCGTGTTTATTAATGTGATTCTTATTTCTATTAATGGACCATTTTCTTGATATGGAGCTTTTTGTGCATGGCTTGTTTTATTTGCTAACATGTTAGCATGTTAGCTGTAAAATAACAAGCAAACAGCTTACAGCTGTGATGTTGATAACACTGCACAGTGTGGCTTTTGATGCACTGGATTCAGCTGCCAAATACTTGGGAAAATATTTTCTCTGCCTCTTTTTCGGTCTCTCATTTTCTACATTCTGTTCCTTGCATTCTTTTGTGCATCCTTTTGTCTGGCTCATCTGTGTTTTGCATTTTTCATTTCTAGTTCCTCTGCTTGCCTTTGCTGTTTGTTTCCTGTTTACTCTTTGATTTTTTTTTCTGCTCCTCCTCTCCTCCTTGTTCCTCTGTTCCGTAGAGAGGAGTCCTTCTACTGTACAGTTCCCATCACTCCTATAAAGAGAGAAGTGTCAGGTCTAGACAAGCTGGATGAGGTGAGCAGGGTTGCAAAAGTAGACTGAACTTAGTTTATGACCTGACAAGTTTTCTTCTTTTTTTCCTATTGGGTATAGAATCATTCATTTCAACATGAGTGAAACCTAATTTGAGTGTAGATGAATTTTAATTACAGTACATGTCCAGTCCATTTTTTTTTTTTTTTTTACCTCAAAGATGAAAATCTTTCTAATCAATATTTTGTTATTGTTTTTTCAATTATTAATTATATCAATAATTACACAGTAATATAATACATAAATTATATCAATTATATACAGTATGCATTATATTAGCAATGCAGTGTTGTTCCCCCTGACAGTCACTTGATGATTTGGTTTGTATTGAGTTAGTAAATAATGCAGAGTGAAATAATGTTTCATATATTTTGAAGAACATGCATGGAAAAACCACATCATGCAATACACACCTAATACATTTGACTCACACCATGGAAAATGTAAGGAAATCATTTTGGAAAGACACTTTTAGAGGTCGGATTGTCATCTGCAGTGGTGGTTTTTCAGCAGAATCCTGTAGAACTAATGGGGCATTATTTTGAATGACTTGGATCATTAATGAATTATTAAGCTCTTAGATCAATTTGAAACAGTTTAGAAAGACCTATTTTTCTCTGCATATTTTGATATGAAGGTAAGCAACTCAGTACTGATTTAATCATCAGAATGAGTGTTGGGTGAATGACCACATGTAGATAGGTAGATTAGAAATGTAAAAAAATCTGACTGTTCACTTACATCACCTAGTAGCATTGTCGTAGATTAATTTACCAATAGTATAAATCTTTTAATAACTAATTCTGATGACCTTTTTGACCATTGACTCGGGTAAACGTTTCATATTCAACCTTTTTTGTAATAATTTTATTTTTATTTTTGATATCTCAGAACATGAAGTTAGGAGCACCAATGAATGCTGATGGAGGTGGGAGTCCCATGGTGAAGCCCAAAGGAGACAAGCAGGTGGAGTACCTGGACCTCGACTTGGACCCTGGGAAATCAACTCCTCCTCGGAAGGTAAGACATGACAAATCATTTCTCACAACTAGACAAACTTTAAAATAAGTTATTAGTGATGGATGTGTTTGTGTGAGGTTTTAATCACCAGGAGTCAGACTACCTCATGCTTTTACTGTCTATAGCTGACAAGCTTAACAATGGGGGGCATAATATACACTCACCTAAAGGATTATTAGGAACACCTGTTCAATTTCTCATTAATGCAATTATCTAATCAACCAATCACATGGCAGTTGCTTCAATGCATTTAGGGGTGTGGTCCTGGTCAAGACAATCTCCTGAACTCCAAACTGAATGTCAGAATGGGAAAGAAAGGTGATTTAAGCAATTTTGAGCATGGCATGGTTGTTGGTGCCAGACGGGCCGGTCTGAGTATTTCACAGTCTGCTCAGTTACTGGGATTTTCACGCACAACCATTTCTAGGATTTACAAAGAATGGTGTGAAAAGGGAAAAACATCCAGTATGCGGCAGTCCTGTGGGCGAAAATGCCTTGTTGATGCTAGAGGTCAGAGGAGAATGGGCAGACTGATTCAAGCTGATAGAAGAGCAACTTTGACTGAAATAACCACTCGTTACAACCGAGGTATGCAGCAAAGCATTTGTGAAGCCACAACACGCACAACCTTGAGGCGGATGGGCTACAACAGCAGAAGACCCCACCGGGTACCACTTATCTCCACTACAAATAGGAAAAAGAGGCTACAATTTGCACGAGCTCACCAAAATTGGACAGTTGAAGACTGGAAAAATGTTGCCTGGTCTGATGAGTCTCGATTTCTGTTGAGACATTCAGACGGTAGAGTCAGAATTTGGCGTAAACAGAATGAGAACATGGATCCATCATGCCTTGTTACCACTGTGCAGGCTGGTGGTGGTGGTGTAATGGTGTGGGGGATGTTTTCTTGGCACACTTTAGGCCCCTTAGTGCCAATTGGGCATCGTTTAAATGCCACGGCCTACCTGAGCATTGTTTCTGACCATGTCCATCCCTTTATGACCACCATGTACCCATCCTCTGATGGCTACTTCCAGCAGGATAATGCACCATGTCACAAAGCTCGAATCATTTCAAATTGGTTTCTTGAACATGACAATGAGTTCACTGTACTAAAATGGCCCCCACAGTCACCAGATCTCAACCCAATAGAGCATCTTTGGGATGTGGTGGAACGGGAGCTTCGTGCCCTGGATGTGCATCCCACAAATCTCCATCAACTGCAAGATGCTATCCTATCAATATGGGACAACATTTCTAAAGAATGCTTTCAGCACCTTGTTGAATCAATGCCACGTAGAATTAAGGCAGTTCTGAAGGTGAAAGGGGGTCAAACACAGTATTAGTATGGTGTTCCAAATAATCCTTTAGGTGAGTGTATGTTGACACCAGTGCTATTATCCCCAGGCTCTATGATTATACACCTACTATAGCTTTTTTTTATCATTATATAGCAGGAATAAAATCTGCTCTTTTGTCAGCTTGATGGAATATGGTCATTCTCTGGCCTTTTTTATTAACAAAGTCTATTATACACCAGTTGAGGATTATTGTTTCTCCCATCGTTCTCTGCAGACAAGAGACTGTAATGAGTGGCAGCTGTTACATAATTTCCCCTAATTTCTAGCTTTTTTAAATAATGTAATTATCCCTACTCCTTTTATTTAAAAAGTTATATATTAATATTTACTAATTAAACTACAACAATGTCATGTAATGTCAAGTATTATTTAGTTATGTTAAGTTAAATATCCAATCCAATATCATCCGATTACTGATATTGTATCGATATATTGTACAAAATTCTTTACATTTCCAATGAATTATTCATTAATAAAGTGTGTATATATATATATATATATATATATATATATATATATATATATATATTTTATGAAAAAGTCAGTTCTATACATTACTGATATTGGAGAAAAGAATCGTAGCATATTTTTTTATTTTAGTATCAACTCGCAATCCAAGCACTGGTATTTTTGGCAAGACCGGTTTTGACTGTCTGTCATATCTTCACCTTCCAGAAGAAGAGTAACGGGACTGGTATTTCAGCATCAGATGAGCGGGTGGACTATGTGGTGGTGGATCAGCAGAGAACGCAAGCACTGAAGAGCACACGAGAGGCCTGGAGTGACGGACGGCAGTCGACGGAGACAGACACCCCCAGCAAAGGGCCCAAATGACACCCACCTCTTTCCTCTTTTCTGCTTGGTCAGGACTCGTGGGAGGCCGAGGAATGGAGGATGTTTGATTTTAGATACAGGTGTGTGACAGCGACTAGGTCACAGCTCCCAGATCAGCTAGTTTACACTGCTTCCTGCTAGACGACAGCACCCACGCAGGGGAGAGCTGATCCGAGGGATCCTCATGTATAAGCTGACAGACTCGAAGTAAGATGGACAGAACAGGGGCTGAAGGACTCACAATGCCTTATTGGCTGAAAGCCCAGTAAATATTGCGCTAACAGAGCAGCATTATTCGTACTATAAAGATACACACTGCCCCTCCCTCACCCATCCACTCAGACAGCTTCTGATTCATGGATATCGTTTTTCCCCCATCGAGGTGTTAAAGCACATTATTCCATGGGCTCGGGGTGCATCAGGTCTGTTGAATTTGTCAGTTGTTTTTGTTCTGTTTTCACAATGTTCCATGTTCACAAATCTGCCAAGGTGGGTTTTTAAGGATGTGTTTTAGGAGGCCAAATTTTGTTTAAATTTTTTTGGGTGTATATAGTTCCACGATAATCTGAAACCTTTAGACATCGAGGTTTTACTTGTTTTCCAATTGTTTTATTCTTTTGGGCCTCAAGTGTAATTCGGTAGTGCAATCAAAAGGTTTTGAGTTGCTTGAACCGTGAATCTACTTAGGTGAAAGAGTTAGTTTGTTTGAAAATTATTTTCGTTTGCATGTAAGACAGCAGGCAGACTGTATAGTGTTATGTACATGAATAAAAGTGTCCTTTATTTGTATCTAATATCTAGTATGTTAAGGCTAAGGTGTGGATTCTGCAGGATAGAAGTCTACACGGTCTGAGATGGTATCAGAAACTATGAAATGTTATTGGTGGAATCAGGAACTGTGATAGTTTTTAACAGAGAAGAGAATTCTCTAAGTTTTTGTGTGTTTTATGTTTTTGGTTTTATTTTCTCTCCTTTGTTTTCAAGCAAGGTATCAATTTACAGAAAGCGCCGAGGTCAGGTACTCACTGAAAGGTTTAACAGAGTTTGTTTATTTTATTTTATTTTGCAGCCATAGATGACGTCTTTAGTGTTGCAGTTCGTATGTTCTCATAGAAACCTTTTTGAAATTGCTTACGACGCAAGATATTATTACAAAGGCTTTGTGCTGTATGAGATGCCTTCATAGAGGGGAGGAAAAGCCGGTCAAGTAGTTTCAGGAATTTTATTTTGTTTCTGCATTCTCTGTGTGACTGCTCTATCAATGCATTTTATTGCCACTTCGATAATTTATTTCAGATGGAGTTCCACAACTCTTGGAAACTAACTGCCTTACCATTGCAACTTTTTTTGAATGTTGTAAATATGATCCGTTCAGTGATTTTTAGCTCAAGTCAGAATACATCTATACAGAATACATCAGCATAGAACTTTACTGTGTGTGTAAAATAAAATAGCTTTACTAACTACCATTCTTAAGCCAAGAAGACACTTGAAGTGTTGCAACACCGTTGGTGGCTTCTGCTGTATATATCAATAGGCTTTCCAAGCATGTCTTTTGATTCAAAGCTGTGCCTATATTGTTTCCCTTCTACTCAAATCATTTTTTTCTTTTCTTTGAGCCCCCAGACCCTGATGCTTTATATCTTTTTTTTAATGAATCTGAAAGAAATGTACATTTTAAAATAAACTCAATAAAAATGATACTTCAGGAGATTACTGCTGACATTGCAACTAATGGAATCTGTGATGATTTGTTTTCAGAACTGTAATTTCAATGGCATTGAACTTTATGGGTTAATATTACACTCTAAATGAACGGTGTCCTGATGGATATCGGTCCCTGTAAGTGAGCCTCAACTGCAACCACAAGTCTTTTATCAATGCACTTGGTTTGCACTTGGAATTAGACACAGGAACATGTTACATGTTAAATGACAGAAATTCAACTTTTCACAGGTTATAGAAGTAGGCATTTATATTTTAAACACTTAACAGGCACTTTATAATGAAACAAGTATCTTAACAGAATTCCTTTCATCAGCAATAAAGAAACAAAAAGAAATTAAACAATTCTCAAAAACATATTCTGTTTTTTAAAAACACAATGCTAATTGTGTATTAGCTGACATCATTTAAATCTGTTGGGTTTCAAACTTTTTTTTTGTGTGTGTTATTTGGTGTTAGTGATTTCCATTATAAGGTGAGATTTAAATGACAAAATGTTGGCTGGTTTGTGTCTGACAATTAAATTTTAATACATTGAAAAATAACTAACATTAAACCATAAATTGAAAGAATTATCACCAACTGGGAAGCCACAAAATAAAATGGATAAACTAAAATGCTAGTATCAGTTTAAAATTATAATTTGAATATTCAGAATTCTTTGCTTCTATTTTGTAAATCTGTAATGATTTTTTTTTAACATGAAGAAAAAGAAAAAAAAAACATTATGTACGTGTGGTTCACAAGTTTTCAAGTTTTATCAGGGTGTATTTTATCATGTTCTACCTTTTGTAACATGTAACACCAGTCTCTCCTTTTTCAGATAAAGAATAGGCAACTATGTACACATTGAAGTAATGTGTGATTCTGAACCACATTTTAACATCCTGAAAATGTATAAAAATAAGTACATTCTGAATAGTTATGAACTTGAACTTCACGCTCCCTTTGCATAGCAACACATCGATCATGTGGGAACGCTGGCCTGTGCTCTTGTACACAGCAGTTCATGTCATGGAACATATAAAAATAGATACATTTATTACATAAATGTTCAAAGACGCCAGTTCTTGCATCTTTCAATTTGCTAAAATCTCTCACACACACACATTCAGAGGAAGAACTGTTACATATCGAATGAAATTAAAATGGACTGATTAAATAAAATGAAAATAAAAGACACTATGATCCTGAACATTTAAATTGCCTGGGTAACTGCTGAGATTGCAGTTTTTGGCTATTGATCCTCAACATATGCCATTCATGCTGGGGGTAAATTTACCATTACATATGTCTATATTTTTCTATTTATTTATACAAGTAGTTGTGGAGTTTTTTGTTTTAGTTTTTTGGGGGAAAAAATCAAATGGGTTGATTTAATATAATGGAGCAGTATTTGTTAAATTTGCTGATAATTTGAGTTTGACAAAAGCTGAAGCACAGATTCACTCTGTTTGTCTGAGCGGGTTTTCTGTGGCCAATTCTGGTTCACAGATCTAGCCTACTGATTGGAGCACGCTAAAATAAAATTAGTACTACGAAGCTCAAACTTAATCTTAAGAGAAAGGCAACAAGCAACCTCCTTTTGTTTGACCAGGTTGTATAAGGAGTCTTGGAGTTAAGATGACTTCATTGAAACTGTGAAACCTTTCACAAAAAAAAAAAAAAAAGCCATATATTGGATGGTGTCATTTGGCTTTAGATCTCAAAATATTTCCGTCTCCATAACTTCAGCTGCTTCTTGACAAGAAAGCACCATGGTGAGAGTAAGTTTTGGCATGTCTTAAATTACATGCCAGGAACAGGGATGGTTTAAACCTCAGAGCTGTCCACATTGTGTCTTGTGGGCTTCTTGTTGTATGCTGTGCAAGACGAAGAGGAATAAGGTGGGTACTTTTTCTCTTTCCGCTTGCGTCGCATCAAGAGAACCACCAGAACTACAACCAGGCATACCAACAGGATGAGGCCAGCCACCCCGAGCAATGTGGACATGCCAGCGGGAAGAGAAAAATCTGAACCAGGCCCTTTACCCAGGCTCCCCTCCACCAGGGGGTGCTCTAGGCCAGTCTCACGACCCCATGGCTGGCTCACCCGGAGTCGGTTTGAGCGGTCGATGGTGATATGCTGAATGTTGGTGCCTCGGTTATTCTCAGCACCGATGTCAAAAGCTTCTGGGTCGGGAACTGCACGACGATTACGGGATTGGGTGCCAGGGTCAGCTACGGCGGAGGATATAGCGTGGTGGTACTCAAGGCTTCTTTTACCAATGCCTCGGTTGGCATTCTCTCTAGAACGGAGGGTGTAGATGGTGTGGATGAACCATTCCCGGCCAGCAGCGACCTGAGAAATTAAACATTCTTTCTTAATATTCTAAATGAAAATTGGGCATCTTTGGGTTTCTCACTATTGTTATAAAACACAGTGAGTCTCTGACCTGGAAGAGGGGAGATGATGACAGGGTGAAACCATCTGATCCAGTTTGTCTGACCAAAGGCAGGGCTTCAGGGTTATCCAAAGCCAAGCTGGCATCAAACTGGACATTTCCAAAAGTGGTGGCCTGAGTTTCTGGCTGGGCTTTGTCCTTAAGTTCAAAGACCAACATGTTAATTGGTGATAAACAAAATGTATTTAACATGCAGTTACATACAATTACTTGAAAACACCCAATCTATGACGAGCATGTTTTTAATGTCAAATTTTCAAGGTGACACATCTATCATATAATAATAATAATAATAATAATAAAATAAAATAAATTAAATTATCTTTTATTATTATTCCTTTGAAAAAAACATCAAAACTGCTTCAAGGCTTATTAATATTTGAAAAACTTTTGTCTGACATATCAAAATCCTATGGTGCAACCTACATACAAAAATATGCAGAAAAACACCCCCCAAAAGAGGAAATTATATCATAGAGGAACTGCAGTCCTTCACGACCATGCCAAGCTCAATAAGTTTATAATATAATATAATATAATATAATATAATATAATATAATATAATATAATATAATATAATATAATATAATTAATTTGGCCTTGACAAGGCAAGTTTAGTTCAGATTGTAAATGTCCAACTACCCAAAGTATTATGTTAAAAAAGGGTAAAACCAGGAGGATTTTAAGAAAACATTTTTTGGGAAACCACATACAATTTTTGAAGACATTAAATTTATAAAATGGTATAAGCATTTTCATTGACTATTAAAAGAGGAAGATCCACATAGAGGTAGGATTCACATTCACAATGAATGTTTGTGTGAAAGGTAAAAAAAAATCATATACCAGGATCTTGAGTCTGTAAAGCAGGGATGGGGCATCAGCCAGGCATCCATACTCTTTATTTGTAGGGTTGTACTTTGGCACATAGCCATCCGCACCAGTACAAAGGAACACTTTCTCTATGCTGCAGGAGAAAGAATCACCCAGGTTCTGCACTGGGTCCACCATCACACGCCCAAAGATCTTAGAACCTAGAGGAGAACCAATTTGATTCAATTAGTTTTACACTCAATACAGGGACTGAATGAATAATGAATTGAAACTAAATTAAAATAATTATATTATTAATGTTCTTGGATGTCTATTACCTTCCATGAAGGCAGTGTCTGTGTCCTCTCCAAAGCCCATGGAGCCATCAGACAGCCACAGCTCCTTCTTCGACAGCAGGAACATCTGTGTGTTCAGACTATACTCTGCTGCTACAGGGTCACTCACCTGAGAAACAGCACAACACCAGCAGGTGTTTATGCATCATGTATATGTATATTCATTCGTTGTGATTGACAGGATTAGACGAACATTCTGTTACCTTATAGTAGGTCTGTAGTTGAATTAATAAGAAACATGTCAAATGCATTACTCTCCTAATGTAAAGGTAGTAAATGAAGAAGCTGAAACCAACCTGCTGGAAGCGGATGTCCATGTCGAAGGTGAGGGGCTCCCTCGGGTGGCACACAGGGGGTATGCTGAACTCTCCATTAGGTGAAGCGCTACATGGAATCATCTTCACAGTATAGGTGCCGGAATAGTCTCTCACCTATATGCACATACAGTCAGTTTACCTCTTTAATATTCATAAAATGTATAACCAACATCCATGAATTGTATGACTGACAATATGTAAATGAAATAAAAGGTAAAAAAATAAAAGAAATAAAAATGGGACTAAACTTACAGCAAAGTCAGAAACAAAGCTCCATTGTTGCATGGGCTGGTTGTAAGTGGGCTCAGTTCTGACCAGGGAGAGAGTGAATGTGAGTCCAGGGTGGTCCGCTGACATTACCATAGAGGACAGAGTGGTTCCTGAAAGCCAATACACATCCCAGACATGTCAAATTCCAAATAAACATAACTTCAGAAAAAAATCAAAAATCAAAACCAGTTTGATTTTAGTAACATTTATATAAAATAATATTCACACATTTAAAGATACTGTACCTGATATGTTTTTTCTTCTATTTGGGCAAAATGGTTTAAACCCCAAATAATATACTCTAAAAGCAATCATCTGTGAAAAAAACAGGCTTTATGATGCCATCTACTGTTTATTATAGAGGATTGTAATAGATGAGAAGCTCGTTCCAGGGACGGAAAGTCTTGGCCAATCACATTCTCAGGAAAAAGGGGGTTACGCATATTGAACTCAGGGACAACATTTATAAAATGAGCGAGTACATAATGAATCCATTTTCCAAACCATAAGACTTTTGTCTTATCCTGAATCATACGGTCCACCAATAATAAGGGTTAATATTCAGACTATTTTAGACTGGTTCGGGTCGTACTGCTGCGGAGTAGCCCAATACCTGCGTGACTTGTCATAGACGTAAACATAGAGAAGTAGCTCCGGCTACAATGTTATTCCGCAAGACGCATGCAGTTATGTTTATTAACCGCTAGAGCGCCAAAAGTTAAGGACTGCGGCTTTAATAATTTACTCTATAAAAATGTTAGATCTATTATTATTGTTATTATTATTTCGTAATTTTCTATCTACACAAATCCATTTTTTTTTATCTACAGAAATCATATATCTTGCCAGTGTGTAACTCATCGACCAATCACAGAGGCCACGCCCGAATAAAGCTACTACCCCGTGACTAATATGAAGCGGAGAAGATAAGATAAACGTAAACAGATATACATTTGTGCTGACTGACGAAGAATTCACCATCTTTAGTTTGGAAGAATAGAGGACACTAGGACATCCGTGAGAAATGCATCGCAATGAGGTAATTTTGAAGTGGTTCGTGTCCACAAAAATGTCTAAGTACATTTGACTAACTCCAAAACAAACCCGATCCTAACCTAATGATTACGTTTAAACTTTAAAGTAACAGTTAATGTTACATTTACAAGCAGAGTGATAAGAGCTCAGATAAATAACTGAGACTACAGCCATATTCGCACTGGATTAGTATTATCTGGGGACCTCGTGTGATTTAGAAATTACCCAGCCACATCTGAATTTCGTGTGGCGCATTCGCACGGGATAGGTGAAGCCTGTGATTTTACCAGGATTTTACTCGACTGACTGACTTATCTCCCGGATATGATGCTGTCAATAGGCTATTGCTTATTGCTTATTATAGGTATTGTCGTTATTATAGGTCTAGCTGTATGATATGTCATAAACAGAAGAATGTTCCTTCCCAGCTGGCATTTTAACGTAGAGTCAGCGTTGAATCAACGTCAGGTGTCAGTGTTGGATAACCGTTGGATTTTGTCATGGTTGTAAAAATAATGTTGATTTGACGTACAACTCAAATTTTATTTATATTTCTATGTTGAATCCATAGTGAGTTAACAACACCATTTCAACCATTTGGTGTTCAACGTTGTTTTGACGTTGAATTAATGTTTTTTCATAAACTGACATTATTTCAACCACATTTAAACGTTTAAGGTCAGTCGAATGCCAGCTGGGTTACCACATGCTGCTATACATGTCATCCATCTCCATCTAATCATTCTTTTTGTGTTTGCTCTTCTGATGGTTTTCAGCTTTCTCTTTCTGCAAATTGTATTGCTAGTATGTATCATGGTGTATAGCGATATGACCCAGCACCCAAAATACTATCAAAACACTTCAACGCAGCCTCCATTCTTCTAGATAGATGGATAAAAAAGCGCACTTGAAACAAAAACCTTGAAAAAAATTATAAACGACCCGCCAAATCACAGAGATGCCGATTCGCACGGGACTAATATTATCACAGGAGACAGGACCTCGGTGTTCGGCGAAATATGTAAGGTCATTTGCGGGGAATTTTTTTTACTTTACAAATTACAGACATGGCCGATTCGCACGGGATTAAGATCACAAACAACCTCCGCAATTATTACAAATTACTAGAGGTCACCAGGTAATACTTATCCCGTGCGAATAGGGCTAAAGATAATTTATAACAACCTATGATGTGTGTTCATATCATGGAGTCCAGTCCATATACTGAGTTAGTAAAAGGGAATGCCAAAATATGCTACAGACAGGCTATAAAATGTACAAACATATCTAACTGAATTTTGGTAAACAATCCAACACCAATTTATTTTTTATTACCGTTAATGGGAACTAGAAATGGAGAAAAAAGTTTTGAGGGATTAATGTCACCAGTAGAGGGCAGTAAAGGTTTGTCAGGACTCAGGAGGGTATTGACAGAGGAAGTTTACTGTCGTTTTACTGTTTGTTTACTGTCGCAGTCTAGGCCGACTGTAGCTTGTAGATTTATCTCTTTGGGGCAGAGTTTGACAACACAGTGGAAGAGAGTTAAAGGATTGCCTGTGGGCAATGTGTGGGTCTGTATCCATCTGCACATTACCTGGGTGAGACATGACAAACTGTCCCCTAAACCGAGCCTCAGTCTTGAAGTTGACAACAAGACGTCCTTCATCATTTATTCTCATGCTGGTGGGATACATGGCACCTATAAAAATAATCACACAAATAAAAACATCAGACAGGTAACTGTCATTAGCATTAATTAAATTAATTTGTATTCATGTCTATTTGAATTCACCATGTGTACAAATTTCTGATGCATGGCGTCCAATATGTCATTATGGCATATCTATACTACCTTGTAGCTCAGCCTCTGGTGGGCTTCCAATACCATCTTGCCATAAGATGGCAGTGTCATACACAAAGGTGAGCCGCAGCTCAGAACGTAGGTCAAAATGTTGCCAGCCACCAACCGCGACGGGAGAGTGAAAGACATAAGACACAAACAGAGGCACCCGCAGGGTTACATAGGACTGAACCAGATTCAGCACCTACGGACACATGGACAGAAAAAACACCAAATGTAGCCAAACATTTTGACAAGTAGTTTAATCAAGTATAATGTTTCAAAATATTTCTATTTCAAATAAATCCTGTTCTTTCTAGTCATTAAAGAATCCTGAGAAAAATTCAATTTCTACAGAAATATTAAACAGCACAACTTAGGGGTGTAACGATATTCGAACCGAACCGAAAAACCGCGATACACCACCCACGATACGAATCGCGATACTCTCATGGCGTACCGAACACGCCCGCCCCGCCCCCTGCTGCCCCGCCCCCTGCTGTCCCGGCTCATTGGACCTCATGTCTTATGTGTACACAACGAATACAGCGTTGCCTAACCACCATTAACCACATTTAATCGCAATAAGCTCAGTGTTTTGTTACATTCGATAATAAGCAAGGTGTAATCTTTCAAATTCTGTCTATTTGATGACGAAATTCAAACATTAAATGTCGTTTTGGCGCTCTTTGATGTGGCGTGACAGATCACCGTAGGCTACTAGGCTCCTCATTTCAAGCGGCAGCGCGGAGCGCGAGTAAACGCGATTCTCTTCCTCAGTTACAGAATAAACATGAATGGACACCTGAAGGTATGTTGAAAGATACAGTATACTTACTGAAAGGCATCATAACTCGTGTAATCGCTCAGTCAGTGTTTCAACAGCGGAAATATGTCAATAAAACGCTTCTTTTTTCACATAGCTTTATTTACCTCAGGCAAGTCATTCAGTGTCCACAGCTTGTTGGTTTGCTAAGGAAATGAACTCTTGCACTAAATAAATGCACTATATTAGCCTATATATTATATTTTACTTAACCTGTTAATGACATCTTGATTATTTTATGTATGTTTAAAATATCTGTCATGAAAATGACAGCAACTGTGTAAATTATTATATTTCAATAATAAATTAGAGTAAAAACATATGTTAATGTAAAAACTGCCTTATGTGCAGTTTACATGTTTTCATACAATTTGTTACTTGAGTGTTGATTATTATTATATCTAAAAATAAATAGCAACTGAATTTAGGCTAAAAGTCTTGGCTCTGTTGTTAAGCTTTAATGTTATAGTAATGTGCAAGTAAGGGCTCCTATATAGTTTACAGCATTAGCAGATAATTAGTTTTATCCTTGCGAAACGTTTACTTGTAATTGAATTAATTTAAAGACAAGGACACAATTTGTTAATTAAATTATCTGTTTAAAAACAAAAACAATTTTAGCTTTCTAAACCCCCCACTCCACCTAAATGAACCGAACCGAACCGAACCGAGACGTCAAAACCGTGGGACGTACCGAACCGTCAGTTTTGTGTATCGTTACACCCCTAGCACAACTGTTTTAAACTGTTTTAAGAAATGTTTCTTAAGCGCCAAATCAGCATATTAGAATGATTTCTGACGGATCATGTGACACTAAAGACTGGAGAAATGACTGCGGAAAAATCAGCTCTGCCATTTACATTTTAAAATAAATATGAATGGAAAACAATTATTTTTTTTTATTTTTTTTATTCTTATATATTTTCAATGATTTCACAGTATTACTGTATTTTTAAATGTGGCATAAGTGTCTTCTTTCAAAGACATTAAAACAATCTTATCGACCCCAAACTTTTTGAATGAACTTTAAATGAGCATAGCTTTGAATGATTTCTCCTGAAATCTGATTCCTGAAATACCTGTCCATCTGTGCCAATCGATCCCCCACAGTCATTCAGCAGCTCTGACATGTCGTAGTAGCTACTGAACTCCCACAGACATGCCTCGAGGTTAAGGTTGCGGTAGAATCGAAGGGAATTGGTGCTACGCATGGCCACGCTGTACTGGTACGGTGAAGTCTCGCCAATAATTTCTGGGTTCTTTGTGGCGTCGGTGATAAAACCATGTGCTGTTTGGATCTCGTTGAAATCCAAGAGGTTAGAGCAGCGGTGGTTTCCTACTCGTGTGCCATCTGGACTAAGGGTTAGCTCAAAGTTTGAAAGGGGACGTGTGGAGATAACAGGCAGCATGCCTGAGGAAAAACAATGCAGTTTAATATCCTGGATTTTGTATACATTTTGATTGATATTTGCTTACTCAATATTGCATTGTTTGTGATGGAGGTGGTCACTCACCATCCATGTGCGGCATAGTAACAGTGAGTTTGATCAGATTGGGGTAGTCAGGGTCATCTGGGCCAGTGTAACGGATTTTAGCTGAGAACGGTTCAGCACCCACTGTTCCAGGTATACGAGGCTGACACAGGCCTAAGGATAGCAGACACCTTGATTTAACTTTCAAAACTATTCATTTTCCTAGACACCCCAGAAAACAGTAAAACAAACCAACATACAAACAAAACCTTGTGCTTTGTTGAATTTAGTATTAGTAATTCTTGAAGAATTGAGCAGCAGTCCAAATTGTGGTAGTTACAATAGCCTCACCCTCCTCTCGGCTGATGACCACAATGGGCGAACTGAGCTCCAGCCCAGCATCTCCATTGGCGTTGAAGGCTCGGGCGGCACACTGTACACGGGAACCAGCCTGGAAGTAGATGGAGTCCAAAGTGATGGACTTAGTGTTAGTGAAGAAGGTGTTGGTATCCACTTCGCGCATGGGGCTGGTGACTCCATCCGGCCCACTGGGGGCACTAACCATCCAGCGGTACTGAGTTAGTGTGTCATTGATGTTCTCCACTGAACAAATGGAGCCAGTCTTGTCAAAGTCAAAGTATTTGGGGTTGCAGGCCTGATGGAACACAGACACAAGAAAACAATAAGAATTATAAAAGTTTTTTTTGGAAGAATGAGAGACTAAACTTGCAGATATAGTTTCCACCCCTAATGATATTTGGAGACAACATTCAATTACTGTTTCAATTACTTCATTAAGACCATCTCCCTTTTTGCAAGGTGTATTTGTACTGTTTCTTTATTTGCCATACTCTTAATATGGTAAATGAAAGGGAAACGGTAAGAATAAAATGAAACAAATCTCAAAAAGTGATTGACTGAGAACATCATTGGCATCACTCACCGTGACACACACAACAGGATAGCCAGTTTGAGGGTGGGGATTGTCTTTAGCCCGAATCGTATCATCATACAGCAACAACGACACCACCTGAGGCACTGCTGGGAAGGTGACATCAGCCACACTATTCATCTCTTCGATGTACACAATAGCCTTACTCATCTACAGAAAGTAGGAGAGGAAGAAAACAACCATTTAGACTATCAATACAAATTTTAGGAACAATAGAGTTTGTAAAACATACAATAATGTAAGCAGCAGTAAAAAGACCATCCACTCACTGTGGACCTTTTTTTTTTTTTTCAAGTATGTAATTGACGTGTTTTATGCCAAAATGTTGCAATTTTCTTCTTATTTTCTACTTAAGAATAAAGTTATTCCTAAAAACATTTCTTCAAAAAATTCTTCTTTTTTTAAAGAATTAGAACTGCCATAAAATCAAACAACGCCTAAGACTGGATTTTTTTTTAAGAAGAAAAAAAATTTTCTTAAGGAAATATTTGAGAACTTATTAAGATACAAGAATTGTACTTATATATAATATAGCCTAGTACTCGTCTAAGTAGTACAGCTCTATGCACATTTTAAATGTTCAGTCAGAGACATGGCTTGATGTGTGATGTTTATGTGCATGTGACCCAAGTTCAAACTCTCTTCTCAATTTCATTTCCTGCCGTCTCTCAGGCTGTCATTGTCAATAAGATAGCAAAAAGCACCCCAAAATGGCTTTAAGGCCTTGACTGTGGATTGTGTACATGTTCAATAGGGCTGCACAATTAATCGAAATGAAACCGCACGCGATTTGGCAAAGGCTGCGATTATTTGCAGTGCAGCGCGGCTGATCGGTAGTAAATGCTGTTCCATCTGAAAGCCAGAGGGCGCTCTCACACAGACACGCCAAATATGCCCCGCCACAGAAGTAAGACAATTTCCTGTCATTCCAGGAAATCCCTATGGGCATCATAGTATCACTGTAGCTATATAAACAGAATATTCAAATGCTTTGCTTGATTTATTAAATGTTGTCTTTTGTTGGACAAGAGGTTCATAAATGCTTCTCATGTTTGGAAAGATGTTTGACGTGTGTTGCTTTTTCAAATGTTATAAGCGACTCAAACTCGCAGTGCTTTCAGATGGAGCAGCATTTACTACGGATCACAGAGCCGTACGTCACTGACAAGCTGCGCTTTAAAAATAATCGCAGCCTTTGCGATTTCATAATCGCAATAATCCAAATCGGTTTAAGCGTGACTTCATGTTAATTGCGATTAATCATGCAACCCTAATGTTCAATGTATAACACTGTTTAGGTCACTGTGACCATTGAGGCCCATTTACATAATACAGACTTCTCTGAAAGAGATTGGAGACAGCGATTGGCTCTTGCTGACAGAGGCAGCTGCTGCTTGGCTATTTTAGCAAGAGAGGCACGTTAGCGTGTGTCTATGCAAGTGTGCGAATTGGCGTCTTTGGGGGTATTTTTAGAGATGATGGTCTCTGACCTGTGTCTCAGCCACCATATACTCGTCAGGCTTCATGTGAACAGTGAAAGCCTCACGGATCTCTCTTTGTCCATCATACAGAACCTGGATCTCCACCACATGCTCTGTCTCACCCTCCTTAAATTCCACATCTGTAGGGACATACAAACAAAGATGTACAGAGAGGAATTAGATAATCGTTCTGGTTATCTGTTACTGTAATTGTATCAGATATCCGCTCCTTTTGTTCAGGATTTTCCATACTTTATTGATCACGTTAAAATGATTTGCGCTAGTATGGCATCTCATGGGATTTATATTTTGTAGCCTTCGCAAGTCTTCTGCTGACCTTGAGAAAGGGGATTGTAGTCCTCTCCTGATGTTGCAGAGCCGTCCTTGGTGTGAATTCTCACCACAGAGACCTTGGAGGTGTCACCCTGACGCAGCACAGGAATCTTCACTACAGCAATCTCTCCAGGAAGTTGTGGCTCTCTAACACTGTATTTGATCTCAGCAAACCTGATGATGGACTCTGAAGTGGAGAAGTAGTTTTGTTTTCTGTGAGATAAGCTCATCAAGAACATAATGCTGATGTTTGTCAAAAATAAAGAGGAAAAAAAGATACTCACTATCCTTATGGTCAGTGATGGTGACCAGAGCTTCTTTTTGTTCTCCTACTGAAGCTCCATATGGTGATTTGCTCTTAGCTGTCCCCAAAACCAAGCGGAACTCCTCATCCTCTTCATGAACCGTGTCATCCACTAAAGTCACAACACATGGCTTCTCAATCTCCCCTGTAAACAAATAGATACAAAAGATGAGCAAATCATGCAGACATGAATGAAAGGCTGGTCAAGGAACATGTAAAAAAAAAAAAAAAAGAGAAGGACCTGGTAGGAACACGATGATGGATGCGTCAGTATTGGGTCGTTCATCATAATCCATCATGACTTGGGCAGATCCCTGGCGAGTGTAACAGAGGACTGTGGACCTATGACTAATGTCGCCACTGCGGTACACCATCGCCTTCACCTCTCCATCAGCCTCATCCACCTTGTACTCTTCCTCCCTAAACTGGACTTTGGGTACTGCAGAAATACCCAGCAGTTAAAAATAGCCAGCATCACTCATCAGGGTGTTTCAGTTATCTGCAGTTTAATGTCCTCTGAAACTTAAAAAAAAACTGATAGGTATTTATTTATTTTTCATAGATTTGTTTGAATCCTTTACTCACAGTCTGTGACAGTGTCATTAATAGTGATGACAGTTTTGCTAGGCTCTCCAAGGACTGCATTCATGGGCATACGCAGCACCAGCTCAAACGTCTCTGGCCCCTCCAGCTCTGGCTGGCCCAGGTCATCGAGAATAGTCACACGGAAAGTCTGCATGGTCACACCTGGAGCAAAGTCCAGGTTACGGCTGATTCCCACATAATCTAGACCCGCTGGACGGGAGAGGAAAGGGTGGGGGAGATATAGTATGCAGATGAACATTTCAAATAAATGAAAATTACTGATTAATTATTACCTGAAATATTTTATTTTATTTGACCAAAAATTAAGATATCAGCAATTGTTGTTTTTAACAACTCTGACACTCTTTACCTTCTGCTGAAACAGGGTCACTCTTCCTGGAACGGACTGTGACGGTGGCTGTCTTTGAAAGGTCAGTTCCAGTCCTCCACACTTTCACCTCCACATAACCATCACTCTCATCCACCGTGTACTCGGTCTCCCCAAAATAGAAAGATGGCTCTGTACCAAAGGGATTTTTATTTTTTTATTATCATTTTATTTAACCTGAACCATCTATGTAAAAAAAAGTGTACATTAGAATTTAATGAACTTAAGAATTTGATGTTTTTTTGTTGTTGTTGTTGTTGCTTTAATGACAACAGAACTTAGGCTAATATACCTCCACAAGTTGGCACAAAACCTGATAATCCATGTCATCTAGGAAACCAGTTATAAATAAGTCCTAACAATTGTTTTCAAATAGAAATCACCAGACTGTATAAACGAGATGTCAAAGCAGTCACACAAGACTTACCCATGTTTATTAAAAGGAGATTTGCCTATTTTTTTTTTTTATTAGTATTATTTTTTACTCTTTATGATTGTAAAACTCATTTTATTTGAATGTCCTGCTTTAAATGATAATAGGCAATGTTTTTTATCCAGAAAGTTAATTATGGACGTTTTTGTTTTAAATATCAAATTGAAAGATTTTATATAACTGTTTTTGTTATTATTGGTATTATTAATTAAATATTATTGTTATTATGATTATTTTAAATTTTATTACCATTGAGTTTTCCATTAATATAGCCTTTGATGCAGATATGGCATTAAATTATGAATAAATAAATCCATGTCATCCAGTATGATTTGATAATGTTTTAAAGAAAATCTTGTGCTTCAATCGAAGCATCTGAACTCATCTAAACCAAAGTTCACGGAGTCACTGTTTTGCTTTTGATTTAATTAGTGACCTAGAAAAAAAAAGGTATGAAATATGAAATATTTCTTACTTATTTTACTGCATAAGGATTCTTTATTTAATCCTTTTTAACCCAAAAGCTACCATAAGAAAAGAGCCGAGAGGTGCCATTTTTTTCCTCAGAATTAAGTCATGTTTCATCTCACACAGAGTTGTTCTGACCCATTGGTGTGACTGCACAGGAAACCTACCATCATTTCTAATGTCCTGTCTGAGTGATGAAACCAGACTGTTGTGTCTACTCCAGTCAAGATGCACTTGGTGAGTGTTTATATTTGTGTGTGTGTGTTTGGGAGGTCAGAGAGACTCCCAGAGCGATATCAGCATCATGGTAAATGAATGCAGAGGGGATAGGCCCTTCCAGGGTGGGGGTAGAGGCCGTAAGTTTGAGGGGCCATACAAAGAAAAACAAGAGTAGTGACACCTCCATAGACAACAAGTCAGAGAAACAACAAAAAGATTCCAACTCTGGCTGGCATCCAGAACACAAGTCTATCCAACATCCCCCCCCCCCCCTACAACTAGACACAAATATACCACGGGGCCCTTCCAGACCCACCAAGACGCTGAGCTACAATAAGCACATTAATCTTAACTTGCTTCTTCAGACAAATAAGGTCTAGGCATGTACATACATTATTTACACACAAATATCTTTTGAGGTAATATTCTAAATTGTGAAGGGTGGGATTGCAGTCGGTGAAAGTGTTTACAACTATTAGACTGTTTTTATGAGTAAGGAAAAACACTCTGAGGATGATATTTACTGAAAATTAAGAGATGAAACAATATTTAAGATATTCAAGTTGAATAATTTCAAACAGAAGGCTGTGCTTTGAAAGGCAGATTCCTGGATGAATCTTTGAACGTAATGAATTCACAGATGGCAAACTATGCTCTTGTTTGGACTATGTTCCTTTTAAGTAATGCACACAAATCCTAAATCCTTGGACAGGATGTTCACAAAGCTCTTTCAGTGCCCTCACTGAGGTTTATGGGCCATTACAAAGGTCATAGGGGCCTCAATTGTGCTCTGTCAACTTGTTTTGGGTTATCGTGTTACCATGCTGCCAAGGACAACAGTGGTATGACCACAAAGTAAAGATGGATCGTTCTGTGGCTACCTATCCTTTAGTGTGAATAATAAAAAGAACATCTGTAAAGAAAGAACAGGTGAGGCATGTCAGTATAACCACAGAACATGGAGGAGATAGTTTTCTTTATGAGGATGAGGATGTAATTTTTTTAATAATGTCATGAAAGGGTTTGTGGTTTAGAGAAAATGCACAGAATATAGTTGGTCTGACTGTATTTGGACTACTATATGTATATTTATAGGCTCAAAACTATATTAAAAAAAACTTTTTGAACATCAGAAAATGACAGTAAAGACTACATGGTTAAAAAAAGCTTTAAAAAAATAAAATAGGTAGCACTTTATTTTACAGTCCTGTTTCCCATGTACATACTTTGTACTTATTATAGTAATTACAATAACTGAGTAATAACTAGGTACTACTAACCCTGAACTTATCCCTAAACCTAACCTTAACCCATGTAGTTACCTTATATTACCCAGTACTTTCGTAGGTAAGTACACATGAGTGCACGTATTGTGAAATAAAGTGCGACCAAAAATTATATTTCAAATAAATGCTGATCTTTTGAACTTTCTATTCATCAAAGAATCCTGAAAGAATTTATATATGAGAACAGTATTTATTCAGATGTTGGTTCTTGCCAACTCACCATCATCACTATCGGGCAAGATGACCACTTTGGCGTTTGGGAACTTGGCTCCCACTTGGCCACCCATGGGCATGCTGAGGGACACATTGAAGCTCTCCTCTTCCTCATAGAGGGAGTCATCAATAATTATGATGCGACACGACTTCTCCCGCTCATCTTTATCAAAGCGCAGAACACTGGTGTGGTCCTCGGGTCTTGTGATATAGTCTGAATAGGAAAGCACGGTGCTGGGGGTGGTTCCGGTTGCACTGCCTGTATAGAAGGATTTCTTGTTTTTTTTATACAAACAGACTTTCAAGTTCTACAGATGTACAGCTGAAGTAAGGTCATGTAAGGTCCTCAGTTGTAATAGGTTTATTATAAACTAAAATAATGTCACGCAATATTCAAATAATCGTGTAATTAGATATCTGTATGATTACAATATTTCATAACATTTTACAGAAATAGTTAAAGGGATGTTTCAGAGTAAAATCAACCTAGGGTCCTTTGCACCATGACCTCGAGCCAAACCCCCCCCCCCCCCCCCCCATAAGCTTTTTTTCCCTTGATCGAACATTATTAAAGCAGAACTCGGCAACTCTAGCGAACTCTAGACACTTCTTCACTGATTTTCCCTTTTGTTGTCGCATGTTTTCCCCACGAGCTCCCCCTACAGCTGTGGGGGGGGCGTATATTTCACAACAAGGTCGTAAAAACTCACTTGCGGCGGCCTCCTCCCCCTCTCTACCGCTTCTCATGTGCGTTTGTTTTGATCGGAGCAAGCCAACTGTATCGCGTGGAGCTATGTCTACCGAGGTGGGTAATCTGGTGATACATCATACGTGCGTGTGTGTTTATGTAGAATTGCCGTAAAGCAATTCGTGTTTGGCGCTCGTTCTCGTTCTAGTTCTCGCTTCTCACGAGACTTCCAATTTCTATCTTGCCGGGACGGTAGTCCCCAAGTTGCAAGGTTGGTTTTCCGCCTGGGAACGCTGGGGGGAGCTGGGAAAGTCACCAATATCACCAGAACAGGTTGTTTAACCATCCAAATGATTTCTAGACAGTTTTATTAAGTTAAAAAAGTTACCAAGTTCTCCTTTAAAGTTAGAGCTTATTTAGAGATATCAGCCGAATGGCTTAGTGCAGGCGCTATCCAAGGATCCAAGGTTGTATCTTGTAAATTACCCCACTAATAATGCCGAGAATGGTACCAAACTTCTACAGAGCTCTAACTTTAATAATGTTCGACCAAGGGAAAAAAGGCTTCTGGGGGGTGTTTGGCTCAAAGTCATGGTGCAAAGGACCCTAGGTTGATTTTACTCCGATCCATCCCTTTAATAATGTGATTAGAAAACTAGGTTTCATTAATCTTACCTTGTTGTGTGTAACAAATAACCATTAGTTCCTGGCTGACGTCTCCTGATCTGCGGACCGGGACTAGTAGTTCTCCTATATCCTCTTCAATACGATATTCTGCTTGAGGGAAGAACACTGTGGACTCTGAAAAGAGATATTTCAATGCTTAAATTTGGACATATATAATTATAGGATATATATTTATTTACAGTAAATATTAATATAAGCCTAAGTAGCCAAAAGTAATTGAACATGACCACATTTTTGTTTGTTGTCCGTTTAATTTCAAAACCATTGGCGTTAATAGGAAGTTGTTCCTCCCTATGCCATTGTGGTGCACACACTGTGGAAGCAATTATATAGGTATATGTGTTTTACACTATATGGACAAAGTAGGAAATCATTAGGCATTGCATAATTACCATCACCAGGATCCACAATCTCCACAGTGGCTGTATCAGGGTATTCAAGAACAGCCATCACTGGCTCTGAGAGCTGGATTTCAAACATCTCTGAAGTTTCAAACTCTTGGTCGGTAAATATCTTCACCCTCCAGGTTGCGGATGTTTGACCAGGGTTAAACTGGACCTGTTTCTGAGATTTTCCACGGAAGTCTTTGTCCTGTTTTGCTGTGCCGTCCTTGGTGGCAATGCCTTTGAAATAAAAAACATTCTTTGGAGATCTTAAAATATAAAAGTCACTCAAATTGAGTAAATTGTTTGTGATGCGGTTATTGACTATAGCTGTGAGAAGTTTAAGATGTCTGTTGACTACTTAATAACCATTTTAAAGAACCGTAAAAGGCTATGGTACAATTTAAGACATTGTAAGTCACAGTTAAAGGGCTGTGAAAATACCAAACACAGAGGGACCAACTTGTAACAGCTGCAAATAAACATTGTGTATCTCTAAATATATGCAAGCATGACAATGAAGGAGGTTCTGTTTGTTTTTTATTAGGATTCCAGTATTTAATGAACTGTATTTTTATCTCCACAAAAGAAGTCTTGGTCACAAACCATTATGTACTGAACATTTTGTTTGCAAACAAATTAAATCATAACATATATTATAAATTTATTCATTTAGCACATATTTTGAATTAACTGGGTAACTCCTTCACTTTGATAAATACTTACTGACAAATGATGTCTCTCCCAAGTATCCCCGGCGTTTGAGGGTGACTTCCAGAAACTTTGCATCCTCATCCACAATATAATATTCCCTTTCCAGGGATATCCAGGCCCAATTCAGACGGAACGGCTGTGGCTTCAATTTGTTGCCACCTTTTTCAAACAGAGAAAAGCACAATTAATTGAATTTGATAAAGCACAATGAAAAAAGACAAAGTGTAAATTTGATCTCCTTGAGACACACAATTAAATTGTTTTCTAATGATTTCATCTAGTTCAAGTTCAGAATGTAGAAAGAAAGAAGGGTCAAAATGAGCGCAATTTGATCCTGAGTCCTGCTTGTAGATGTCCTTGGGGTGGTTTTGTTTTCTATTGACACTCAACACCCTTTTTTGTCTTTCCTTCATTACTACTGTAAAATTAAGACACAATATATGTTCACACGGTTTTCTTTTTTTACTACTTTTATTGGTAAATGAATGAGGTTCAAGAGAAGTGAGTCCAACCAGGTGTCAGGTTAGTGCTGAAGGCCAATGATAGTGTTAAAGAAAGCAGTTGTGGAATATTGTAGTTGGTGCAGATAAACACAAACGATGGAGAGTTTTCTTACCACTTCCATCACTAGCCATGAATACAGTAGAAGGGACAATAAAGAAGATCTGACCTTTTGTCTCCAAGACTTATATGTGCTACACTTACTTGCATACAATATGTGCTCCATATCCCAACTATAGGCTAATATTCAAGTCAAGATAGGAGCATAATATATATTCTATCGACATTTTAAAGGCACACTATGCAGTTTCCGTTTTTCTCAAACAGCGACCCCTAGAGTCGCTGTGGAGTACTTGGTTTTAACGTTACTGTCGTAAATACCACTCACACAGAGCCGTCTCTGCACTCTTCCAACCGCACTTTCTTCGTTTTCTTCATCAAATCTGACATGATTCACGTCTGAAATGCGTGCTAGTGTCTTCCATAGAGGCTGCTTCATATGTTATTGATATATGTGACATTGTGCCGTAAAGCAAGTCGTGAATCTCGCGAGATATGGCGGGGCGCCACCTCTCTAACTTGCATTGCTGGTTTTGCCAGCGGCTTTACTACGAGTTTGTTTACCATCAAAATTATTTTGAAGCTGTTATATTAAGGTACAAATCTTACAAAGTCTGCCTTTAACTTTTTTTCTATAGAGTTATAACCTGAAATATATTTTATATTTCAGCATTATTCTAGCACTCTTTCATCAAATAATACATACTTCAGTGGCTAATTATCATTTTGAGTAATCAGATTAAAGTATAATCGGATTAGACTCTCTCCATGGACTAAATTATTTAAGCAGAGAAGAGATATAATCCTGAATCTTGACTGACTGAAGTAGGATAAAGAACTGTAATGACTTTGAAAGGATCCTCAATCCTATCTTGCCATAATCCATGCTACCCCGTGACTTTGATTATCCCTAAAGAGAAAGGGTATGTTACATTCTTGGACACTATTTCTTGGTACAAGCTGTTCTGATGTTCTATAGCTGGCATTTGTTTTACTAAATCATTTCTGAGTCCTTGATGATATTGCTTTAGATGACAAAAACTTGTAAGCAATTTTAACAAAATTGCAATTTTAAATGTGGAACCAACCTGAAAGTGAAACACTATTTCTGGCAGTTTGTGTGCAAAACATGACTCCGTTCATAGGTATTGCTCACTGTTTGGTAGTTTTTACACACCCTGCTGAACACATGAGCTGCTCTTTTGATGTGAGCATATGCAGAAACAATATTGCAGTTCAAATATGTGCAATATGTGTAAAAAAAACAACAACAACAACAAAAAAAACAGTAGTTTGAAGTGTTGGAAATAGAAGTTATGTTGTGAGATTGATTTACAGTAATATTCAATGAAACAGAATCATCATGTTGCCAATTGGCCATCATCTTTACAACCCTCCTCAGTTTAGGAAACGGCGCAGCCTGACATGACAGCATTGGCCTTGACCAAGCTCAAGTGTCTGACAGCTCTGCCTAAAAATACAGAACTCATTTATCATATTTATCTTTGCCCTAGATTGTTGAAGGGCCGTTAAAAACATTAAAACTGATTGACAGAGAAGATGTAAGGGAACCTTATACAAATTAGATGTTTTATCTCTTGTTAAGCTTTCACAGGAGTGTGAATATTGTGAATATCTCATGAACATTACTAATGCACCAATTAGAAAGTAGCTGAGCTCATTAACACATTAAATACAAGCTGATTTATTAAAGCTTGTTTTAAGCTGTATTAAAGGCACAATGCAAAGAAAATGAAGCATGTATCAAAGGCTTAATGGAAGGTGAACCATATCGTAGCTCAGCCAAGTGCCTTTTTCTTTAGGAGACAATTTTCTCAGGCACACTGCCCAGTTTGAGTATGAGCTGATATTGAGCTTAGTGAGGCTGTATCAGAGGATTATCAAATGGACAACATGCAGACAGAAGGCTCTCTTTCAGTTAAAAACCCAGCAGTCACCTGTGCGATGCAGGACCCTGTGACGTTTCTCTGAGCCTGGATAAGGGCACTTTGTCTACAAGATTATGGAAAATAGTTCCACTTGCAGTGGAGACAATGTCTCTCTATTCAACAAATTCGGTGCACAAAATAATTTAGCATGATTATTCTGTATAAATGTATTGGAACAATTAAATGCATAAAAGCATCAAAAAGACAATCACAAGGTACAATACTTGGTCATTTAAAGTTTTTAAATCAAGAATGTAATTTGTCATTGTATTAAAGCCATACTGACATCTGTTTTTCCTATCCTCTATTAGAGTAATGTTATTATTATTGTTTTTTAATTCAATTAATTTTGTTTAGCACGTTTCACAATAAATATCATTCCAAAGCAGTTTTGCTGAGAATATTGCTTTACAGTGTCTGTGAACAAGGTGACAGTAGTGAAGAGAAACCTAGTTAACTTTGAACAGACCCTTTATAACCCCTTTATAACTGGGCAGTCTAAAGAAATGCATTTACAACTGATGTTTCGAGCCATTAGCAAGTGAATTTAGCTGTTAGAGTTGACATCTGAGGAGATTTACTAAATAGTTTTAATGCTATGTTTGGAAGGCAGGTGCTGTTTAACAGTGATCGTGGGGGCCACCTCAGTTTTCTGACTGTGCACTTTTTCTTCTCTTTCTCACACCATTTCTCAGTGTTTTTTAGATTCCAAGAGAGGGAACTGACAGCTGTATCCTCACTCCTTGCACTTATCCCCTCCCTTGTTCTCCCCTTTTGTCAACTTTTATCTGTGCATGGGAGCAACAACTGAGGCGGACAGCAGGCACTGTCTGGGTGGCCCAAACCCACTGTCATGGTTCTTACTGCTTCTTTCTACACTCTAGGGGGATTTGTGTCTACAATGAACAAACAACACAAAAGTTTCTCCCTGTGAGAGCAGAATGTTTTCTCATGAGTGTTTCAGACCGTTTTCTCAGAATGTTGTTTTTAGTTCACTATAAGTCATGAGAATCTGAGCAGTGCAATAGCAGTTTTGTGGTGTTGCGAAGCATTTAATTTAAGGGTTTCTGTTGAAAGTTGGAGCGGGAGTAAAGCCCAGTAAAGATCAGCATCAGTGAGTGATGCTAACTCATTGAATAGGTTCAGGCGTCACAGGGGGATGTCTGAAGCTCTGGAGGTATTTATGACTGCAATAATATATAAAAAGAAAGCAGGGCTAAGTAATGGTTACATTCTCACTCATTCAAGTCACCCTAGCCTTAAAGCTTTTGAAAAAACGTATTCCTGACTTTTACATAAACTAACATTTACATTTCCAACCGTAATTATGTCTGTGTTTCTGGCTGGCAGTAATAATTCCCCAAGGAATGAATGACTTTGTTGCTATTATTGGTAAGAATACAACTTAAAGTCCCCCTGTAGTCAACAATTTTATCCCTTAAAACTAACCTTTGATCACTACCAAAATGAAATATTTAACAGTTTTTTCCTGTGAAAATAAATGTCATAATCTTCATGCCTTAAAATAGTTAGAATTTAACCCTCGCTTCATTTAGTATACGTGGAACCATGAATATGCAAATTAGTCCCCGCCTCCACTCAATCACACAAGCTCATAATACTTGATCCACTCAGTCAACTTTACTGTAGTAAACGTTACACAATGGCATATTTGATTGAACCAGAAACTGATTCAGAATAAGAAGTGGAAGCAAATTATACTGGCTCGTCGGTGTATCAGAATGGTAACACGTTTTATGTATTGATATCTACGTCGGACACAAAACGGTAATTATTATGATTAGCCATTGGCTTGACTACGTTATCAAGCAGCTAATAATGTGTTACTAATGTTACACAAACCATGTTCCAGTTTGCCATTTCAGAGTCAGACAGCTGCCTTCTAAAAATCAGCATCCTTAGAAACTCTTTGAACAACTTAGAACGTCAGTGAAGAAAGTAATTTAATTCATTATAACATCGTAATATCCATCATACTCATAATTCACTCGCTATATTATAAAATGTGGCCCAATTTTTTCATATCAACAGAAACATATACCGGGTATGAGCTGATAGTTAATGATATGCTAAAGCCCGCCGGCACGTTGACGTGATTGGTTATAAGGTAGTTTGTGACGCAAGAAACACCAGTGATTTCAAACTATGTTTTTGAGACTGTCTTTGGTAAACTGCAGTTTTAAGGAGAAAATACTCAGCAATGGTGTTGACTTCTGAATTTGCAAATGGTTTGCATTAAAGCATATTAAAAACCCTGCATAGACATATAAACAACATTAAAAACTTGATTTTCATCACAGGGGGTCTTTAACAATTTTTGCTTGTAAAAAAGTCTCGTGTTGCATACATCAACATGGTGGTAAGTGTAGAGTTTGATAGTTCTGATAGATCTTCACTTTAGTGCCACAGGTCAATAGAATACCGTAGTTATATAGAGCCTCAGGCATGGGAGGGAGCGCTAGGAGGATATCAACATTCACTGCTAGAAGCATATTGCAAGACTAAACTGGCTTATATATCTATATCCTTTTATATTCATCAGAACTACTAGGGCCATGTTAAGTATCCTAAACATGAAATGCATGACCATGCTTCAGATTAGACCCAAAATTATCTGACTTCACGAGGCAACATGAAGTCATATTCAAATATGGGTCAGATCTTTCTGACCTGAGAAGCTTAAGCCATTTCCTCTGCATCTAATAATGGCATCTCACAAACACCAAGCTTGGAAGTCTATGTTAGGCGTCTCATGTAATTCCAGGCATTCCACTGGGGGAATATTTGACAACTGGACACTGGCAGGTACTGTACTTGTCCACGTGACATTTGCAAAAGCCAGGCACCTGATCCCCAAACTGCAGGGTGATGAATTATGGCATGGCAGACCAGCCACATCTCTTTTGACACCAGTCGCCTAAGTTGTCTGTGGTAGGCAGAAGGAGATAGATCAAGAGAAAGTACTCTTTAAAGGAAAAGGCCCCATAGGGTGATCTTAAGGCTCAGATCACAGGAAGAACTCTGCCATCTGTAAGAGATAAGAATAACCCCAGAACCATACAACATATCCTCTAGCACTCTCACAAAATATCGTAAATCTGAGAGTTGCAGTGACGATGTGGGTCCTGTGTTTAGTGTGGTTGTGAAAGCCACTGGCACCATAGAGCAGTTAATCTTTTGTGTGTTTACATGTCTGACACACAGATTAGGTGCAGACGTCTATGATGAAAAAGAAACCTCCAAACTTGAGAGAGTTTTTGTATATCTCTAAGATACAGCTTTCTTCAGCTTTATATTACACTTGTCTAATGTTAAAATTGTCTATGGGTCTATTCTATAACCTTGTGAGCTACAGTATCTTACTGTCTACTGCCAACATAGGCAGTTTCCTTCTAAGGCAGCATCCTAACTGAAACTTTGTATGACACTGTTTTGGAACGTAAAACAGGCATTCATTTGCACAGGAAACAACCGTAGACTCACAATTGATTTCAGTCTAGTTTTGGTGTTAGCATGTTGCTAAACTAATGTGATGCTCTAAAAAGCAGAAAAATATACCACACAATATTGAGGCAAATTTAGTAAAAAATCTATTTGTTTTCATGTTGAAAGTAAAGTATTCATCAACAGTTATATCATTTTTTTCCGCCCTCTCTGATTATCATTAGGGATGCACCGATACCCCTTTTTCCAGAATGAGTCCGATTCCGATACTCCCATTTTTGGTACTCGTTTGGTACTTTGGTACTTAATTTTTAAATGTATTAGAAGATAAACCAAAATAATATAAATCAAATTAGTTGGCTTAATTTGTTCATCAAATATATATTTCCTTCAGTTATTACATGCTTAATTAAGCCTGCTAAAATGCATTGTATGAGCTTCTGTTACTTTCACTGTTCATTCTATTGCTCTATCATATTTTATCTTTCATTTAATAGCACATCACATAGTTAGAGCAGCTCCAGAAGGGCTCAGTGCTGAGGATTCTGTCAGTGGTACAAATGTTTAGACACCAGTGAAATATCAATTCTTTATTACAATTTTGATACTACAAAAACTACCAGCCTAATTAATGTGAATTTAAAACATTACGTAATAAATAAACGTAATAAAATAAGAACAAATAATCAAATTACACATATATAGCACAAATAAATACAATAGAACAAAGAAAGGCTACAAATGAAGTAAACAGTGTTTTTAGAGTTTTTCGGGTAGATCTAACAGGTACAGAAATTTGAATAAAGTAATCAAATGTGAAAAAACATTGCATATTCTTTACTGTATAAATTAAATATAGATGGATATTTTTGTAAAGTTGAAAAGGGTAGCTATTCTTGACTATTTAGTCAAGAGCAGTAAGTAATTATTTGTCCATTGTTTGATTAACATTAAAACAGCAGCAAGTTTATTAAACTGCTGCCCCTTTTAGACCGAACGCACGGACCACATTTGAATATACTGTCTACTGTTTGACTTGAGATATAACCGACTTTGTTTACTGGGATACTTGCCAAGACAGGCGTTTTTACATAAACTTGTATGAATTCATTCGTACAAGCGCAAGACGCTTCTCTCTCTCTCTCTCTCTCTCTCTCTCTCTCTCTCTCTCTCTCTCTCTCTCTCTCTCTCTCTCTCTCTCTCTCTCTCTCTCTCTCGTCAGTTAACGTTAATAAGCTACATGCCTCGTTTTACTTTCTTTGCCATTGACATTTGCCAAAGACAGCCTTCTTTTTTTATCCCCATTATACCCTCTGTTGTCAGTGTTTCTTTGTCTAGACACAAACACTGTTTACACGCTGCCTGGTATCGGTTGTTGGTACCGGAGCATTTTTACGAGTACATGAGCTCAGTATCGGGCCGATACTGGTATCGGTGCACCCCTAATTATTATAATTCTTTTACAAAGCGTTTTACAGAACAGATACATGCGATGCCTCCTTTTTTGAAGGTATGTTTTAGAACAATCTCCAGAGAGCGCCTATGATGCATCAAAAGTTCACAAGGTTTTGGAGCAGAGTCTATGTTTAAGCTCCCTGGCTTTTCACAAATTATTATAATTTTTGAAAAAATTGTTGGAAGAAAATCCAATCCCAACCTAGCAGCATGATATTTTACATCTCAAAAGATGAATTAGGCAAGGGGAAGCCCCAAGGTTTTCAGCATATCTTGTGATGGCTTTGAGTTTCAGCCTAGCTTAGAGGGATCTTTGAAAGGAGATCTGTTAGCAGATCACGGCTCCTTGACACACACACACACACACACACACACACACCCCTGACTGCAATGACTTCTACACTTACACCGGGTCAGTGTAGCTGGAGCCACAAATCTGGAGGAAATGCATTCCACCATCTAACAAATGATCATATAACATTGCTTTGGATATAATTTATGTCCCTAATACGAACAGCTTAAATTCTGTTATGAAACCTAAGCTTGTATTTTATAAAAGTATTATGTGAATGCTGACAGCAAATGGAAGTGACATTATAACGAAAAATGTCATGATCTGCAACTTGCCAATAATTAAACAAAGCCTGGTGAATTAGAAGTTTATATGCTCAATTGAAACCTGTAGGCAGTTTAAACTTTATTCTGATAATCTTAGACTTACAAAGCAAGTAAGAAACAATACAAAACTGAATAATCAAATGTAAAAATAAAACTGCATAGTCTTCTTATTAATTAAATGTACATTGATTTATATTAAACTACAAAAGTTATTCAATCAACTATTGAGTGATTTTCTCTTTTTCTCTTGTTATTTGACTGACAGACAGCAGCAGGTATACTGTATTAGGCTGCTGTCACTTTATTACCTGATGCACTGATCCTATTCACATCCAATTTCTTTCCCAACTGTTTACGTTCACTTAAGACATAACTGACTGTGTTTACGTGAATACTCGCCAAGACAAGCATTTTGACATAACTGTGTGTGTAGTTGACCGTTCGAGTACAGAATATAATAGAATTCGTCTTAGAGGCGGTTTTCTGTGCATGTGCTTCGGGTCAGTTTTTTTCCACAGCTTATTGCACTTAATAACTCTTTTTAAGCAAGTTACACGTAAGTAGCAGTCGCGTACCCAGTCTTTTTTCTGCTATATGCGTCAACCTAAAACGTTGACTTTTCATGACTTGTCCTAGTCTTATTAGAATTGATTATTTTTTTTATAAAATTTTATCTCTGAAAAGTGCAACCTGTTTAAATTATAACAACAAACAAACTAAAAACCCAGTAATATCACGTTTTGACTACATCTGAGAATTTGAAAGGGGAAAAAATAATTAAAAAATAAAAGAAATAAGGTTAATTTTGAAATGACTATTATTGCTTTTACAGCATTGGGGTCTCTGAAACGCCAAACATAAAGAATATAAAGTCAACCTCAACCGAAGATGAGAGTTACTTTGAGAAATGTACATGTAAACACACCTACAACATGCTGTCTCAGTGTCCAGAGAGTATGCGAACCTGTTCCATTTATTTTCTGTTAGCTATAGCTTATAGGAATTTTAGACTGTGTAATGTGGCAATTTGAGGTTTTTAAAATGTACACAAACAAACAGTTTCCTCCAAATAGTAATAATTCTTAATCCTGGCTTCTTTTGAATCTTTCTAAATGGTATTGTTTCTACCATCTTGGCTAGGCCTCTGACAGTGTGTATCTTTTCCTGGCTCTTATAGCAATGACTGCCTCCAGCTGAAATGCTGCCAAAAAGACGAAGTGCCAGCCCTGGTGCATGCTCCAGTTCCGACACAGCTAAAGAGCCATAAGTTAAACTACTAAAAAGCAAATGTCTGCGACTTTTTATATTTACGATTAAGGAATTCACACAGATACACAATCTCATTTGTGCTGATCATATAAACTCAAATATAAGTAAAAAAAAAAATGTGCCCCAAAAAACTACAGCCTTATTTAAAGGTACACTGTGCAATTTAAGTATTTTATTAGCTAAAATCAATGTCTTTATTCATAAATATGTTCTCATTGGTGTAAAATGAACTCTGATAATGATCTGACTTATCCTCGTAAGCGAAGAATTTCTTATCTTTATTTACATTGGACGGTTAAGTCAAAGGAGACTTCCATGTCATTCCGCCATTTTGAAAAACTATAATAGCAGAGAGGGACTAAAAGCACTAGCCTACCTCAACGCTTTTCAGTAATTGAAACACAGCTTTCATAGATAGAGATGGCTGAGGACTCACAACTCACTTTCCAGATGAGTGTGTGTGTGTGTTCTCAGGTCAACGGCAGATAGAATGGACTGTGCTGTCATCATCTAAGTCAATGTTACGGTCTAAATTACAAGCTTTTTTTCATTGGTTGTGTAATTTATTATATAGGCAGCATAACAATAGAACATGTATAGTTAAACTCGATGAAGTTCTATTGGAAGACATGTTGTCATAGCTTCTTGGTACATAACGGCTACCGTAGTTGCAACACACATTTGAAAAAGCGAGGCGCTAGAGAGCACTATTTGTTTTAATGCAAAATACAATTTCACCGCTAGATGGGAGAAATTCCTACACAGTGTACACAAGCACGTTAGCGTATTGCTATTATTTGCTGACCACTAAAGCTCTACTTGTCCAGGCTCATCCAAGTTGAAAAAAATTATTCTTTGCTTTATCCTTTTTTTAAAGTGTTTCTGTGTATATGTGTCATGCTGAGGGGGCATACAGTAGGATTTCCAAATCTCACAGTTAAACTCAGAAAGTTTTGAAAGCATTGAACCACCACATAGTTCCAATCTTTAACTATCACTTTACTATAAAAAAAGTGATTTGTTTACTTTTTATATTGACTGACAAAGAAACACTCTCCTAACCTAGAAAACCTAGAAAAGTCCCCTTCAGCAAAATTGATTTAAATAAGCACCTGAAAGCTTGGTAATTCCAAAAGCAGCTTTACTGACACATGACACTTTCAGTTAATGAGAGGGGCAAGGAAGAGACATTCTTACCATTGTCTTCCACGCTGAAGTAGAATATGTCACTTGTGGCATTGGACCCATCAAGAAGCACATAGCAAATCTTCATATCATCAATATCAGCTAATGACGAGAAATGAGAGTTGGAGAAGTCGGAGATTAATAAATCTTAAATAACAGTGGCAGGTTTTGCATAAAATATTTAGGAAACAAAAAGGAAAATAAGTATAACTTACCCTGTGAGAAGGAATTGATGCTATCATTCCCCAAAGCAGAATTCATGATAAAGCCATGAAGAGGGGTCTCGGTTACAACATACTGAAGCACTTTGTTTGGGCTGTCTCTGTCCTCAGCCTTTAGAGCTTTGCTGGTAATCAAAAATCCAAGGTGCCCAGTATGAAGAACCCTAAGAGTGGGTGCTGCTTTGTTTACTATGATTTGAGGCACCCCATTGTCCACTGTGCTAATATGAATAGTCATCATCTGAGGCTTACGAGTTTCATATACAGTATCAGGGAAAACATAAAATTCTGTGTGAGTCCCATCAGTAATTGTGAAGGAGAAGCTGTCTTCATTTGTCTCTGTGCCGTCATGCCTGTAAGTAATACGGTTTTCATTTAGATCCTGCTTGGTGAATGATGTAATGACTTGTGTTCCATTGAACAGAAGCTGACCGTGAACTGGCACTTGAGTCACTACAAATCGCAGCAGGTTGTCTGGTGTGTCACGGTCCTCCACTGTCAGTTCAAATGGTGTGATCAGCTTGGTTTCTCCCTCCCCCAGCACAAGCTTGTTGATCATCAAGACTGGCTTCTTGTTGTCGACATCTGTAATGGATACACGGAAGGTGCGGAAGACAGGGTTATAGCCATCTGTCACCTCAAACTCAAAGCTGTCCATCTTCACTTCATCGTCAGATGTATGGATGTAGTAGACCTTGTTTCCAGCTAACTGCAGCTGAGTGAAGGTGGAGATGGGCACCCCTGGGAGATCAGTACTCTCAAGATGGCCCCTGCTAGGAGCACGAGTAATACTGAAACTTAGATATTCATCTGGACTGTTGATGTCAGTTGTGCTGAGAAGGTCTGTGGTCAAGGTGACCTTACCTCCCTCTTTGAGTGTCACACCCTTGTTGATAACATCAGGGAAGACCATGTCCATGCTGCCAATATTAATGTAGAAGTACCGATCAATGAGAGGATTGATTCCATCAGTTACGTCAAACTTTAGCAGGTCACGGACACCCTCCTGCCCTGTGTGAACGTACTGGATCAACTGTTTGTCAAGTTCATCTTGAGTGAAATTCATTCCAATACTAATGTTGCCAATTACAACTCCATGTTTGGTAATTCTATGAAGGTAGCCTTGGCCAGGGCCATAACGGATAATGTAAGTAAGCTCTTTGTCCTCAGAATCCAGATCTGTGGCCTTCAGGACTCTGTTACTAATTACTTTGGTTTCTCCAATTTCTACTTCAAGGCCATCATTGATGGCCATCCTTGGGGTTTCATCATCAACAGGAATGACCATTATGATGACCTTCTCTTCAACAGTGTGCTTCCCATCAGTGAGTCGAATATCAAATCTGTCTTCCTTGGTTTCAGAGTCATCATGCTCATAAACAATATTGGAAGCCTCCTTGATCTGCTCTAAGGTAAATGTCACCACTGGGACTGTCCCAGTGCTCAACTGCTGAACTATGTTTCCATGTTTTGGGTTTTTAAGTATTTCAAAAACTAATTCATCACTTGGGATATCTGCATCTGCAGCATTCAAAATAGGTGTGTCAATAACCAAACTCATCCCCTCCATGACAACAAACTCACGAATGAAAATCTCTGGCTTTTCGTCATTGGCTGGGATAATGACAATGGGGAAAAAGTGCCTTTCTGAAAAGTTAATGCCATCTGAGCAGCGGAAAGTAAATCTGTCCTCCACTGGCTCAACACCCTTATGAATGCTTTGGACATAATAGATGTGGCCTAGACCAACATCTTTAATGGTGAATGCAGTGATGGCAGTGCCTACTCTGGATTTTTCAGACCCAGGAGCTGGGGAAATGTTCTCCACATAGCCAGATGTGGACTGAACGATGATAGTGCACAATATATCATCATTATCAGTGTCAATGTCCTCAGCTTGAATGTGCTCCAATGTGATAACATTTTTCTCACCCTCGACGACTACAAATTGGCCACCTACATTAACAATAGGTGGAATGCTGTCTACAGGAAGAATGGTGACTTGGACACGGACCCCTTGAACTTTGTTGCCACCAACAACCCATTCATCTGACATGTCAGATATTGTGAGATTGAAAGAATCATGCTCTTTGATGGGGCCAATTTCACCACTAGTGTGAACATAGACGACCACGCCATTTATTATGTCTTGCTGGGTGAAGCGCTCAGCAGGAGCTCCATTCACCATTATTTCTCCTAGCTTAGGAGGCTCCTCAACTATGAAAGTCAGCATGAGGTCATCTGTGTCTTCATCACGACCCTGAATAACATTGCTGGTGATTTCTGTTGCACCATTCTCAAGTACATCAATGGACGTGCCTAACAAACCTGCCGGTAACATAATTTTTGGAGTTTCATCATCGACAGGCTTGATGCTGATCTTGACAACAATGGGGACTTCATGAAAGCCATCGCTAATGTCCAGCTTAAAGACATCGTGAAGAGATTCTTCACCACTGTGGATGTAGGCCAGTCGGCTGTTTTCAATGTCCTCCAACACAAATGTTTCCCCATTAGACATGTCAATTCCTAAATATTGCAGCTGCCCAAACCTGGGAATCTGGGTCACTATAAATTTAATATTCTCATCCTCTGTGTCCTGGTCAGAGGCATCAAGTTCATTTTTGGTTATTATATAAGTATTTCGCTCCAGAACAGTGAAACCAGTATTAGTAATTACAGGGGGTTTGTTGTCAACAGGCTGTAAAAAGATTGTAAAAAGTCCATCAACAGAATTACTAGCAGTGTCCTCCACACTGAATGAAAACTGGACCACTTTTGGAGTAATACCGAGTTCTTGGTCTGGGGGTTTGTATGCCACTTTATGGTGGTTAACCTGAGCTTGTGTAAACTCACTGATTATGATGTCAGGGCTATCAGTCAGTACAATGGCGCCAAGAGGAACAGGGCTGTTTTCATCTGTGTCAGTAGGAGGTTTGACAATGGTGTATTTAAGATCCCTGTCATCACAGTCCAGATCTGTGTAACGTAGAAATTTCTTCTTAAAAAATGTCAGCTCATATTCTTTGACTGTCATGTGTAATGTGGTGCCAGAGTAAAGTTCTGGAGGAATGTCATCCACCGGGTGGATTTTAATTATGAACACATGCTCTCCTGATTGATTTGGTGGGTCATTGTCATCCTGCACTCTAAAGGCAAACTGGTCAATCACAGTGGTGGTACTATGAGGACCTTTGTGACGATAGAACAGCTTCCCATCCAGAATATCCTGCTGAAACCATTCTGTCACCACCTGTTCAAACATCTCATCTGTTGCACTAAATTTCCATGCAGATGGATCTGGAGGAGGCTCCACCTGTTTTATGAGCAGCTCACCAATTGCTGAGAATGGCTCTTCTAATATGAATTTAATTGTTGAATCCTCAGAATCAATGTCAGTGGCACTCAGGATAAAGGGCGAGATTTGCATCACTTCATTTTTAAAAAGCACAATACCAGTGTTTGCATTTATAATAGGGGGTTCATCATCAGTTGGGGCTATTGTGATGGGGAATAAAAACTCTACTTCATCACTTCCATCAGTCATTCTGAATATAATGTTGTCACTGTAAGTGTCGCTTCCATCGTGCTGGTACACAACAATGCCTGCATCTAGATCAGCTGGAGTAAAAAATTTCCGTTGAGACCCTAGCACAGTCAGCTCTCCATGTTTCAAGCCATCAATAACAGTAATCTTCACATCATCAAGATTATCTTCATCACTGATCTCTAAATTTTGTGAGCTGGATAGTGGTCTTGATTGACCCTCAAAAAGCAGCTGTCCGGTATTTTTGGTTACTACCGGAGCTAAAGTGTTCATTGGCTTCACAACAATCATGAACGCAAAAGGATCTGAAACAGCCCCATCAGTGTCAACAATTTCAAATTCAATCTGAAAAATTCTTTCTAAGTCTGAATCCTCAGAGGGAGGCTTGTAAGCGATCTTAAGATCTTTAATATCTCTCTGATGGAAAGAAGTGATTGGCTGGTTTTGATCATCTGTACTGATAATATATCCCTGCTGATAGCCCAAGGGAGATGTTATGTTAAAGATTAATTCATCAGAATCTGATTCAATATCCTCAGCTGCCAGCATATCCAATGTAATGGCTGTCATCACAAACTGGTCAATCTCCATCATCATCATAGATATAAAGCTAGGTTTTGGTGGTGTATTTTCATTACCCTCTTTAATTCTAACCATTATCTGGAAATGTTCTTGTTGAATAGTATTACCATCATTATCTTGTACTTCCACTAGCATTGGAATGTAGTCTCTGTTAGGAGAGTTGGTAGTTGCGGTGTGTTGATACTGAATTCCCTTCTTGACAAAATCATCGCAATTAATCATCTGGCCATTAACAGAGTTATCAGTAAGACCACCATACCTGGGAAGTTTGCCTGCACCAACCAGTGTGGTCACCTTGCATGTAGTGACACCATCTTCAAATGCAAACTCCAAAGTTTTTTTGTCAATTGGGTTGCTTAGCCCATTGAGCTTGTCCACAACCAGAGGCATGTTACGAGTGACAATCTCCAGTTGCTGAAAGACCACTTCTACTTCAAGAATCAGAGGAATCACCACTGTGTCTGTGTTGGAGTCATACCTCAGTTGTAGTTTAATGTGGTCTTTGCTTGGGCTCCGGGAACCAAAGTGAGTATATTTCACCTCTTCTGCACCAAAAGCACAGGGGAACTTCTTGGGTGTTAGCATTCCAGGTCTCTGAGCCAGTGGGTCATTGTCCAGAACTGTAATGTGACAGCGGTCTCCTGCGTGCACTTCAGTCACAAGGTCATTGATAGAATCCAGATAGATGGAGCGTCCAAAGGGAACTCTAATCCCATTGTTGGCTACCAAGATTGTTTCAGTGGTAGGTCCAGGTCTCTGACTATGGCGGAAAGCTGTGTTGAAAGGATCTGCGTCCACTTTAGAGAGACAACATCCTAATGAAATCAAAATAAACAGGCACTTCAGAGGTGCTCCTGCTGCACTCAGTCTTCCTCTTTGCAGACAACCAGCCATATCTACAGCAAGTTGCACTGCATGAACTTGCTCAAATAGATGCACTGCAGATTTAGGATGGTGCCCTTGATTTCTCAAGGCTTGGTTTTCACTGCTATGTATCCCCACTCTCTGTCCTTACACACAGTACAAGTGCAGCCAACCTACTGAAGCACTGCAGGTAATACTTAGGGAGATAGTGACAGCACAAAGCTCCACCCTCAGTCCAACCTCTCCCACGGCTAATTTAAGGCAGCACATGGGACAGCCCCCCAAAGTGTTGCTTGCATTCACTCTACCCCTCCCTCCCTTTTTCTCCTTCCTTACCCACTGAAAGCAAAAAAGAAGTTCATATTAAGAACAGTAACATACATTTTCCTATAGAAATGAAAAAGAAAGGATAAAGACATAAGCCAAGACAAACATGTTCTGTTGTGAAATTCTGATGTCCATATTTGTTTGGCCTCTGATTTGTGATATGTTTGACAAATACTTCAAGGAATAGAAATGGGTGTGGTTGCCCTAGAACCTTTTTCTTTTTTTTGGGTCTAAAAAATGGTCAGGGCATCTGATGTTTAACTTCTTATTCATGAGAATGTATTATTTAAAAGTATCCATTTAGTTTACCTTGCCAAAATAACTATAGATATAGCCATCAAGTAGTGACAGCGCCTTCTGTTGGAGTGGTAGGGACAAAATATGAAATTGAAATTTGTCATCTCATAAATTATATTAAAATATAAACAATATTAAATGTAATACATTCCCATAATTGATTTAAAATAAATTAAAATAATTATTTAAAAATAATTGTATTTGTTGGTGTGTGTGTGGTTCTGGCATACACATATTATAAATCTTATAATACCTTTTTTTTTGTTTTTTTTTGTGATGGGTAGGTTTAACGGTAGATTTAGGGTTAGTGGATAGAATATACTGCTTGTACAGTATAAAATCATTATGTCTTTGGAATGTCCCCATAAAACATGAGAACTTGTGTGTGTGTGTGTGTGTGTGTGTGTGTGTGTGTGTGTGTGTGTGTGTGTGTGTGTGTGTGTGTGTGTGTGTGTGTGTGTGTGTGTGTGTGTGTGTGTTGATACTTTTTTTCTAATAACACTTTACAGTCAATAAATTCATTATGTGTTTAGATGAAATTGTTTATTGAGTTACTGTACAATAGTTCACATGCTTATAACTTGGGGGGTCACTTCATGGGGCAGTTGAAAGGTCAAGCTACACAATACACGGTCCAGTTGGTTAAACAGGTGCAGAAAGGCTACCCAAGGGCCCTGTATTTTAATGAAATTATAAAAACAAGTGTTTTCTTTTTGATTTTCCTTAATTCTTCCAGTTACACAAGCATCCATGCAAATAATCAGCAGCACTAAGTTGTTGAAAGGTTGAAAGTTGAATATTCAGGCACATTACCTAATGACACTTTATTTGCCAACCATAAGCATAGTTTGACCTAACAGGCATGATGTCCTGCTGCCTGCCTGAAAAAAATCCTCTCATATAATTTTATTTCTAGAGAGTCCAAATATATCTTTTGCAATTGCAGTCACTGGGGATGGGATTTTAAATGCGTCCACCGGATGATGATGGAAATCCCCCATGGCTGTCAGGAGTACATTGAGTTTATCTCTTAATGTGACACATGATATAGCTCGCCAATACAAGCATCCAGCATCAATTGCGAAAAAGGTGGATAAATAGCTTTCATTCTTTGATTAGGCCTTATTTATTCATATACTTTAACTATAAGCCTTATTTATGAATACTTAATAAAAAAAAAGGAAAGCTTTAAAACACTACTTTATTTTGTTCTTGTTTTTATGTTGCGACTTTAGCTTAGCATGACCTAGCTGAAGTGAGAATCAGGGTAGATACTTGAGAATACATACTGTGTATGGAAACCTTGTGGTCACATCTAGATATAAATACCCTCTTTCCATTTATGGAGCAGTGTGGATACCACCTCACATATCCGATTAAATGACCAATAATATTTTAGTTTTGGTCATCATTTTCTCTGATATCTGACATTTTCTAGTTTATTAGTACTAATCAACTCCATTACTGTTAGCTCAATAAGAGTAATCTGCTTGAAGCACCATATTACTGAACATGTGTTTTGATGTTTAAGTATGCCCCAATGTACAGTTTTCCCTGGTAACACTTTATATAATAAGGTTCAATTTGTTAACATTAGTTAATGCATTGGTTTTCATTAACCAACAATGGAATTTTTACATTTATTAATCACACACATAATTTAATATAATTAAAATATAGCATTTACATTTCCCTCTGACCCAGTGACCCTCACTACGTTCAGATGGATAGGAAGTTTTATGAAATACCAGCCAAAGCATGAATTTATGGGTTTAAATTTGCTGTGATTCAGACCTTTCAGCACATTGTGAAGCAGAAATCCCTTGGAGAACACAAAGGTCATATATCTTCAAGGAGGGTAAATATACACAGAATTTAACAATGCAAATCGTACATCTACTGTTCCACTAATGAATTGTTTGATGCCTTTAATAACATGAACCAAAATAAAGGGCACTCTGTTTATTCGAATACATGTTGTGGACAACACTACACCACTCTTAGCAACCCTTGTGAAAAAACCCTGTTAGCATTCGCCGAATAGCCAGCATGCCATGGGTGCTTGATGAGTCTGTTTCTATTTTGTTACTTTGCTAAAATAACTTTTGGTGCGCTTGTAACCGATGCATAGTCAAGCACCTAAAGTGGACACTTGGTGTAGTACTGAGTGATTAGTGGAAACCAGTCAGCACAGCAAAATAAATGTAAGATTTGTCATATTAAATTAAATGTATACAGTTGTTCTGATCTCGAAATCACAGAGCTCCACAGAAAAGGTGTGCATATACATTTAGTCACTAGACTAACTAAAAACTTGATTTCTAATAAGTGTCAATCATTTGCTTATAAACAAAAGTCATATTAAATCATTATTGGCAGTACCATTCCCAGGTCCAGTAACGTTATAGCGGTTTAACATCTCCCAGCATTACATCTGACATTTTAACCTATGGCTACATGCAGCTGTACGCCACAGTTGTGGCCATGCATCACTGTCTAAGGATACATAGATTACAGATGAACGCCTCTACCAGCATTCAACCCCTTCACCTCTTCAGCCATAGTATAAGTCAAGCATGCTAACAGACAACATGCTACTATGTCAATACAGTCACGGTTGGGCAAAAGAAGGGTGCCTCTACATGTCCAATAAAGTGAAAATATTGTCAACAAGTATGTTGACAGCCACATGCTAGCCAATCAGCACTTGTATATAAATTATGTCACTTTAAAGCAAAGCGGGCAATCTTTAGTACCTTTAGGACATGTTTTATTATTGGGTTTCTAAAGGAATGTCAGGATTTTCTGTCATTTACATTATTATGATATTACTTTATATAAAAAATTATAATAATAAAAAAAAAAAAAATAAAGAAACCTGAATATAGTAGGATTGTAATGAAATAAAAATAAATGTCTGATTAATTTCATTTAAACTTCGACTGGTTTAGTTCAGGGCAGGTTCAGTGGACCAAGCCCTCAAAGTCATGGCAGTTATGTTATTCAGCTTTGCCAGCATCAGCCAGCATCAACTCTCTCTGCTTCAGAATAACTGTTTCCCAGAAAGGATGGCAACGTTTTCGCATTGCTTTCACACATTGCAGCATCCCAATCATCCACTGCTGTAAATATACACACTGTATAAATAGAGGATCCTAGGATAATTTACCCCTCTGGATCAAGCACAGGGTGAGCTGGGAGAGGGGAGGCTTTCTGCCTGGCCTGACCAGTGGCACCGTTCCTCTCGCACTGCGGTCACGTCAGCATTCCTGCGATAACTCCTCTCCATCTCCTCCCTCTTTCCCGACCACACTCCCCTCTGCCCATCGGCTGACCGCAGGGACTGTACAGTGTTACATAGGTGTGCTGTGGACATAACAGTCTCTGTTGGGTCATGTCTTTTCTTTTAGAAATATAATTAGAATATATAACAATTATATAATGTCAAAGCACAACCCAATATACTTATTGTCTATTTAATAGCATTCTCAGCTTCCTGTCTTTTCAGTTTTTGTCAATGTTCGACTCAACTTTTTTTCTTGTTCAACTCAGGATTTTGATGAATAATGGATGCAAATACTCTTAAGGTCTCTCTTAAGATTTGTATTATTATCAACAAGGCAGTATGCCCTCACTATACTGTACATCACCTACTACTTCCTCACATTCCTCTTCCTTTTGTTTTTATAAACATGTCAGTTCAGAGACTTCTGATGTTCAGGTGTTTTTGAGGTGACAACTAATTCCTGTCTTTTAGCACACAGCACACATGGTTTGAGGTGTTTTAGTGTGCACCTGGAAGTTTGCAATCGATGCAATAAAACAAATTTGCTATTATTAAAAAGGAGGTAGTCGTTAAAATTAACTACTTTAAATAAAAAATTATAGTTTTAGTGTGAGCTCCTTGTGTAACCATCTATTTTGGCATCTGCTTGTTTACTTAGAGCAATTTCTAACACAGTTCTGATACAATTATCTTTCTTTATTACAGATAGAACATACACCTGGAAAATTCCATTTAAGGTTCAGTCTTACACAAGTATTACACAATGTTTCATCTAACAGCTCAGCTAACTAGCAGTAATAGTTATTGTTACTGCAATAATGAGCAGAGTAAAATGGGCAGCCAGAACATGATATTTAATATCATAACCCAGAATTTGATACATAAGAAATAGCCTTAAACATAAAATGTAAAAACTGAGACTCTTACTCTATAGAAAAATATTTATGGAAACTAAAAGTAATGATAAATGACAATTGTAATTAAGGTAAAAATGTTATTGTATTATTTGACATTATGTTATTAGAAGGGAGAAGCAATTGATTATAAACCCACGTTGCACCCGACAAGATTGTCCTTAAGACTGCGTAGTTTACAGAAGTTTAAGAAAACACAGTTTAATAAAAAAAATGTAACTAGCCTATAACCCAAAACATAATAATCATGAGATAAAAAAAAAGGTACAGTGATTAAAGTTGTATTAGCATATATATATGAATATATAGCCTAAGTTTCAGAGATTACAATTATAGGCATCAATAACATACATACAACAAAGGAACAGCGAGCATTATAGCACTCTAATGCAGACTTTTGTTGTATACATTGCCCATTTACATAAACTACCTTCACAATTACAATGCAAAGCTGGTTGAAATTCAGCGAGCTTAGATTAGATTACATTTTCATAAATTAGATTTAAAATGGTTACAATATTAAAACATAATAGATGATATTATGGTACTTAGATAAAGGCAATACATTGTAAGAAAAGGATATGTTAAAAAAGAAAGAAAGAAAAGTTTTCTGGCATTTCCATTAACCTTAAAACACAATGCAATGCATAATAAAAAATAATAAAAAAACAATGTATCAACTAACAGTGTCTAAAATGAAAATGATGACACATAATTTACAAATGGATATTCTTTTTTTCTCCATGTTGCAATGCAGTTTTTATTTACTGGTTCAAAAATCCATCAGTCAGGTTCAGATATCTGTAAAACAGAGTTGATATTGTTTTTAAAGACATTAATTTATTCACATTTATTCAATTTATAGATGTAAATAATTCATTGTTTTTGACCAAAACAATGAGACAATTATCCTACTGATAAAAGAAAATGGTTCCAAAATGATCAAAGCCACTTTGCTATTTTTCCCATGAGTTGTAAAGCCAGCTCATAACCTCCTATGTATTTAGCCTTTGACATGACGCTTTACCTCACATAAAACCTCTGTTTGATGGTAGACATGCACCTAAAATGTATTGATTTTATTTGCAAAAAAAGCCTGAAGGTGAAGGTTATATGCCATGGTTTGTCAGTATGGTATAAATGCAGAGTTTAAATATTTTATAATATTTCAGAACAAATTTTTTAAACACATTCATTGAAAATTCATAAGCTTCATGACTTCTTTAACCTGTAGGCTTGTTCACAAAATGGCGTGCAATGACATCTGTATTGAAAATTATGAACAACCACTCAATTATGAGTAGAAAGGGTGGTATCCAATTTAATAATACTTTTTTTTACAGGCTTACACAAACACACAAGTGGACCATACACATTCAAATAGACTCATTAGGCTGAGCTGGCATACGTAAACTGAGCCTGAGATAACAATCTCCCAACCCCCCCCTAAATAGAGAAAGGAAAGCAGGTAGCTGGAAGACTGGACATTCCTTTAAGGATCTATCAAGACGAAACCAGGGGACTAATCTAAGAGTTCCAATCTTTTAAACTGAAGTGGAACCTCTAATTATATCAGAGCTGTTAGGGCAGGTTTGTAGAGCCATCCCAGTGCCATTTCCACCCTAGATTTAAACCTAAGATACCCAACTAAACTTTAAATGTAACAGGTAGAGTGTAAAGCAGTTTCATTTCTTAAAATCCATGTATTGGGATATGTCTGTATAATTTTAACGTCACTAAGCCAAATTATCTTTGGTTTTTACTTTTGGAATTCTTTTAAAAGATTGTTGTTCCAAAAGTAAATGATTCAGTTCTCATATTTGCCTCGAGACCCGAGGCTGAGGTGACACTTCAAGTGCATTTCTTACAGCCTTTTGTCTGGTTCCAGGTGTGGAAATCATGATTTGTGTGTCCCAAAATCCAAAAAGGACATTTCTTGAAGGGATGGGTTTTTGAATATAGTTTCACATTTTACACAACAGATTCATCATTCAGTTTTATCTGCAAAAAAAGTCTCTTCTGACAGGCCAACACGATCAACCGATAGTGAGCATCAATCAAAAGATTTTTCTCCAGTTGCAAATTAATGTCGTAAATTGGAACTTTATTTTTCGTGATTGCCACTTTATCACACAATGTGACTTTCTATACAATGTGATTTTATATTTCACAATTTCAACTTTGTCTCTTGTATTTGACACTTTGTTTCTCATTTGCAACATTATTGTAATTGCGACTTTGTATCTGGAAATGTACTATTTCTAATTTGAACAATTCACAATTACCTTTTTTTCCTTTTTACCTTGGGTCGGAAACGGCTTACATACTATTTTCAAACGATAATGACAGCTGAGCAAAAATAAAAATTGAGGATGCTTTTGCAGATGACTGAATAAGAGGATATTTAAATAAATGACAATAAGGGTTCATGGCATAAGAACATGGCACAATACATGCATCATTCCAAAGCTGCCTTGTGAACTCTTTTCTTCTACTAGGAGTTAAAAGAGTCTCAGTGGAGTCTGTCAATCCCACTCAGAGGAATGTGTATATGATGCCCAGGGCAGATACGGGCAGGTGAAGGAATCTATCTTTCACCAGTGGCCTGATCACAGCCAGGCCTGTGAAGCCGCTGCTCTAGGACACTCACTGGGAATAGAAAACTGGAAGAGAGAGAATGTGCTATTGGATGCCCTTCCTTTGAATTCTGTCTTTTCAGAGCCCCATCAGTCAAACATGTGCTTGAAACAGTGTGTGAGAATGGTCACCTGTACTTGTTTAAAAATAGCACAGGATATTACAGATTATAGGAGTTGCTTTGTAGAGTTGTTTTTTATTGTATGTCACAAACCAAAAAAGGTTTAAAAGTAAATAATATTTAGATTCAAACTATTCCAACTAAAATTTTCTTTTTTGGGGTGAACTATTACTTTAATTAATCAGGCTCCACAATTAACTCTCATTAATATCTGCTAACACTTTATTTTGATTGTCCCCCAACAGACATTCTACTGACTATAAGTAACTTTGTAATATATTAAATGTGCATGTGTCTGCAACAACATGAATTTGTACCTTGTAGAGTTTCTGTTTCTTTGTAGGGTTTTGAATTGTGGACCATTGCTATCAATAGACTTGTTCAGTAAAACTACTGGAATGTCAGAAGGTTTGATTATAACAAATGACCATGAGCACATTGACAGGCTGCTCTTTAATTAGATTTGCTTGACCTTTGTCCTTTCGTTAAGTTCTCACCAAGAAGACAGACCACAGACTGAGCAAATGAAGAGAAGTTGTGTAAAGTCACAATATTTAACATAAGCACATTTTTATTTTTATTTTGCTCTTGATTAGTTTAACTGTTAAAGTAATAAAGTAGAAGTAGACATCAGGCTGCCTTTTAAGCCTTTCAGTCCAGTAAAGTAAAAAAAGAGAGATTTTGGCGCTATAACATAATCTCCTAAACAGCTGTCAAAATCAAACAAAAATTATATATTTAATTGTAAGTGTTTATATATATATATATACTGGATATATCTGCATATAAAGTGCATTGCCACAATCATCAGAGATGAACAATTGCATCTCAAATTGAATGTTATAGTTGTTTTTTGTTGTGGGTCATATGAGGGGCTATGGAAGCTCTAGACCAGGGGTATATTCCTGCTCCTGGAGGATCTCTGTCCTGCAGAATTTAGCTTCAACCCCAGTTACACACACCTGAACCATCTAATTATGGTCTTATAAGGCATACTAACCAAAGCCACTGGAAGGCAAGTATGCAACCTTTAGCCAAACGAGCGTAACGTCTAACGCTAACGCTGCGGCTTTGGCGGTACGCAGGGAAGGAGACCAGAGGCTGTTTTTTTTTTGTGTGGATATCAATGGAGAGGCTTGATTATGCTGAATAAACAGCTTTTGTGAGGAAATAGCTTATAATTTAATGAATCGACAAACTGTTCGCTAAACTTCAGCATGTGTTACACTAAATAATACTTTCGTTGGGAACTTTATGTAGATTTTACCTTGATAAAAATCTTAGGACTCAGGTAGGACTCATTTACGGTATTACCACCACCAGCAAATGTTGTAGTATTTAATAATAGGTGTTTTATCATATTGAGTGATATTGTATATTGTCTAAAGAAAAAAAAAATATCAATGTTTTATTTTATTGGCTTTCAGTTTTTACCTATTATAATAAGACTTGAATGACTAACTGTCATGCACTATGATGCTGATATAATGCATTTAAATGATTAAAGAGAAAACTAATGATTTAATTATAAATATTGTTGTTTAATGGAAAAATAAATACATTTACATTTAGTCATTTAGCCAAATACAATAATGTCTTCTCTCTAAAGCTTCTAGGTTTCAACAAACAAATTAGACTTGAATTTTAATGATTTATTACTGCAGTGTATGCCTAATAATGTTAATAACACTGAGCATTTTACTTTAGGAATAATGAGATTCAACATATGGAACTCAAATGCAGTGAAATGTTCCCTTCTGGGCACTTCTGTTTGTCTAGACAAACGTGACCAGACATCAGTGGTGGTCAAACTTGTGTCGGTTGTTCAGAACAGCTGGTTGGTGTTTAATTGCTTGTGTTAAAGAATTTCATCCTTGTTTGTGTTAGATCATATATTTTTTCTACCTTGTAAACCTTAACCAACAGTGTCTTCACCGATGTGAACCCACAATAAGAGAGTCTATTCTTCCCAGAAAGGAAATTGACTTTGCTGAATACACACTAGAAATACCAAAAACAAATAGCTGTATAAGTTGGTTGCCTGCTAGTTTCAGGTTGTTCGTTTTCACAGAACTAGCTGTATATCAACAAAACTACTACTATATAAATAAATCAAATAAACTCCAAGAATGAAAGAAAACCCATAAAGTAATTGGAAAAAGTTCCAAGAAACTCACAGGAAGTTTGAGATATACATGTATGTTTGCCATGAACTAATTATCACCCCACTTAAATTACTTCACTGCTTGTAAAGTCACCCAAGCAAATTTATCCTCACTGAAAGTGGCCATCATTAAATGTATGATGAGTAGCACAGGATGGATAAAAAAAGCTCAAGCGAAAGGACAGCTGGAGAAGGACAAAATATAGATGAACTTTTGAGTCTGACAGTCACTGTATGACAACAATGCAGAAAGCATCCTGTAATTGAAAACATTCAGCTTTTTTTAAGTTTACAATTTTTGTTAGCCTTTGACATCGCCAATAAATCGATTATTAAAGGGATAATTCACCCAAAAATGAAAATACTTTCATCATTTTCTCACCCTCAAGTTATTCCAAACCTGTATGGGTTTATTTATTCTGCTAAACACAAAAGAAGATATTTTGAAGAATGTCAGTAACCAAACAATTGACGGAATCCCATTGACTTCCATAGTATAGTATTTTTGTATTTTTTTAGTACTTCCATAGTATTTTATTTTATTTTATTAAATTTTTTTCATCAGCTGTTTGGTTACCGACATTCTTCAAAATATCTTCTTTTGTGTTCAGCAGAAGAAATTCATACAGGTTTGAAAAAAATTGAGGGTGAGTAAATGATGACAGAATTTTCATTTTTGGGTGAACTGTCCCTTTAAGTGAAAAAGAATGACAGGAATTATTGTTATACTTGATAAAAAAAAAAAATGAAAGGTTGCATGGTCTTTGAACTGGTAGACGAGAATGAGCTTCAAGTTTTCTGCCTCCCAACTGTGGCAGAATAGAAGTCATTGGCTTGACTCGGGGGCCTATTGCATTTCTTTTATCCCGTTCTACAAAAATAGCTGCAATCAAGGAAGGTGTGAAGATTTACAGGAAGATCAACAGGGACATTGATGGATGTTCCCCATATGAATAAAATGTAATGTTGTTAGGTTAGTGTGGTGGGATAGACCTACATGGGTGTGGTCTCAACATAAAAAAACCCTTTCATGACTTCTCACGGAGGGAGAATTGGAGAAGCTTTAGAAATATGAGAGGGGATGAAGTATCTAAATATACGAACACACACTCCCAACAATCTAAACCCAAATTCTCCAGTCTTATCTTCTCAAGTCTAATTGCTTAATGGTCTTGAATGTTCAACCCTTTGATGGTTATTTCACCTGTCATTGTCATCAGTGTGTTCAGAAAAAAGGTTTTGCACACCTTTAAAATAATAATTCACCCAAAAATTAAAATGCTGTAATAATTCACTCATGTTGTTTCGAAATCATGGACGTTTTATTTCTTCTGAAGAACAAGTGATGATCTTTGAAAAATAACATCAAACCTGAAACCTCATTGGTTCTTGCGTGTCATATGACTTGACATCATGACGTAAGCACCAATTGGGTTTGATGTTGTTGATGGCGGGTCACCATATTTGATTTGGGCTTTGTATATATGGTTTGATCAATGATTTGATTTGAGAGTGAATGTTCACTTAAATTTAGCACTATTCATCAAACAAAGAGAAGATGTGGATTAAACCACTGAAGCTGTTTGGATTACTTTCCTTTCTGGAGCTTGAAACTGACCCCATTGACTTTCATTGTATGAAAAAAAAAAGAAAGAAAAAAGCAGAACATTTGTTCAAATATCTTATTTGCTGTTCTTTCTTTTATGTGTGTGTGCGTGCGTGCGTGCGTGCGTGCGTGCGTGCGTGCGTGCGTGTGTGTGTGAAAAAACTAAGAAAGAAAGAAAATTGAGATGACACAAGGGTGAGTAAATGATTACAGATTTTTCCTTTTTGGGTGCATGACTTTTCTTGACTTGGTCTAAAGTGCAAAGAGGAAGTCTATAAAAACACTCTGGAGTTGCTACATGCATGTCCACTTTGCAACATTGCCTTTTATGACTGTCCAAATATGGATTTTTCACTTGCCTACAATATAGTCATCAGTGTTTGTGTACATACAAACACTGACATCCCAATGTGCCAAACGTGTGGTTAATCTATAACATATCAATGTAACCATGGAAATAGCAAATAACTGGCGCTAAACACCAACAAAAGAAAACCAAACTTCACTAATGACCTTTAAATGCTTCTCAGCACAATTTCCTCACAAACACTTTCAGATATGGTGAAACAACATTTTTCCGTTCATGTTGCAATTACTGAGTAAAAGATTACAAGAAAGATTGCAGGGTTCAACTCAAACCAGAAGACACCACCTGGTACAGCTCTGAGTTTCTCTCACTCCCACTCATCCCAAGTTACACCTGGCCAGGTGATGTGATAACCACATCAAAATGCTGGTGGTCAATAACTGCATGCGTACATACACAAACACACATTAATTCTACACCAAAGCACAGTGTCTAATACTGTTCAGGCCCAGGCGAGTGTTAGATTGTTATTGTAAATCTAGCATTGACTTGGTTTCTTTGTCATTAGACAGTATTTTACAGACCACTCCTAAAACGTTTTTTGAGTTTTCAGATCTTTTTCTGTATTTTTTTTTTAATCCAGATTCCATCAATGTCATGGACTGTTACTAACCATCTGCTGTCAATCTGTAGCAATTTAAATTGAAAGTAGTGCATAACGTGCTGTTAGAGCATACAAAGCACTGTCAGCCACCAAGTTTTTATTTCTTTCTGTTGAGTAGACAAAGCACCTTAAAGTGAAAAAAGTGCACAGGTACAGCTGAAGCATTTACAAGAGCTCTATCAGCTCCCAAAACGTGGAAACAGAGCCTCCAACAATGACTGGAGAGCATATAAAAGCATACCCTCTTACTGGAAAATAATACCCTATATAGTCCTTGGGGCTCTGGCTAATTATACTGCTTTATGAGCAGTCATGGTCATTAGCTGTTATCTGTGGGGGTGGGAGAACATGACCTCTTTCAAGTTCATGTCTCCAACCTGCCCATCAGTTCCAAACCAGCTGGAATGAATGAGAGGTTTTCTCTCTGTTTCCTCCCTTTGATTCTTTCGCTGTTGCTGTTTTTTGAATGAGTGGACTTTTCCTTATTTTCTGCTAATTATACAGTAGTTCATCCGTGTATAGCCTTTTTATGTTCAAATATGTCCACTTTTTAACTTTGTATTTCTCTGTGTGTGTATGTGTGTACACTACCTTTTTTTTTGAAAGGTTAAATTAATACATTTATTCAGTAAGGATGCATTAAGTTGATCATAACTGACAGTAAAGACAGTTATGTTACAAAAGTTTTCTATTTCATTTAAATGCTGTTTTTTAAAACTTTCTTTTCATCAAAGAATCCTGAAAAAAATTATCACAGTTTCCACAGAAATATTTAAATAATAAATATTATTTTAATATGTTCTTTATATTAATATGTTTTATATATTAAAATGTTCTTTTTCAAGGGAACTCATGCTGCGTCGATTGACGCTGTGGGAACACTCTGAATGATAGCGTTGTGAAGCACGTGTGAAATCATTCAATGGTGTGACGAGCGGGTGACGTCACGAACCAGGAAACTATAAATCATGCCCAAACAGTGCAATGCTGGCTTCTTTGTCTTCAGTAAGCGCTATATGTGAAATTGGTGTTGTCTGTCTACCAGCTATATATATATAGATAGATAGATAGATAGATAGATAGATAGATAGGTTCCCCAGGGTGTGGGTCCCACTGCTGCCGAGGCAATCTAAATCATGGGGATCTAGATCCAGTGCCTTTTCTGTGTTCGGAAGCACGCTTTGCGGTTCCTTCTGCACTGGGTGAGGCACCAGTGTTTCAAGTATCTATTTCTGAGTAATTGGAAATTGAAAGCATCGAGGCAGGAGAGGTTGAGGACTTGCCACCTCACTCTCCAGCCAATGCGGAGCTGGTGGAGGTTGTGACTCGCGCTGTTGCCAGATTAAATATCGACTGGCCAGTTGAGAAGCAGGACGTCTGTCCCAAAACCAAACTTTTTTCCGGATCTGTACACTGAGTGCAGTGGTCATCAACTGGACCCAGTTAACTGCCCTTTTGGTACAGTGCTGGAGTTCCTGCATGTGATTCACTGCAGGGTTATCCCAGTCAACTTTCATGGTCTATGTGGCAGCCATAGCTGCTTACCCAATTCCTTTGGGTGGTATGTCTGTATGTCTTTAAGAGAGACCCTTAAAGTCCCTGTAAAGTCAAAATTAAGTATGTGTTCTGAGTTTGTCACACCACAGAAAAATGTGTTATTAGCCACCCAGCCAAATTTGAGTGATATAAAAAGCAGCCAAGTAAATAAAATAAGCTATCAAAATCTTGAAAAAATGAGCAGTGGTCTCTGCTCTCAAACGCTGGGGGCGTGTCCACTGGCTGCACTGAAACCACGCCCACTCGCGGGAAAGTTGACTCGCTGGCACACACTGCCGATGATGGCACCAGTTGTCGGCGCGACGGGAGGATGAAGGCCGAGGCGAGAGATAGTCGGCTCGGCCCCATTCACCAGTAACAGCGGATTATCAGTGAATCCCAGTTGTCTCCGACGAAAGTTTATAAAACTATCCTGTGTAGAATGATCACTACAGAGGCGGGTGTTGGTGGTGATCCTCAGCTCTCCATCAAGGTGGCTCTCAACAAAATTAATCCACCTCTTCTTGATATGATCGTTGTTCGGAAATTTAAATAAGGACACTGATCTGTTTTGTAAGTGATCCCATCCAGGTAATACGCATTTCCGTGACGAAGGCATAGCTAGCTAGCAAACTGTAGGCTGTAGTAAATAATACTGACTGTAACTCGCGATTGAGCGGCAAACTGATAGGGGAGGGGGCAGCCTCAGTGGCTCGAGTGCGTCATCAAGTAGGGGCGTGTCCAGGATCTCAGGGGCTCCAGTGCGTCATCGAGCCCCCGTTTTAGCCCCGCCCAAAAAATCCGTAACACAGCAATGGTGAAAAACTGTTTAACGGTCTAACTCCACAATTCAGTACTTCACAGTTCACAGTCTTTGTAATATGTTTTAGCAATACATTTCTAACATTTATAATGTGTTTAGATTTTTTATTTTTTTATTGCCTTTACAGGGACTTTAAGAGAGAAAACTTACCAACCCCAAATGTTTGAACAGCAGTGTACATTATAATATAATATACATAGTATATTATAATATAGTTCATTTTTAATAAAACATTTTAAGTTATTAAATTAATCATTTATGTTATAGATTTAATCATTATATGAAAATTCTTCTATATATATTTAAACCAATCTGTATTAAAATCTGTAATAATAGCCTATACAGTTGGGTCCAAAATATCTGAGACCACTAGAGAAAATGCTCTATTTTTTTATTTATTTTTATTTATTACATTTTAAATGATAATAACATTTAATATGCAGTAACAAAATGTAAAAATATCAGCATTTTCACTATTGGTCTCACACTTTTGAAAATTGAAGCTGAAATTTTTCAGAATGTATTTAGTGTTTCTGAAAGGACACTTTAAAGTGTGGAATGACTGCAATAATAAAACCATCAGCATTCTAGTGTCCATACCATTGGCTATCTTGTACTGAAATGCTGATGAGTGTCTCTCATCAGCTGTTAACAGATAAACAAATTTTCCTGGAAGCTGCAAACAGAAATAATGCTGCTGGGGCACAGGTGTGCAGAAAAACTCCCTGACAGGGGGAATTAAAACTTTGGTTTCTCTCACAAGTGTCTGATGACATGAGACCTGGAGTGGCGTCTGTGATTGAGCTCAGTGGATATGATGTAATGACAGATGGAATGCTCTTACTGCATTTATGTGTGAATAGAAAAAGCATCTTGATTGGAATGACCAATATAAATCATGATATAAATGGGTGATTTATGCCCTATAAGTGGTTTTTAGTAAGAATAATCATCTCTATATTCTTTTTTTTTCTTTTTTTTTTCTTCTTTTTTTCAGGAACTTGCTTTAAAAATCCAGTGTTTTAATATACCAGAAGTATTTATTTTACATCTCCACTGGAGCACAGCACTGTATGTACTGTATCTGTGTGGTCTACTGGAAAACATTTATCTTTGTAAAATGTTGTGAATGTGCTGATTTATTTTAAAGTAGAACATTTAAGAGAGATGTCAGTGAATGCCATTGACTGAAACAAAAAGAGGGAGTGGTAATAGAGAGATATAGTATTAGAATATCCAAACAATTCAATAATCTCAATAATAATCTCACTACTATGTTTTATAGTATATTTGTTTCTCTGTAAAATGGATTGTTCACCCAAAAATGAAAATTCTTTCATTAATTACTCCCCTTCATGTCGTTCCAAACCCTAAGACTTTCTTTTATCTTCGGAACACATATGAAAATCTTTTTGATGAAATCTGAGAGCTTTCTGTCCTTCCATTGTCAGCTACACAATTGACACTTTGACGCTATGATGAGCATTGAATGTAGGCTTTTTTTTTTTACTTAATATCCTAATGATTTTTAACATAAAAGCAAAATCTATAAAGCCGCCTTTCCACTGCGCACGACATTCGCATTCGATTGTCGCATTTCACCCCCTGGTGTCAGTCGCAAGGAACTTTGAAATTGGTCGTTAAGCAACCGTTACCCTCGGCTATTCACAATGGTAAAATTAATGATTTTAATGAATATAATGCATGCATGAATATATCCACACAAAACGAATGACCCTCAATACATCTAATATAAAAAACAGTCGATTTTATAGAGCTAATCAATATAAATATTGATTTAATAATGATACAAATATTTTTTCAGCCATTATTATTAATAACCGTCATTTTGCAGGAATAGCGTTTACAATAAAGTATTAAAATATTGGCAATTCTAGCTTCGCGCTCATAGTTTTGATTAGAATACATCACATCCGGTCGACCGGTCGCATACGGTCTAGCCGCAGAAGTTCAGATATTTCAACGCATCCGAAGCTCAAATCGGATCCGAAATTTCCGCATACGCATATGATCGGAACTCCCCGCAGCTCCCGTACGACTCTCCATTGGAAATGAATGACTTCCGGTCCGACGGCTGTCGTTTGTCGTTTGCAGTGGAAAGGCGGCTTAATTTTGACCCATACAATGTTTTGTTGGTTATTGCCACAAATATACCCTTGCGACTTGTGACTGGTTTTGTGATCCAGGGTCACATTTGAGCTTCTGCTAGAGGTTTGTTCTTGCGTGTCAAGCAGGTTCAGTTAGCTTCTGTGTATGTTCGCTGATGTTTAAATGTAAAAAAAAAAAGAAGAAGCCTAAATTCAATCTGTTCATCATATAAAGTGATCGTATCTCTTCCGAAAATTTAGACTAAACCACTCGATTCATATGGATTAGTTTTATGAACTTTTTGAAGCGTCAAAGTGGTAGTTGCGTAGCTGTCTATGGAATGACAGAAAGCTCTCAGATTTCATCAAAAAGATCTTCATTTGTGCCGAAGACAAACGAAAGTCTTATGGGTTTGGAATGACATGATGGTGATCTAATTTTATAATTAAAATTTTTGGGTGAATTATCCCTTAAATCTTATGGTATACAGATCATCTCTCAGTCCACAAAACATGGACAGTGTAACTGACATTAGAAAGTTCTCACATTTCCACTAACCTTTAGCTCTTGTATTGTTGCTGTTGTTTTAATTGAGAGCATCATCTAAGGATTCCATTGAAGTCTTGGTGGAGACCGTAGGTTCTACATCAGATATATCCACTACAGTCATCTCCTCTGTTTTGTCCTTTGGGATCACTGTGGCCTGAGTGCTGGACAAATTCTGTTGGTTTTCTTGTTTAACATCAACCGATTCTGTAGGGAAAATGTATTTGAATTTGTTTTTGACAATGATTCTTATAATGGTTCTCAATTATTTCTAAAAGAATGATGTGTCACACAATCAAGTTTAAAGTACATAATTTTTACATCAAACAAAACACTTATTTTTTCACTGGGTCACAAATTAAGGCCCCTATAAATTTCAAGCAAGATCAAAGAACAAACTGGTGGGACATAATTTTGAACAAAATCGGGTTCTTTTTGGGAGTTCGAAACCGCTTTCCAAAGCTAACTTTCTTGTAAAGTTTGCTCAGGTGGTTAAAGACCTTCAAACTACCATTTGTCTGTGGCGATTATGTACGTAATAGATAGGTATAAGCTCTGATGCTCCACCTTCTTTGATGTGGAAATCAGTTTGTCGAGGTCAGATGCAAGTAAAATCATGAACATTAAAGAATTACAGA
>NC_138727.1:44927061-44934561 GCF_965113295.1 Leuciscus leuciscus | reverse complement strand
TATGATATACAGCATCGAGAGGTTTTAGAACAGAAGCAGAGGCGCATGCATATAGATTGTGTCTCCATAATCAATGATAGGTAACAAAGTGGATTCAACTATTTGTTTTCTATTATTTAGAGTCAAACAAGATTTATTTCTATAAAAGAAATAAAGAAATAAAATCAAGCAAACTGAAAAAGCTACCTGATTTGTTATCTGACATATCCTCTTCCGTAGTGCTTGACAGTATGACGGTGGAGTTTGGAGGGAATGAAGTGGTTAAGTTGTTCAGAATGTGCTCTGAGGTTTCATTTAATATGGTGGTGTTGTCGATAGAAATTGAAACTGGAGCAGTGTTGGTTTCTGTGCTGGTTATCATGGTTGTGGCCTTATTATCAACAGCAAGAACAAGTAAGGCACCTGCATTGTACCAGAGAAAGGTCAGGTCATGAGGAACAGAACTATTTCATTTACACATTATGGAATCTATAAATTACAACTACATATGCAATAGTAGCTGAATGAACAGTAGAAAGCATTTGCTACCCTTTACCCAACAAGAAATAGAAAATAGACTTAAAATAGATTTTATCTTAATTAATTATCTTCCTTTACTTGATTTCAATGAGCTCTTCACTCAAATTTACACAAGTAAATTACACAAAATTTAAACATCTTTAAACATACCAATGAGGAGATGAAGTGATGCGGAGCACATTTTCAGAGAAGGTAGAATCTATTCAAATGAGTGTTCCTTCCTCAGGACAGCAAGTGATCAGTCTGAAACCGCGTAACTTCCACTTCTATGACCAGCACAGGATGCAGCAAAAAGTTGCCTAAAACAGGCACATAAGGAACTTGTGCACTTTTAGAAAGCCCCATTTGCTACATTTGCATTATTCATCTAATTAAAACATATAGGTATTCTGTGCTTTGTAAGCTTTGCTGTTATGATCTATTGTTTGCAGTAAAGCAAAAAAGGGAAATAGCTGTATAGGAACATGTGGTGCACTGGTTAAGCGAGTGCATCTGTAATTCCTCTCAGAAGTAATTTCATCATAGATATTTCTCTTTCTAAATGTAACAGTAGTAAATTCTATAATACAATGGGGTAACAGCACTTATGATTCACTTCAATACTTTTTATTTTGTTGGGAATATTTTGCAATAGAAATAACCAGTATTTTACTAAATGAATGAATGAATAATAATAATAATAATATGTTTTATTTATATAGCGCCTTTCAAGAACTCAAGGACACTTTACATAATATTGACAGTTACAAATATACAATCAAGATATAACAACATGAACAGGCAGACAGACAGTGATCATATTACATACGGAAGAAAACCAAAGTAAGGCATGCATGGGTAGGAAATTTAAAGTATGCAATCAGTTAACAGAGCGTAGTGTAAATAAATGAGTTTTGAGATTAGTTTTAAAGTCTAGAGGGAGGAGACAGTGCGGAGGTGTTGTGAGTTAGTGCGCAAGACTGTCCCATGTCTTAAAAATGCATGCAGTATGGTATGTTTAGGCCTATTTTGTACAAAATTTGCAACTGTTTTATCACTTAATTAGAAGCACCACAATTTTAAATTTGTCTGCTGTTAGTTAGGCTAAATAGTGACTACCGAACAGACATGTAGAAGTTTATTTTAAAATGCAAACGTATTGAAAATATAATAAAATAAAATATAATAAAAGCTCTGTAAACACTTGCATTTTTTGCTAGACTGTAAGTGTATCCCATCGAATAATCAAAAGTTCTACACACACTTGCAGTCTTTACGACTACTTGAAGACTTGGGCCAAATAGAGGAAATACATCATGCACATAGACAAATGGTCAAGTGCAAAGACCACAAGTGTGGTTATTTGGACAAGTAGAGAGAGAGAGAGATAGAGAGAGAGAGAGAGAGAGAGAGAGAGAGAGAGAGAGAGAGAGAGAGAGAGAGAGAGAGAGAGAGAAACAGAAAGACAGAGAGAGACGCGTTTCAGACAGTGCTCGAATGACGTATTGATTCCTCTTTCACGTTTCCTTGCCCTTGAAACAGACACATACACAAAAGTATGTCAAAATACCCGCCTCGGCAAGTATTCTCTCGGTTATGTTATAAGTGAACAGTTGAGAAAGAAATCAGATGTTTGTCAGTTTATTCGGTTTGTGCATTCGGTCTTAAAGTGACAATCACAGCAGCCTAATATTCCGCTAAAGCTAAATAAAGCTTTAACAAAGATGAACCTATTATTTTCTACAGTGAACAAATTGTGTTATTTTACATTTAGTCCTAATTATTAATTTATGTAGGCTACCTGAATACTGCTGTTAGACTTTGTAACGGTCTTATTTAGTATTCATCTCTGCTTGTAATTTGTGTATTTGTTCTTATTTTATCACTGACTGTTCACTTGTCTTTAATAATGTTTGAACTTTATCAGATTGGCATGTAGTTTTTGCTGTGGTATCGAAGTACTTCAAGTGAGCTTTAAGTAATAAATTAATTATTAAATAATTATATAAATATATTTATCTCCCCCCCCCCCAAGTGTCATATATATTTTTTTATTTATGGAATATTACAGTTCTTATTATAAAGAAATAATTTGTACAGCTTACACAAACTTACATCAGTTCATAAGTAACATCAGCACTACATGATATTACAGCGGGGGAAATAAGTATTGAACACGTCATCATTTTTCTCAGTAAATATATTTCCAAATGTGCTATTGACATGAAATTTTCACCAGATGTTGGTAACAACCCAAGTAAGCCATACATACAAAGAAACAAACAAAAATAAGTTCAGAAATTAAGTTATGTGTAATAATGTGAAATGACACAGGGAACAAGTATTGAACACATGAAGAAAGGGAGGCGCAAAAAGGCATGGAAAGCCAAGACAACTGCTGAAAACTTACAGTAATTAAAAAGCAATCCAGCCCCCTGTCAGTGGAAATTAATAACAGCTGGTTCAGTCCCAAATGATGGCCTACAAAAAGGTCTCATTGCCAAGGTGTCACACAAGACACATCTCATGATGGGTAAAAGCAAAGAGCTGTCTCAAGACCTTCGCAACCTAATGATGGCATTGGTTATAGGCGCCATTCCAAGCTTCTGAATGGTCCAGTGAGCACTTTTGGGGCCATAATACGGAAGTGGAAAGACAATAATTTCACCATAAATTTGCCTCAACCAGTGCTCCTCGCAAGATTTCTGATAGAGGAGTGAAAAGAATAATCAGAAGAGTTGTCCAAGAGCCAAGGATCACTTGTGGAGAGCTTCAAAAAGACCTGCAGATAGCAGGTACTGTTGTCTCAAAGAAAACAGTAAGTAATGCACTCCACCGCCATGGCCTGTATGCACGCTCACCATGCAAGACTCCATTACTGAAAAAAAAAGCATGTTGAAGCTCATTTAAAGTTTGCTGCACAACATTTGGAAAAGCCAGTGAAATACTGGGAGAATATAGTGTGGTCACATGAGAGCAAAATTGAACTGTTTGGATGCCATAATACACACCATATTTGGAGGAGAAATGGCAGTTTACATTACCATAAAAACACCATACAACTTGGTGTTGGCTCTTGGACAACTTATTCTTTTCACTCCTCTATCAGAAATCTTGCGAGGAGCACTGGTCGAGGCAAATTTATGGTGAAATTATTGTCTTTCCACTTCCGTATTATGGCCCCAAAAGTGCTCACTGGACCATTCAGAAGCTTAGAATGGCGCCTATAACCAATGCCATCATTAGGTTGCGAAGGTCTTGAGACAGCTCTTTGCTTTTACCCATCATGAGATGTGTCTTGTGTGACACCTTGGCAATGAGACCTTTTTTGTAGGCCATCATTTGGGACTGAACCAGCTGTTATTAATTTCCACTGACAGGGGGCTGGATTGCTTTTTAATTGTCTTGTCTTGGCTTTCCATGCCTTTTTGCGCCTCCCTTTCTTCATGTGTTCAATACTTTTTCCCTGTGTCATTTCACATTATTACACATAACTTAATTTCTGAACTTATTTTTGTTTGTTTCTTTGTATGTATGGCTTACTTGGGTTGTTACCAACATCTGGTGAAAATTTCATGTCAATAGCACATTTGGAAGTATATTTACTGAGAAAAATGATGACGTGTTCAATACTTATTTCCCCCGCTGTATGTCTGATTTACCTAAGAACATTGGTTTTATATGTTTAATATTAAAGAGGGTATAGAATTGAGGAATTTAGGAACTGGATTGTTTAATAACCCTAACCCGATAAAAAATTTAGATATTGTTTTAATGTCTTTATCACTTAGCTCATTTACTGAACACCATTTTTACATAATTAAATATTTTACACTGTTGTTGGGTGGATCAGATTAAAATGTAATTATTTTTAATGCGTCTGATGAAGTTGACACAAATTAAGTTATGAAGTGAATAAATGTAAGTTTTTAGAACAATTGTTCCCAAGTTAATTTGCTTTGTCTACAAATATATAATTAATAGTAATGTATTATTAAATAACATAAACTAACTTCTAAAACATGTTTTGTCCCTTATCTCAAGAATCAGTGATGCTGCTTGCATATTTAAGCTTGGTATTTTATGTTTATTTAACACTTTGGAACATTATTTTACCCATATTTTGACATTTTATTTTCACTAAAGTTAAACATAAAAAAGTAGACACTTTAAGTTGTGTGTAATATGTTTTTTATACATATAAAATCACTTTAGTAAATTTAATTTGACCCAAATATCACTGAAAGACTTGAAGACAGTGACAGTCTTTCTTATGGCAGCAGAATATTCATTGGATGCACTCAAGGACATATTATGGTAATAAAACCAACTGGGACCTTTTCATGTAAAACTAGATATAGACACAAGGTGTCACTGTAGGTATGATAAAGCATTAGAAGTTTGTTACAGGAATACTCTTCAGGAACACAGAAATTACTTAATAAACAGTCTTCCTATTGCATTGACCTACAATAGGATCATCTCTATAGTATCCAATAAATCAAACACCTCTATATAAATAACAAACATTTGAGCTAATTTATTCTGTTTTGCTAGAAAGAATGTAGACTAAAAAGTCTAATAAGGCTAATAAAATGCTGAAAATGTGAATTATTGTAAGTGTGTATACACGACTGTTCAGAAGTTTGAAAAGTATTACTTATATATAAGTACAAAATAAAATAAAATAAAAAACGTTTCCAGCAAGGATCCTGATTTTTTTTATTTTAAGTTTCCACTAAACATATTAAGCAGTACAACTGTTTTCAACATTAATGATGAAAAGAAATGTTACTTGAACACCATACATCAACATATTAGGATGATTTCTCCATCACAGGAATATATTACATTTTAAAATATATTAAAAAAGAAAACAGTAAATTGGAAAATATTTCACAATATTACAGTGTGTACTGTATTTTTATCAAATAAATGCAGCTTAGGTGAGCATAAGTCTTCTTTCAAAAACATTAAAAATGTAAATGTGAATTGGAATATAATTCAAAAGCCTCTTTCTTCTGATATATCTACAAATGTCCAATTTGTTTCAAGAATCTTCATAAATATGTGTGTTTAGGTCAGGTTTTGTCTGTATTGTGGGGACCAAATGAAATGTGTGTGTGATCTTGACGTGTGGGGACCAGGAAAAAAGGAGAACAGGTCTGTAAATGTTTGAAAACGTGCATGGCGTGTTGATGGAGGAAGGTTGTATATTCATTTATTACTGTTTATTTCCTCATGCCAGAGCTAATCAGTGACAGGATTACTGCTAACTGCCACCCAGTTAGTAGTGTGAGTGAAAAGAGCCCACCAGCAGAACTGCACAGCAGCAGAGGCAGCGGCTCCCTCTGTGGGTCTGGCCACGCAGCTCGCCCATGAGGCTCTCTAATCTAGCTCTGAATGAATCCAGTCTGTGCCACTGACTGCCACATCAGAGCTCAAGTGCTGGCCAGAGTGGATGATCTAATCGTTTCTCTTGGAGGTGTTGGGATAGCAGAAGAACGAGAGAGCGAGCGGGTGAATTAGAGAGAGAGAGAATGGGTGTGGAGAGTGGAGACCACCCACCCAGCGGATTCAGGATTCGGGAGGCCCAGACGTGGAGCTCCATTCTATGACCCTCTGTGCCGCCCGGAGCTCCAAGCTGGACCCTTCGCAATTGTGTTGCCGCCCCAATGTCCCCCAACCCCCACCTCTTTGCCTCCCTCGAGCTAACACAGGGAGAAAGAAGGGGGTGGTGGTAAACAGCCTGTCCCTGTCATTCCCTCGCTCTCGCTCTTCTTCACAGTACAATGGGAGGGAATGCAGTGGCTGAAGCACTTTTAGAGTGGCCAAATGCTGCAAAGGCTGAATGAAACATCTGTGGAGGCTCATAGCCTAAGGGGGAAATACTATTCTGTTGTGCACCAAACTGGCAACCTGTTTTTCTGACCTTCTTTCTTTTTTTTTTTGGCATATGTGAGCATACTGTATAAGTGATTTTTCCAAGGGTGCGAAAGATGTGTTCTTATATGTTTTGTTGTTCGGTGGGTAGATTCCAACATATGTTTTCCACATTATTTTAAATTAATAAGCTGTTAGAGAAATGTAATGATTTTGTGGAAGTTATAAACTAGAAACACTGAAGTAAATCTTCTTTAAGACAGAGAAAAAAATAGGCAAAATTGCCAAATAATGTACAATAATCAACTTTATGCTATTTTAAACTTGTCAGTGTCTTTTTTTACGTTAAGACTGAGATTTCAGTGAAAACCTGTTTGAATGTAAATACTGAAACCATGTGGTTTGTCTCAAGAGATGTTTTGCATAATAAAAGCATTCAAATGATAAACATATCCTCATAAAGGTATCAAAAACAATTTTTCCCCCTTTTTTTGTGTGCCACAGAGCCTTTTTCCATAGACTTTAAAGCATCTAAAACTACCTCTCTGAAGCACCTTTATGATATGTACAATACCCAGACATCCATCTGCAGTTTTAAGACCATTTGCCCATCTGCTATTTGATCTGTATTGTTTATCAGATGTTTGTACATAATGCAATGCTTTCCAGATGATGAGCTCTGTGACAGAGTATGACATACTTAGCCTACATTCTCCACTAGTCCTTGTTGCATTCTTTTAGAAAAGAATTTTATTTTTTTATTTTTTTTGTTATAGTGGTTTATTTATGGAGAGTATATACTCCATCCATATCCACAGTTAAAAACTTTTTTCCAGTACCTTTTGTGATTCCTTCATCCTTTTTGTCGATTCTTCCTAGAAGATATACCCCAATTACAAAAAACAACAAAAGAAACAGTCGGGTTTCGGGTCGGGTTCGGCTTAATGTTTCATAAATAGCTTTGGGTTCGGGTTTGTAACTAAAGAAGAAAAGAAGCGGACTTCGGGTTCGGGCTCAAAATATAACCGGTTGGGTCAGGTTATATGATCTCAGGTACTGGCCGGGTTCAGGCTTCAGTTTAAAGGCCGTGCAGATCTCTATCCTCCATGTACCCTGCCT